>NC_068548.1:7474545-7808875 GCF_026212275.2 Microplitis demolitor | reverse complement strand
AAGAAATCCCTATGTGACTACCCAGATAGCAAAGTGACATCTTGATGAGTTCTGAATGAGTTCCTATTTATGATTTGGACGTCTTGTCAACATCTTAAAGAAGTCTTTAAGAAGTTCTCAAGATGTCGAATGAGCCACCTAGCGAACTCAATAAGACGTCTTTAAAAAGAATTCTTTTTTCTGAGTTCGCAAATAAGACTCCAATATGAATTTACCATGACGTCTTTAAGGAGCTCTTAATTTTGACTTTATAAAGAAGTTAAAAAAAGAATACATTTAGACGCCATCAAACTGACGTTTTATTTATGGAGTCTTCAAGAACTGAGTCTTAAAGAATTGAGTTCTTAAAAATTACACCTTTAAAAAGTCATAATAAGACTTCTTGAGGACGCCTTCAAAAAGACGTCGTAAAGCAGTCATTCCGACTTGAATGCTACCTGGGTATTATTTTTTTAGAAACAAAAAACGCGTTTCAAAACGGATTTAAAATGAAAACTATTTATCGGATCAGGTTGTCTAAAAGTTTATTTTAAAGTGAAAGAATCATAGAAACTGTGTACCTAATTTCGAATCAAAATATTTGTTACTTTTAAAGTTATTCATTTTTGAATTCAAAAATGCAAATTTATTAACAATAGGATATACACGGAAAAAAAGTATAGCTCCTCGAAAGATTTAAAGTATAGCAACTCGTAAATCGGTTACCACAATGATAGGTATACTTAAGACGCGTTTTCATTTGTTTCTCTATTCGCACTCAACTGGATAAACGGTACTATCTCTGTTGCACTTGTTCATTAAATAGGAACTTTGTCCAAGCTTTTCTCGTAAACAAATGGAAGTTATCAAAAAATTCAAGTGCACTTCGCTAGTTTATAGAGTAAAGCATCGGGTCTGTGTCTTTATTTTGCGTTTAGAGCTTTTATTTCAGAGAAAAGCTGGGACAAAATTATCTGAAAACCGTTCTTAAGATTAATATAAATAAATTAAACCAATCGACACTAATTACTTGATGAAATTAACACAAATTTATATAATAAAAATACTATTTTATAAATTAAGAAATTCAAACTGCAAAGTAGAAATTCAATAAACTATTTTTTAGTATAAAATTTATAATTTTTTATAAACGCATTGAAATACTTGAAACAAATCAAATAATTAAAAATTTTAATGAACATTCTTATTTTTACATATAGCTATTACTAATTTTTATGACTTAGTCATCATCATTTTTATTGTATTTAATTCAATAAACTATTTTTCATTATAAAATTTATAATTTATAAGAAAAGTTTTAAAATACTTTGCAAAAATTAAATGTTTTTTAAGTTTTTAAATTAGAACAAACTTCATTAGCATCCGGCGTTTTTTCCACTTTAAAAGACACATCACATTTATTTAAAAATATTGTTGCTGATATAGGTAACTCTGGGAGTACTCCAGACTAAAATTTTTAATAACTCAGTTAAGTCACAATCCGCAATATTTGTTTTAATTGTCCACAATCGGAGTTCTACAATAGTGTCAAGTCTTTTCTCCACTTTCAAATATTAATTTTCAAACTATGTTATTTATTAAACTACTATATTGTAATAATAATAAGTTATAAATAAACTCATTTGTGTGAAATTTATTTAATTATGTAGTTCTTATTATATTTTATTAAACTGCTTAGAAATGTTTAATAATGAATAAGAGGTTAATCAGTGTTTTTTGTAAACATAAATGTACATTGACGTAGTCAATATGTAGGCGTATGTTATGCCAATTTCTTGATTATAGGTGGCGCACAATCTCTAGAACTCCCTCGATTTCGCTAGCGCCTAGTTTAAAACGAGGCAGCCCTTGTTTATTTTTACTAGGGAAAACCGACTAATTTTTTTTATCAATCTCGTGTATGAAAATATGTAAGTTTTCATTGATTTAAGAACCCTCTCTAAAAATCAGCACGATTAAAAATTTTTTGAAGGTCACTCACGAATTTCGAAAATTCCAAAAATAATGAAAATTCGATTTTTTCTTTTTAACTTCCCGCTAAGAAAATCGACGATTTTCAAAAATTTCGGGAAGTTATTGTTTTTACCCCGATTTTCGAAAATCGAGTTTTCATCAGATGTCGACGTTTCGAGGTCCTAGGAAGCTTTTCTGACTATTTTCAGAATGATGTCCGCGCGTGCGCGCGCGTGTGTGTGTGTGTGTGTAAACTCTTTGTAACTTTTGAACTAATGAATCGATTTGGATGGTTGAGGTGGCAATCGAAAAAGCTTGTTGGCCATCAACTTTCCTGAAAATTTCAGATCATTTGATCGAATAGACTCGAAAATATTTGCGAATTACGAAAAAAAAAAAATTATTTTTTTAGTTTTTTATTGATTTCTCAGAAACGGCTTATACGATCGACTTAAAAATCTAATCAGCTCTAGAACAAAATAAAACGCGTCGATTGCCGCCTTAGCCATCTCAATCGGATAATTCGTTCGAGAGTTATCGCGGGAGAAAGAAATGGTGAAAAACAGTTTTTTGCGAATATCTTTGAAACAACTCTACCAAATAATTCCGAAATCTATTCAGCTTTAGAATCTATTGAAACGCGTCAATTGCCACCTCAAACATCAAAATTGGATAATTTGTTCGACAGATATCGTGGGAGAAAGAAATGCTAAAAATGGTTTTTTTCGAAAATAATGGTATACAAAAGTATTTTCGAGCTCGAAGAGCTAGAAAATGTATTTACAACGATGTTTTCGAGCTTAAGGAACTCGAACACAGCGGGAAGTTTTGGGGCTGGCCCACAGGGTCAACCGATAGACAAATTTTTTTTTAATTTTTTTTTCGTTGCGGCAGATTTTAATACACCAGGAATTATCGTCTCTTAAAATTTCAACTCAAAATATGAATTTTTAAAGGCCGCTCAAGAATTTCGAAAATTTTTAATTTCAACACTTTGCATGTTCCTGAGCGACATTTAAATATTAATACTAAGACTTGATTTTAGATTCAATTTTTATTCATATTATAATGATTAAAAATTTCTAACGAGACAATTCCAAAAATTGAAAATAGTACTTTTTTATTCACAAGTATTTTTGACTTTCCGTTAAGAAAATTGAAAATTTTTTAGAATTTAAGAAATTGTTGGTTTCGGTCCGATTTTCGAAAATCGAATTTTTAAGAGATCTTGACGTTTTGAGGTTCTAAGAAGTCAATATTGGCTAATTTCAAGATGACGTCCGAGTGTATGTATGTATGTATGTAAATATTCTGTTCCTTTTGAACGGATCAACCGATTTTGATCTCTAAGATAGCATTTGTCGCAGCTTATTAATTCCTACAAACTGTAAAAAATTGAGCTTTATCGAAAGGGTTTGTTCGGAGATATTCTAAAAACAAAATTTTTTTCAAAATGTTTTTTTTAGATAACTTGTAATGTGCTCAATGGATTGATTCCAAAATTAACTGCGGACCCTGAAACTTTATAAACCGCGTCGAATGCCACCTCAACCATTAAAATCGGTTCATTCGTTCAAAAAAAATCTGGGCGTCGGTTGACCCTGCGGGCCAGCCCCAAAACTTCCCGCTGTTTTCGGCCTCAAAGAGCTCGAAAACATTAGTGTAGATATATTTTCGAGCTCTTCGAGCCCGAAAATGCTATCGCATGCAATTGTTTTTTTACGATCTTTTCAAGCTCTAACAAGTTACCTGTTATGCTGAAGTTTGAAAATTTAAGAATCGAAAATCATCAATGAAGCGGTTTTTAAAATTTAGTTCCTGATTATGTTCAGTAAAATAAGTGTATTGAGGCAGAAATCAATGTCAGGGATCAAAATCAAGATTTAAATAAGTTTTGACTCGTGTAAGAAACAATAAAATATGAAATATCCGATAAAAATATTAAAAACTACGTTTTATCGATTTTTTTGTTGATAATATGATTTAAACTAAAAACCAAGTTCGATGACATTATATGATCGAAAGAAACCATAAAGAAGATGAGTTGGTATGATATCAGGCACATTGTAGTACGTTATATTCTGATTTATCCGGAAAAAATAACATAAAATGTTATTTTTTTAACATTTCAACGCCGATATCTTTTGAACTAATCAATCGATTTTGATAGTTGACGTGGCAATCGGCGCGTTTTATTGAATTCTAGAGCTGATTAAAATTTGAAATCGATCGCGTCAGTCGTTTCGAAAATATTTAGAAAAACCCGTTTTTCACCATTTTTTTTCTCCCGCGATAACTCTCGAACGAATTATCCGATTTTGATGTTTGAGGTGTCAATCGACGCGTTTTATTGAGTACTAGAGCTGATTGAATTTTGAAGTCGATCGTATAAGTCGTTTTTAAGAAATCAATAAAAAACTAAAAAAAAAACTTTTTTTTTTTTCGTAATTCGCCAATATTTTCGAGTCTATTCTATCAAATAATCTGAAATTTTCAGGAAAGTTGATGGCCAATAAGCTCTTTCGATTGCCACCTCAACCATCCAAATCGATTCATTAGTTCAAAAGTTACAAAGAGTTTACATACACACACACACACACACACACACACACACACACACACACACACACACACACACACACACACACACACACACACATACACACACTCGGACATCATTCTGAAAATAGTCAGAATAGCTTCCTAGGACCTCAAAACGTCGACATCTGATGAAAACTCGATTTTCGAAAATCGGGGTGAAAACAATAACTTCCCGAAATTTTTGAAAATCGTCGATTTTCTTAGCGGGAAGTTAAAAACCGTTGTCGAAAGAATTGAAAAATAATTTTTCTTTTATTATTTTCGAAGTTTCTCAAAAACGACTAGATAAATCAATTTCAAAATCTGATCAGCTTTAGAACTCAATAAATCGCGTCCATTCCCATCTTAACCGTCTCAATCGCTTAATTCGTTCAAGAGATATCGTTGGAGAAAAAATGGTAAAAAACTTTTTTTTTCGAAAACAACGGCATACAAAAGTATTTTCGAGCTGGACAATGTATTCACAACGATTTTTTTGAGCTCAAGGAGCTCGAAAACAGCGAGAAGTTTTGTGGCTGGCCCGCAGGGTCAACTGATAGACCGATTTTTTATTTTAATAGCATTAGTTTTTAGTAAATTTCATCGTAATATTTTGATCGTTATAATAATAAATAGTGGTAGTTAAAGTAATGATAATAAATTAAAAAAAAATCTTAATCTTAACGATGTTGGAGGGAAATGATAGTAGCTACCAACTAGAGAAAGAAATCCAATAGTCACTAAAATCTTAACGATAATTTTTTCGAATATGGGTAGATATAAAAAAGTCGGTCTATCGGTTGACCCTGTGGGCCAGCCCCAAAACTTCTCGCTATTTTTGAGCTCCTTAAGCTCGAAAATACTTTTGTACGCCATTGTTTTCGAAAAAAACCGTTTTTAGCATTTCTTTCTCCCACGATATCTCGCGAACGAATTGACCGATTTTGATGGTTGAGGCGGCATCCGACGCGTTTTATTAAGTTCTAGAGCTGATTAGATTTTGAAATTGACCGTTCGACTTGGTTCTAAGAAATCAATAAGAAACTGAAAAAAAAACTTTTTTTTCGTCATTCGCAACTTCTTTCGAGTCTACTTGATCAAATGATCTGAAATTTTCAGGAAAATCGATTGCCAACAAGCTCTTTCGATTGCCGCAAGAACCATTCAAATTGGTTCATTAGTTAGAAAATTATAGACCGGATACACGCACGCACACACACATACACACACACAAACATACACACACACGCGCGCGCGCGCTCGGGCATCATTCTGAAAATTTAAAACGTACCGTAAAACGTCGACATCTGATGAAAACTCGATTTTCGAAAATCGGGGTGAAAACAATAACTTCCCGAAATTTTGGAAATCATCGATTTTCTTATCGGGAAGTCAAAAATGTTAGCCCAGTAAATCAGAAAAATTTTAACGATATTTCATTAAGTATTATTATAAAAAAACTTTAAAATCAGCCAATCGAGAATATTTGCAATCCCTGATTAAGAAAAATGATTTGCTCCATGTCAAGTGTATATCTATATATTCATCGATTCGAATCGTTTTAAATCATTTCAAATTGTTTTGAATTATTCCAAATCATTTTTTTTAAATCAGGGATGTTAATAACTCTTCAAAAACATTACAGTACATAATTTGTGATTGAAAAATAATTATAAAATGATAAAAATTATATATCACTGATAGAAGGATTTATTACTGAGTACTAAATGGATTTAGTAACAAAATTTTTAGTTACTTATTTAGGAAAAAAAATATTTTGTGTCCATCAACATAATTTATTATGATTTAATAAATCATTTTTTTATCTCAATTAAATCTTATTATGGTAGAATAAGTATTTGTTTTCACCAAAAAAATATTTGGTAATCCGTACTAAATATTTTTTTGGTAAGTTTTGTCGGTAGATGGCTTGTTTAGGATTAAAAACTACGTATGGATTTGTGGGAAATATCAGTGTAGCGTATGTGTGTGAATATATCGTCGCTTTTACAGTATATACACGCTGAAAAAAAATGCTATTACCATCTTTCGATAAGGAATGATTACCATCGTGTATGTGATAATCATTATCATGCGTTTATGTTAACTATTCATTTCTCGGATATCAATAATTACTATTGTCGATAGTAATAGTTACCATCTAGATCGTAATATTTCTTATGTCTGAAAAATTTTTAATTTTACCTTCTAAGATAGTAATGGTTTCATCACGGATAGGGATGATTACCATCTAGATACGAATACTTACCATCTTCCACAGTAATAGTTAACTAAAAAGAATGAGAATCATTAAAATGTAAGGATAGGAATAGTTACTTCGTTAAGATGGCAAGTATTACCACTTTTTTTTCAGCGTGTAGTGCATTTCGTCTCAATTGGAGTTAGTGTTGTGATTTCGATCAATCTGTGTGATAAATTCATACATAGTAAATGTTTTAAAAATGTTGTTGAGCTTGGAAAAAGTACAACTGCTACGTTACAGATTAATAATAATTTAAAAACTTTTGAATCCATTAAAATTAACAAACTTTTATATCCGTCATCGTACGCTTTCAACGAATCTAATGATTCCGAAAATAGTCCCGTACTCGGCATTATCACTACTATTTTATCTGACTATAAATCTGTATACTGTTCTTATAAAAAATATGTAACTATTGGACTCAATAGTCATATTAAAAGATATCTATTGACGTTACTAAAACAAAATGACCCAAATTATTTTATTCAGGTCGATTTTGTGAGATTTATCAAACCTTTCAAAACTCATTTACTACCAAATGGCTTATATGTCATTTCTTAAAGGAGTTTAATTTAAAATTTTTAATATACCTATACAAAAGTCGCCGTTAATGGAAAAAATGCCGTAGCTTGGCCGATGTCTGACTGCCGTCGATCGGCCAAGCATTGGCAACTAGTAATGGCCCAGACTTGGTTAATTACCTGCAGCCGTTTCATTTTTTATCAAAAAAGCGTAGTCCAATCGAAGTGAGTTTATATTAAAATTTTTGAATGCATATCTTATGTATATATTACGGGTTTCATATCGGAATATGACTTCTCGTAAAGGAAACGCCAGTTATTCGACGCTGCCGATGGCTGGCCAATGAACAGCTACTTATGACTGGCCGATTATCGGTTTGCAACTTTGGGCCACTGTTGGTGAATTTCTCCGTGCAGTGGTCCATGATTGATTCTTGTTAAATGAAAAAATTTACTAATGAATTATTAATTATTCAAATAACTTATTATTACAGTTTTCTATAATCAATAATTAGTTATTTTTGAATTAAACTAAGTCTTAATTAATAAATATTTTAATGTTCCGATTAAAATTATTTGCAACTAACAATTAAAATATTTTTTAGTTAGTTATTATTTGCAATCAACAACTGCAATTTTATAATTTTACTTGTAAAAATTAATTTAATTAAAAAATAATACATACATTTTTATAATAAATGTCATTTTTAATAATGGTGGTAGAACAAGATAACTCAACTAGGTTGTTGATAAATAATCAATTAAATTTAACAATTTTTATTTTAAAAAATTATGTAATTATAATAAAATAGTATGAAATTATGTTTTTTTTTTTCTAAATAATCGAAAACATCAATTTAATTGCTCTTTCTATTTCACAAAATCGAGCGGCTGTAGTAGAATGAATAAGTAGATCATTTAAAAATATTCATTCAATATTAGTAGGTTCGGCCAGTAACTATCGTTCAGACCCAGCAATCAGAAGGACGGCAGTTCGTGCCCAGAGCCCAGCAGAATTTTTCATCAAGATTTTTCAACATCATTTACCTCACTCAAATAATTAAAACGTTAATGATCATGAACTCTATTAGGATAATAATGAAAAAAAATTTTTTTTAATTAAACCATTTGCATACTTGGCCGATTGCTGGCTGCCATTAATCGGCCGATAATCAAGCGCAATTAATGGGCCGGGGTTATCATTTGTATATTTAGCCGTTTATGGGCCATTAAAAGTTGTCAACACGGAAAAAAAATATTGTTCCTCGAACGATCTAAAGTATAGCAACTCGTAGATTGTTACCACAACGATACGTATACTTATGGTAGAAATATCGTATCGTTCCTGTAACTATCTATTAGATAGCTGTGAGCCCTATACGACTTTCTATAATCGTCATCTCACATGCCACCGTCTAACCTAATTAAACATCCATTTTGGCGCCTATTTTCAAATATAACAATTCGAGTACATTTTTTTAAAAATTTGTTAATTATCTATATCACCTTACTGATTATTTACCTAATGATCAATCTAATAAAACTGCTATATATTTCAATTGTGAAAATGATGTAAAAATCAATTTATATTAATTTATTTAATTAAATTTATATTATATTTAAATATTTATGTATATATAAGCTCAAAAATTAAAAGATATATTTATATTTTAAATTTATGTAGACCGCAAATGATAAATCAGTTTTATAAATTATTTTATTTAATCAAAATTATTTATTAATCATTTACTTATTAATGATACCCGGGAAAAAATGATCAGACCTGACCATGCCTGTTCCTGTATGATCAGGCCTGAAATTCGATCTGACCATGCCTATTTATGTCTGAAGCGTTGAATACGCTCAGGCCTGTCCATGCCTGTTCATGTCTGTTCTTGCCTGTCCATGTCTGAAACGTTGAATACGCTCAGGCCTGATCATACCTGTCCATGTCTGATCAAGCCTGATATATGGGATTAAATTTAAAATCTTAGTTATAATTAAATATAACTACCTTAGTTAAAATTACATATAGTTAACGTAGTTATAATTATATATAACTGATATAGAATTTCATATAACTATTAATCAATAATTAATAAATCAGATATAAAATTTTGTTGACTAAAAATCTATCATGTATAAGATATAACATTTTGTTGACCAAGAATCTATCACGTATAAGATTTTTATTACTTTAAGTTCATATGAAACAACCTTGTCAAGTCAATCTTTTAGGTCAATGGCTAGCGGGTTAAACTTCCAAGCGCAAGGTCCTCGATTCGAATCCTGCAAATCCCCGATTTTTTTTTATTTTTATAGAAACAATTATATATAATTGTATAATATAGTTATCCATAGTTATATATAATTATCTAGGGTCATTTTTTATTTATAATTTTTTTACCCGGATGGGTCTGAACAGACATGAACATACATGATCAGATCTGAACATGTCTGGCCAGGCATGGTCATTTTTCATGTCTGATGAGGCCTGAAGACTCATGCCTGTTCATGTGTGATCAGGTCTAATCATTTTTTGCCGGGTAAAGACTTCCAAATGTGTGCCAGATAGGGCTCAGAACGATATGGTATAGGTCTCAGAGCTATCTACCGTATTGTTGTCAGAACGATACAGTAGATCATTGCAGTAACAATCTAGTAGATAACTATTGCGTATTGTTACTGTAACTATACAGTATACTTCTCAGAACAATATTTTTTCTCCGTGAATAACTGGAAGTTAATCATCATACTTCGCCAGGTGATGGGCCATCCAAGGGCTGGTTTCCAAACTTTGGATGGGGATCTTTCAATAAAATTTTATAGTTTCGGCGTGATTTCGGCCGAATTAAGCTGTTTCGGCCTCTTTCCGGCCAAATATTTTCACCTGGGGACATAACCATCCATTTTAATACAAAATAAAAAGTTTATGATTTATTTTTAATTAAATACAAAAAAATTTAAATAATAATTAAAAGCATTTAACGTTTAGTTACCTTATTTTATCAATAAAATTAAAAAATAACAACTTACCACTTTTTTAATAAAAAAGAAATAATTTAAACTTTCAAGATGTTGATATGCAGCTGCAAAATAATTTTTCTATTTAATAATTTTATAACAAATAAAAAAAATAATATATCGGTTCAAAACCACGGTTGCAACTGCGGCAGATGGACAAGTAATATACTCTTTACAACCATGCATTAACGACACATTTCTCGTGACTATAAGACAGACATCTATGTATATATATATATATATATATATATATATATACGCAACTTTAGACTTTCTCATTAAAATCACGCACAATTGTCCTTCGTCCTGTCCATTTTACATCATACCATTTATAACCTGTGATCATTATTTTACGATTTATCATTTATTATTTTTTAAATTTGTCGATATGATTAGGAAAGTTATTATAAATTTTTTTTTTTATCTACAATAATTATAATGCATTTAAATATTGATGTATTTATTATAAACATTTTGAAAGTCTTCAGTAGTTTTAACGTAGATGATAAGTATCGACAGCAAGGACGCCAGACACACTTTACTTTGGTATATATATTTATATATATATATATTTTTTAATGGTATTCTCGTAATTCATTGCCTCTGAGTGGAGTAATGTATTAAAACAAAGTCTTATCCATGTTAGCCTACAAGTAATTTAACATCAAGAGAACCATCTCAAACAACAGAAGCTGCTCGAGCTCGAGACGATAATATTAGTTTAGTACAAAGAAGCTAGTTGTCTTGTTCAATAAATTATCTTTGACATCTGCGGCTAATATTTTTCAGAAAAAACATTTTAAATGCTTAAATCACAAAAATTAATTGATAATTTTTTTTTTAATTAATGAATTGGGAAATTCTTTCTGATCTTATTATTTATCGCCGAAAGTTTAAAATGAAATTTATTTATGTCGATGTGATAGTTTTAACAAAAATGATAGAATTTTCAATTTTTATACGTTTTTTTCTTTTCGAAGGATATACGCTAGAGATTATTTGATGAATAAATATTCAGTCATTGTTTTGAGTTAAAAATATAGTGGATGGAGTGAAAAACGAAAAGAAATATTGAAAGAGAGATGAGAATCGTAAATCACGCTGTGGCGATTTACGAGGAGCGAGGCCATACTAGTAAAAGTAAGACTTAAAAGAGAATAAGTGTATAATAAATAAAATAACAAGTTGTACGTTCATTCAGAAGTGTATAGTATCACAATGATCGCGTTGTGAGTTGCTTCGTAGCTCGACAGGACAGACCACGAGGCCCTCGGGGATAACCGGTACCACGATAATCGTTTTCAGAAGTCTTGCATCGACATATCGCTAACAAGATTTTTTTTTTTTTATTGCTAACAATATTCTTGTTTTACTTGCCACGTTTTTTATTCACATTAATAATATGATTTTATAATGAAAAAATTTAATGATTTGTATGTATTTATTTTATACTTTCGCATAAATACATATAACATAAGCTTGTGGAGAGGTTTGATATAAATATAACGTTTCCTGAAAACCGCAATTTCAAGGGTCTCTAACAAATGGACATTATATATATATTGTATTGTTACATATATCTCTATTGTTACAATTGTGGGTGCGATCACTAAAAGGATTACAGCTATCATTGTTATTATTATACAACAGACAAATGACAAAGGGTTATATAAGATTATTCAGATCAAGAGTATTTGATTTTATTTCTATTTGATAGCCGTTTGGTAATAGATATTTGAATCAGTTTTGAACTGACTATAGTCCCCAAATTAGGGGAGCGTGGGTGAGTTGCGGAAAAATTCATTATTCTCAAAATATGAATATATCCATATACGTTGTAACGATTCTAAGCGTATACATATATATATATACTCGTATTATAGTCGCTGGTTCATGAACAGTTTGCGTTCGGTTACGTATAAATTGCTGGCAATTCTTTTCATTGTATTGAAATTATTTTTTTCTATTTTTTCGTTATTTTATACAACTAAATATTATATTTATTATTTCTATAAAGTTAACATAAATATAAATAAATGACCTATGCGGCAATGATATGAACACTTTAAGATCATTAAAAAGAAGTGAATAATTTATTTTATTATTTATCTAAAAATCTTTTGGCTTCTATCGAAGAAAGATTAAGTTTTATCGACTTTCATCGACGACTTAACGATGATCCCTTGACCTAAAGGGACATATTAGAACGATAAAACGATTTTCTCGATTGCTCTTCATCCCTCACTGTGTTAATCCACGCTAAGCTCAAGCTTTATTCCGTATTGGTATCGATTCAAGTACCGAGAGCTAATTTTGCGATAAAGAATAAGATATTGTAGAAAGAAAAAATTTCAACTGGGGTGACTGAGCCATCAGTTAATGAACGCTCAATCGGTGAATGAACGGTGGTATTTTTCAGTATTATGATTTATATAGAAGGATGAAACAAAATTAGAATTGAAGTTCTAAAATTTGCCAATCTACACTGAAAAAAAGATTTATTTAAGCTAAAGATATCGTATAATTGGATATGGTCAAATAAATATTTAATTGTGAGAAATATACAATATATTTGAGTAGTTTAATTGCGTGAAATAAGTGATTTATTTGTGGTAAAGAAATTATTCAATTGCTACAAATAAATAAGGGCTTCAAATATATGTATAGTATTGCAAAATTTCAGGTTATTTGTCACAAATATAATATCTTTACTACAAATATATCAATTACTTACCACAAATAAATGATATACTTCCATCAAATTATAAAATTATTCAAATCAACTGTCATATTTAGTTGTACCAAATATACTTATTTGTCATTAAGAAATATTTTTTAAAAAGCCACAAATAAATTGATTTATTTGGGACAAATATTTCTTTTTTTCAGTGTAACAGCAATGAAGTATTTTCTTCATTTGATTATGATCAAAATCTAAATGATGTATGTAGGTAAAAATTAAATAATGTTCATTTACTGGTCGTTTTCATTCACTGGACTGATAAACCTGTTGTTATTAATTAACAAAACATTGTTTAATAACTATTTAATTAAAAATTTAAAAGTATTTAAATGTACATAATCTG
Source organism: Microplitis demolitor (assembly GCF_026212275.2). NCBI lineage: Eukaryota > Metazoa > Arthropoda > Insecta > Hymenoptera > Braconidae > Microplitis > Microplitis demolitor. The sequence continues at coordinate 7,795,448 of NC_068548.1, read as the reverse complement.
AAAATGTAACTAATGTAGAGAAACTACAATGGATTGTTAGTAATTTAGATTTTATTATTATATGATAGTAAATAAATTAGTTACTAACTTGAAACGTAAAAATTACGTGATATATAATTATATGGATATACGTTTGTATTAAACCGGATACATCTTTTACCCAGAGTGTCTTTTACGATTTTATCCCGATAACACTTTGATCTAAATGGCCTTCATAACTTCCGCCATTAATGTCTTACTTTAATGTATCAACTTTTTAAGTACTATATATATATATATATATATATATTTCCTTCCTTCCTTCCTTATTTCCTTTTTCTTCGATTACTTGGTAATCATTTTTTTAATTTTAATGAGGTATTCCTATCAATTCCATGAAAGGACTAGAAAATTTTCACTGAAAATATATTTATGAATTTATGTAAAATGATTTTTAATGTAATTTGAAAAAAAAAAAAAAATAATAATCATAATCACCGAGTTGAAAGAGTTGATTTTCTGTTAATTTTTTTTATTTTCCCCTGTTTTTCACAATTAAAGAAAACCAAAAGGGAATTATACACGGAGAGAAATTTATGGTCACCGTTCCTAGCACGTTTATGAAATATCATCCCATACCGTTATGGTAATGGTTACTTAGAATTATGGGATATAGGCCCATACTTTCCGGGAAAAGTTCCCATAAGTATACGGGAACAATTCCCATAATTGTGGTAACAGTTCTCATATCGCATGTGAAAGAATAATGGTAATGATTACCACACTTATAGGAATAGTTCCCATAAGCACATAGGAACCAATCCTATGTAACCATATTGTAAAGGTTACCACTGATTGAATAAGCGGTATACTTGGGATTGTTTATGCAGTGAATATTCACTGATTTGCAGCACTTTTCGCAGATTCATTTTAAGAGAGTAAGTGAATATGGGAATAAACCCTATATATTATGGTAACTATTCCATAATGTACGAAAATTATTACTATAATATATATGGGTACCGTTCCTATAATCGAAATTTCAAAAAAACCGATTACCATGCGTCATGGGAACCATTCCCATAATATATTGTAATTGTTACCATAAAATTTTCTCCGTGTACAAGATACCACGTCCTCATTCAACATGTAATTTCAATTGCTTTTTGGTACTTTGCTAATGATAATATTTCCTGTTTCATACGACATGAGTATCAAAAGGGAATCGAGTAAAAGATTTCTAAGATTTTCTTTTGATCCTCCCTTATTCGCTTTTTATTCTTTTATTAAAAATTAATTTTAAAAAAATTAAATTTATAATAAATATTAAATATTCAAAATATGTACAAATTATAAATATTGTTTGAGTATAATTTGGGTATATTATTAGAAATATACCAAAAAGAAACTGAAATCATACTAAATACCAAGTATATGTTTTAGATATTTTTTCTGTGTACACGAATTCACTAGGGTATTGATACACTGATATACATTCTATTGAAGTTTAATGAAGTTACCATACATAATCTGTGAACACAAACTTGAATACTTTTTTTTGGTATAGGTGAAAACGAATGGCAGACTTTTAATTCACGGATGGTTGATTAATCGAAAGTTTTGAACAGATTTTTTGAAAATGAAGAAGAATCGAAATCAAATTATCGTATTATATAAATTTCTATTCTGTGAATTAAAAAATTCGGATCAAGAACTCAGAACAGCTTATAGAGAACTAAAAAAAGCAAAAACAAAAAAACGTGAAGAGAATGTCACAGCATCACAAGAAATTCAAGGAGAATTTACGATATTCAAAAACGTAATTTTAAGAACTTGAGAGCGCTAATATAAGAAAACTAAAACTTCGACTCGGGATTGAAAGTAAAGAATTATTTTTTGGATTTGTAAAGATAAACTAAATGTTATAAATTAAGAAAAAAATTATATATATATTGAAAAAAATAACTAATGTACGACACATATTTTTTTATATCATTATTATCCAAACGTATATAGAATAAAGATTGATGTAAGCTGTCAAACAGAGCCTATCCTTTATGACGACATTCAATTGAAATCCTTTTGAATAAAAAAGGCAAAAGTCAAAAAGTGAAATAAGAAAAAAATGTTTTGTAACTTGGTCTATCTCCTGAACTTTTTTATACTAAATATCCACACTATTGCTCCTTTATTGACCATAAGTCTATTATTATCCAAGAAAAAATGCATCATTTATAAAATTACCAACTATTTATTTGTTTGACTGTTCCTATTCCGGCTGAATGATGTTTTGCCAATGATGAAATAGATATAACAAAAAAAAATAGTTTTCGATTCAACTATTTATTTATATTTTTTTTGTGTTCAGCCGACATCAATGGTATATTTTTTTTTCCTTTAATAAAATTGATAAGTTAAGATGTTAAATTGCTAAGATCATTTAACAATTTTTCATGGTCATTAAATTTTTATTAAAAATTTTCAACAAAAAGGAATTTCTTCTTTATTCATTTATTTTTTGTTACTGACGTAAAAGCGAGTCTGATCAATAAGTAATCTCGTTTTCTCGATGTCCTTGAATAAGAACCCACGCGGTTATACGTGTTAAAAATTGTAAGTTATAATTGATAAATTCTTTAAATAATTGTAATTGTCAACCAACACTTATTTTGCCATTAAAAACATTGAAGATTATTGAATAGACAAATAAAATGAAGAATAGTAATAATAAGCGGTGGAGATTAAAAGGAAAGGTTATAAAGTGAAAAATGTGATGTGCCCTGGATAAGGATCGTGCAAGAATTGTAGAGGCAGCACTTTCGTCAAAAGTAGAGCGCCCTAGTGTTAAATAAAAAACGTATAGTGAAGTAAGCATTGTAGTAAATAGTATAAGTTTTTTATAAAAAATGAAAAAAATAATAAAATTTGGGTTTTTCCCGATTAAAAATAATCGGATTAGAGGTCAAAACGATAAAAAAGGAAAAGTATTTGAATCTAGTCATGTTCTAAACATAATAGAAATCGAAGATTCAAATTAGCAATCGGTTATATATAATGTTATAACAATATAATGTTATAACATGCACGATTGTCCCGCTGAACCAGTGTTTCGGATTTGGAAACGATAAAATTCCACCTGTGCATTTTTTTATACGGCATATTTAAATAGCCGCGAATACAACGCGATATTTTTGATGAAGACATCTCGAAAATTTATTTTATTTGAAAAAAAAAAAAATAAATAATTAAAAACACTGATAATGATACTAAACTAATACTGTTTACCATTACTTTATTTGTAATTTTTCTCAGCAGATGGCATAAAGGTCAACTTTTTCAATCCCTATGGAGAATTGCAATATATTATAACAGGAAGAAATCACTCATATTTCCGAACTGGTTTATTTTCAATTATATGTATATACTAGGGCGTTTAAAAAAAAAATTTTTTTTTCTCAAAACCAGGCTCAAAATATTCGTTTAGATGCCAAAATAGACCTCTGAAAATATGAGCCCTTATTATTTATATTAAGGTTGTGCGGATCGCACTTTCGATTTCCTATAAAAATAACACAGGAAAAAATTTTTTTTTCCTTCTGATTTTTGAAAACTAATGAAGCATAAATTGCACTGCTATGTTCATCAAATATCTTTGTAGAGAACTGAACGCTCTACAAAAAAAGTCTCTTATTATATTTTTTGATAAATCCATCTCCTCGAAAATTATAGGAGCTCGAATTCAAGTTATAGCAAATATCGATATCTTTTTACTTTTCCGGCGAATCTATCAGACTTATATCACAAACTGTCTTAGGATCTTTTTTGTTATAGATTTCATTCTCTACAAATCATTTTCAGTAAAGTTTTTTCAAATTTCGCATTGTTTTCAAGTTATTTTCATTTTAATGTCAAGCTCTTAAAAAAGTAGTGTTTTGATCGATTTCAAGAACTGGGCATTGAAATGAAAATAACAAGAAAACAATGCGGAATTTAAAAAAACTTGACAGGTAATAATTTATAAAAAATAAAATTTCCAACAAAAAAGATCTCATAATATTTCATAATAAGTCTGATAGTTTCGCCGGAAAAGGAAAAAGATCTCGAACTTTACTTCGAGCTCTAATAACTTTTCAACAGATGCGGATTTATCAAAAAATGATAAGCGACCTTTTTTGTAGAGCGTTCAATTTCCTACAAAAAGGTATATAGGCCTGTAATCGACATAGAATTTTTTTTCTTGCGCGAAAAATTTTTTTTTGTGTTGAACTATGATTTTTTCCACATGTTTTAAAAAAAAAATGTTGCTCTGAAATGACGCACCCTAATATATATGTATAAATATTTATGGATAAAGTTTATCATCAAATTGGTTTTTTTTTTTTTTTTAAATCGTTAACATAATCTTGATTTTTCTAAGCCGTCTTCTTGATCGTTTCTTCACTTAAGAAATCAAAAAGCCTCTTTTCAATCTAGCCCTATTTCATTGAAAATGTCTCATTTTATATTTTTTATCCTCATGTAAGTAATGTCTGTGTGGGTATACTCTGAAATGGTTTTTATCCTTTTTATTCTTCGGCTTCTGATTCATTTTATTGTCCTTTTTTTTCTTTTTTTTTTATCGATATATGCGTTCAAATTTTGTGGGGACAAAAAATTAGTGATCGATCACCGGTTATATGAAAGCTTCACTTGTTGGACATTTTTTTTTTTTTTTTTTTTTAGTGCGAGTTGAATAAAAAATGTAAGGACTCAAGAAGACTTTGTAGTTGTGGGAGTTATGATTTTAAAAAAAATTTCTTTAATAAATAAAATTAAAAAAAAAAAAAAACAAACATTATAAGGAATTCGTTTTTTTCTGTCATATACAATTTCTGAATTAAATACATTTAATAACCAGACGAAGAGAGTTTTATGCTAAAAGTGATCATCGAGTTATGGTACAATTTTTAAGCTGAATTCGATCCTAGTAGATTTCATTTAAATTACTAAATATACAATCCGAACTGTAGTATCTACCAACTGATAACAGTTACCATTTTCAATCATAACTGTTATCATTTTCAATGGTAAAAGTAATTATCATTACCACTGAAAACTTTTATTACTATTTCAGATATAGTTAAAATTAAAAATTTTGTATTGTAGATAATACAATGAAATTCTCTCCGAGTAGGTACTAAGACCCTTAAAAATTTTTAAATTGTTGAATTTAATTCGTGAAAAATTTATAACATAACTTACATATTTTTCATGAATTAATTAACGTCAACAATTTTTTAATTTTTAAAGGTCTTTAAATATGTAATCATTAATTGGAGCTCGAGCAATATTCGGTACTGTTACTCTACTTATGAAATATGGTTAAATTTTTTAATAAATGAAAAAATTTGATTTTTGTTAAAAATAATTTTTTAAGTCACAAAACTTTTATTTGCCATAACTTCATCCATCAAAATCATAAGTAATAACAAAAGAACTCATCGGTTTGTATTCTATTGTCAGTATGAGAAAAAAAAAAGAAAAAAAAATCATCAGATCAAGTGAACTTTCTTTCCGCTCTATTATTGTATAAGATTTTTTACTTATATGTATTATGCATAGACATACAAATCTATACATTATTATTTGTTATTTCTTGTATATTGAGTGATATCTAAAATGTGTGAAATCAAAAGGATTGACAGAAAAATTTTGATCGATCACTAAAATCAAACTTTTATATTGTAAAAGAAATTGTTTACTTATTTCACACTCACAAAAATTTATAGATCTGCTTTTATTAATTTTATTAAGAAAAAAAAATGAATTAAATAAAAATAAATTATTGAATCTAAATATTTAACGGATCTTTAAACCGTTGATATATACAAAAGCTGTGAGTAACTCGTATATAGTTAACGATAGCTATTTGCAGCTGCGACATTTTTCCTAGAGACCGCAAGTGCATATGAAAGAAAAGGTGAAAAATAACAAAAGACAAACTAACAAAACTAAAAATAAAGATACCACCTTAAACCCTGTGTGTATGCATGAGTAAAAGAGTAAGAGAATAAGGATGATAGTGTAAAAGAAATAAAGAAAGATCAATGTATTTTATGCGTGTGCCTGATGTCTACCATGATTTTTTAGTTTTAAACACACATCACCTGGCCTCATAATTACAACACTTTATTCATTCATCTTTTTCTATTTACATGTTATTAATTTTCATTATTTTTTAGATGCTAAATTAATTAAAAATTTGCAACACAATTATAGATTTTAAAAAATTTTCACTTTATAGCAATGTCAGAAAATATAGTAAAATTTTTTACACTAAAAAATAATAATAATATTATTAATATCATTTTCAGGACAAATTATCATGTCACAACAGATTGTGCCCTTATTTTTTTCCACAAGTTTGAGTAAGAAAAAAAGAACTTTCTAAAATAATAATAAATAATCTATATTGATTTATATGACGATGTAAGCTAGTGAATTTCTTCGTGGTCGCACTTACTAAATACTTTTAAAATACAAATAATAGATATCTAAACTCTAAATCATAATCCACAGACCCTATATTTACATTTGCTGTATGGTATTGTGATTTTTGAATTAGTGAAAAAATACTTTTTTTATATTTATAATTTTTTTTATTTCTTTGTTGACTTGGCAAGTTCAACTTGGCTCTTGACCTCTCACTTTTATTTGATATAAGTTATAAATTGGAAGTTATAAAAAAGAAAGATGTTTATATTGACACGACAGGTTTAAGTAGAATAATAGAAGCTAAGAAAGGAGCTGTAGAAGAAGGTATATAAGTATATTATTTAAAAGTTGGATATGATATGAATAGAAGAGAAATAGTCGATAAACTTTTCATTGAAAAAAGAAAAAAAAAATATTCACACGATAGAATCTTAGGATTTTTAGCACCTGATACTTTTTTTGATTTATTGACTTTTTCTTCTTTATATTTATAAAAATTTATAAATATTGCCTAGTTAAAAATTTAATTCTGAAAAAATATATTAAATGACGCTCTTATAGCAATTTATAGTAATTAATTTTTTTAAAATGAAATTACCTATTTTACAAAGTCCAAAAACGATTGATTATATGTATTTAATAAAAATAAGTAATGACCATAGAACAGTTTGACAGATGTTGATGAACCACAAAAACTAGTAACTATTGTCCTGGTTATCATATAGATGACATCCATGATATTATATTATTAATGTATCTTAACACCAAACATTATTCCAACAACAATGTAATCCACCAGCAAACAATACTCAAAACTTTCTTTTACGTCCTTTTTTGACAATTTAACCGAGACCTCCCACTTGTTTTAAAATATATTGAGATTTTAATCTTGCCATCTTTTTAACGAATAAAAAAAAAAGTTTTTCCTTTATCATAAGTTTTTATTTTAAACAACTTAAATCTTACTGGCACGTGCTATTATTATTTAATAATAAATAAACTGGAGAAACATTTTTTTTAGTTAAAGATGAATCATTTAATTGATGAGATGAGAAATTAAACGTCAGTTGTAATCACATAACGTGACATTAGACATTAGGACATTGCTACACAGCTTGACATGATGATGGTCACGGTTTTAAAATTTACACTATGGGTCTTTTTTCGCATGGGGGAATTTAAGTGTGTTGATGGTACACGTGATAAATTGTGTATCAAATTAGTTTCGATGATATATACACCATTTGGTCTTATGAAGGCACCAGTTTATGATTTTAATTATATTTAATATATCTGCAGTTGTAAGATTGTTATCATTGTTATTATTTTTATTTATTCATATTCATTCAAAATTATTTAAGGTATGAACAACTCAAATCATAATAACTATTGATTTTTATTTTTATGAAACTAAAAATTTTATTTAAATTAGATTTAAATATATATATATATATATATATATATATATATATATTAGAGTGCTTCAAAAAAATCGACTATTTTTTTTTTCGCTGACACACCTGAATATTGTTGTACACACTGAAAAAAAATTCCATCAAAGCCTAAGCCCTTAAAATTAATTTTAAATACTTCCTTTTTCATTAAAAATTTTTCCCATTTAAAAAGCATGTAAATTGATGAACTTTTTTTTTCATGACTATAACTTAGCCGGATTTTAAACTATCTTTTAATACCAGTTTTTACTTGTAGAGTATTTGTTGCTTTTTGAAAGTCTATAAAACGATTTTGCTCTAACTCGATCAATGTCGATTGTATCAGCTCCGAAATTCAATTTTTTCACTTTTTTCATATATTTTTGGCAATAGTAAAAAAATGGCTTGTCTAACGAAAAATATGCATATGACCAATCTTTTAGGAAATTTTGTCTCATACAGTAGGGGCCCGGTCAATAATGGGGGCTTTACCTTATATCTTATGGAAAAAGTTTACTGTCTGAGCTGATACAATCGACATGGATCGAGTTAGAACAAAATCGATTTATAGACTTTCAAAAAGCAACAAATACTCTACAAATAAAAACTGGTTTCAAAACGACAGCTTATATAATACGGCTAAGTTATAGCAATTTAAAAATAAAAGTTCTTCGATTTATATGTTTATTAAATCGGAAAAATTTTTAATGAAAAAGAATGCAGTTAAATTTAATACCCTAATATATATATATATATATATATATATATATATATATATATATATATATATATATATATATATATATATATATATATATTAAATAACTTGCGCTGATGACGCAGGTGTAAAAAAAACTCATGTATGCATATGTATGTGTTGTAGTTTATTTGTTATTCATTAATAATTTTTATTAATATTGTTTATTCCTATCCTTCTTTAAGCGATTTTGATATGTTCAATACAGTAGTAAAATTAAAAAAAGATAGAACTCTGTCACCTCGTACTTGAGCCTTGTGCCAGACAAGACTGATCGTTATGTATTTAAAACACGTTCATTATATATGTATATATATATATATGTCTATATATGCAGTGATCAATTTTGATTCCACTGTACAGAATATACGGTACCAATGTTGAGCATATGCGGGCTCATTAACGGCACGAGCCAAAGCGCACGTCTTTTTTTTATCTAACTTTTATCTATTGTTAAAATAAAATATTATAATTGATAAATTTTTACAAAATATCATTGAAAATACGATTAGAGACATTGTCTACTAATAAACTATTTTTTTTTTTTTTTTTTTTTTTAGTAAATTTCTTTGTGAAATCTAAATAAGAATCAATAGTCTATAATCTCTATATCGTAACTAAATGATTTAATAGTATATTTTATGTATACATCAAATACTTCATAAGTTCAATATGTAGTTGATTTTGAACAGTATACTGTTCATTTATTGGATATTCATCGAACTGACACTCTGGTACCGCGTTGTAGTCGTCCCCTTGACCTCTTGTTTCCTATTTAATACAATAAAAAATATTTTGTTTTTATACACAGTGAAAAAAAAAATCACTAGAACTTAAAATTTTGTAACAAAATTTTTTAGCCATTTAAAAAATAAATAAATAATCTAATGATATAAAAATTGTCAATTGATAGAATAACACTTTGAGTATACATTAAAGTAATTTTATTATGTATTTAAATATATATTTATATTTATATTTATGATAAGTGCACAGTAAAAAAGGATTCGTCAAAATTGACACTTTCGTGTGTAAAACAATCGATTGACACTTTTTTATATGTTATTTCAACGTACGTCGTTTGTTTTGAAAAAGTTACACTCGTGTATGTTAAAGTAACACGTCATGAGTGTCAAAATTTTCGAAAACGTAACCTTCAGTTTTAACACACTCATATGTTATTTGCAACACTTGAAGAGTGTTGAATTTGACATACGCTTTTGTGTTACTTAAACACTTCTCAAAAATATTTTTTACATTATTTAATGTAAAGTTAAAATCAATGAAACAACTGTAGATAATTGATTCTTCAGCAGTGAAATATTAAAAATAACGATAATATTAGTAAAAATAATAATATCATGTCTTGTTCAATATATATACATACAATCATTTATTATTATTTTCTTAAAATGTTCCTAAAATAAATCCAATAAAATTATAAAATGAAACGAATAATAAAAAATGCCAACCGATCATTACAAGAGTGTTGTTACACGATGGGTAGCACGTCGTACTTTTCCCCCAGGAAAAACAACCGAGGCAATAGTTTTAACTTTTTACTTGAAATTATCCGAGAATTCTTTTGTTTCGGTCGAGATTATTTTTAACATATTTTGTGTGTTGATTTCACAGTAACATATAAAAAGTGTTACTTTCGTATAAAATAACATTTTTGTGTGTTAAAAAATCAATCGATTATGACAGTTGAAACAAGATAAATATTGTATGTTAAATTGACACACAAAAGTGTTGAAAATTCAACACTCAGAATTTTAACATACGCTTTTTTTTACACTTTGACGATTCGTTTTTTACTATGTAAGAGTGAGATAAGAAACTAGAGGTAAAAACATTCTTGGATATGACAAATCTGATAACTCGAGGTGGTCGCGTGCCAGGACCGCCCTCTGTGCAGAGAAGGTAGTTCTGTTGACTTTCTCTCTACATTTTACTTATTTTAACATTTTTCTCAATCGTATCTGATGTCCTGATGTTTTTTAAGCTTTTCTTAACAATAGTGACTTGCATATATATAAAAAAATAAAATAAATAATAATAATAATAATAATTAGTGTTAAAAACCAAAAGTGATTAAAAAAAAAATTTTTAATTTAAACAATATTTTACTTTGATGTCAATAATATTTAAAATTAAAAATCTTGAATGATGAGATTAAGATTCTTTATGTTGTAAAGAAATAAAATTTGATTGAAATAAATATAGGTGAATGGGTATCAAAAGATAATAAAAATAAATTAAGTGTCGGCGTGATGAGAGGGAGAGAATAAGTTTAGATGGTTTATATTTTAAAATAATCAACAAATGAATAGAAAACAAATACGGTGAGGTATTGTCCAATGAGAGGAAAAGGGTCTTAAATTAATCTATATATATATATATATATAAGGTTTTGCTGTTTTTTTCATTTTCGGCACGCGTACGATCGTGGCGGTGTGTATATGGGTAAACGGATACCACACAATACATCCTTTTATTATGTGTAACTCAATACACGTTAAATACCGACGTAAAGATGTTTAAAAAATTTATAGTCCAGACATTAAATTTTCAAAATAAAAAACAAACTTTTTTTTTCTGTATAATGAAAATTAATTTTTATTAAGAACAGTTATCATTAGTCATTAAATTGTTACAGATAGATAAAAAGTACTCAAAAAATAATCGATAATGATAATTATGTACGTGAGTAAATTGTTTAATTGTTAATTTTAGTTTTTAAAACATAAAATACGTAAAATTTTTATATTCTTTTTACTTATACTAATTTTTTATGTCAAGGATTAATTAACTGTTTCTGGTCAAATTAAAAAAAAAGTGTCTAGCTATAAATGTATTGCTAGGACATGGAAGATGAAAAAAAACTTGATTATTGCTAGAATATATTTGAAAAATCTAACATTCGAATATTAAATTGGCACGTGGTTAATGTGGATAACTGAAGTCATTAACTTTTCATTTTAAGATAAAATAAAAATTCAAAATAATAATACATATATAGAATAATATGGAAAGTTTGACGTGTTACAAAGATAATCAACCCGTATGTTATAATCATCATGTATTTGTTTCAGACATTATTATCATCGTTTAGTTATATGTATGTTTTGTATTGTATACGTTCACCTGCCGCATAAAATCTATCTATATAATAAGTTTTTCGATAGTAATAAAAATAAAAACTTTTCATTTACTTCTATACTATATACGAAGGAAAAAAAAGTAACCATTGCTGAGCGTAACAGTAATCCAGTCAATGAGCGTGTTTCGGTGAACAATTATATAAATATAGTAAAAAGCATATTTTACTTTACACATATTTATTATATTGATTATAGATTACTGTTCTGCACTAGCAATGATTACTGTTTTTTTGTTTCCGTGAACGTGATTAAAAATAACAATTAAAAAAATGCCACACGCATTCTGAATATATTGTTGTTAAATTACGTGTAATATAAAACTCGATATGAGGTAGAAGGGCAAAGGGTAAAAGATAGGAGTAAACATACTATCACACAATATATACATATGAAAATTTAAAGTGGTAGACCTCGACTAATACTTAAACAAATAAAAGAATAAGAAGAGGAATCCTCGCGACAGGACATAGACATGCATACCACACGCCATACGACAACAAAAGATTATTCTTTTATGTTATACAACCTTCCTCGTTTTTTTCCTTTCATGCTCTAAACTTGAACTCTATATACAACTTCTATATTCTATACTCTACAGTACAAGATCATCTTTCTATTGATGTATTATTTATTACTAAAGACTTTTTTTTTCTTGTTATTTTTACATATACAAGCATGCAATAAACGTTTTTTTCTTGTCGCATTTTATGTGCGAAAAAATTTATGTCAGCAATGTGCATAAAAAAATATTTTTTACGGAGAAATTATTCTCGTTTAAAATGCTATGGCGTCAATGTAAATCCGGACCATGTTGGCCACCTGATGGAAATTGAAATAAACACATGCAAAAATTACTATAACCATTGTAAAATTTACAATGGTTACAGTCATTTTTACTATAACGATAGGAAATTTTAGTATGGTCATACACTGTAACAAATAACCCGGGTAAGTTCAAGCGGTCTAGGTGTTACCCTTTTCGGTGTTAAATTTCAACACCGAAAGTGGTGTGAAAATAACGCTGCCGCCGGTGTAAGTATTTTTTACCGGAGTTAAAAAAATTTCCTTGTGTTAAAATATTTTTCGGTGTTAAAATATGTTATGTGTGAATATTTGGTATTTGTTTGGAATCAGGGCTAACTACATTTATCAAAGTTCCAAGTGCTCATACCTTAATTATCTATAATTAAATTTTTTCCACGTATTCAGCCACACGGCGGATTATATTTTCTGTATGTGTTTTTGTCGTTAGCACTAGATATCTATCTGAACCTTGCAATTGAAGTGTACAAATTGATAAAAATAACATTAAATCATCCTAATTTTCAAAAATAAATGGCAAACAGGCAACATATTAAGGTTTGGTGGTTGACTTATGAGTCAGTACATAGAATAATAAGATAAAAAAGTCTGTCTAGTGCAGTATAGCACAGAACTATAAGAATTTCAAAATAATTTGAAATTATTCATAATACAACATAAACAAAAAAAAACACTTGACCATAGACACTTTTTGTACTTATAATTTGACAAATATATCTTCAATCCGCCGAAAAATAATAGCGATTGAAATTGGTTACAAAGCAATTTGGCTAAAATTGAATTTTTGCTATTTGAAACATGGGTTAGCCCCTCTTCCAAACAAATACCGAATATTTTTACTTACTCGATCACTACAGTTAAATACAGTGTGCGTGCGTGTATGTGTGCACGGAAAAAAAATTCCACTGAAATTTACGATGTTAACATAATAAAATTTAATGGAATTTTTTTCCCGTATAGAGTAAAATTTGAAGAGAAATTTAAAATAAAAGAATAAAATAATAATCGCCTGGAGTTGGATTCTAACCCGAGTCCTTTTGAGTGCGAAGTGTCCGACACCTTGGACCACTCGGCCACAGAAGGGCTTACTCGTCCATGATGATTTTAAGATCCATATAAACGATTTCAATAAACAGTAGTCCTAAGTCACGAGAGCGCCTCTTACGGAGGGCGTAGTTACTATTTAAAAATTACGATCTAACATCGTAATTTTTATAACTTTTATTGTATTATAACAAGGACAGCACTGTGATATTTATTTTATTCAAAAGTGAATAGAAGGATAAATACAAGGATAAATATAGTTTTTGAATTGTAATTATTATTTTATCCTTTTTACGATGTAAAATTGTAATTTTTTAAATAATTTTTAATCCTAAAAATCTTTGTTAAAATTACGATGTTGAATAGTAAAACATGTATCCTGCATAGTAAATTTTAAAATGAGACATTTGAAAATTGATGTTAATGAAAGTATAGTCCACGATGATGATGTTAACATCATAATTACTATTTCGCGCGCGTGTGCACACGCGTGTGTGTGTGTGTGTGCGAGTGTGTGGATATTTTTTGCGTTTTATAAGCTTTCCAAAGTTAACGCTTCATAGGTAGCGTGTCTTTTCCGAACTAAGTCGTTCGCATGATGAGCGCTCTGCCTCCATGTTAAAACGTACGCGCTGTTGCCAAATGTGAACGAATAGTATTTCGCTGTGAGACCAAAATATTTTTTCAATGTTTTATCATTAGATGTAATTTTATTTTTATATTTTATCATAAATTTAATTGAACAATAAAATTTTTTTCTGTTATTTTTATTTTTATCACACGTGGCATTATTAAATTTAACATGATTAAATTTAACATTTAGGACCAGATTATAAAATTATAATTAAATTCAATCTTTGATTAAAATAATTGATTAAAAAGAAAGAAAAAAAAAAAATAATTGAAAAGATTGGCATTCATTGTTTTTTTTTGTAATTTCTTTATCTGAAAATTTTTTTGTTTTTTTTTTTATTTAAATAATTAGTAATATATAAATCCAGACATCCGTTAATTTGAGTATGATATATTATAAAGTAATTTACTTACCAATTGTATTTTTATTATTATTTCTATGTAAATAATATTTAATACGAGTGTAATTATTACATTATTTTAAACAAATCACATAAATTATAATATAAACAGTAGAAACTAACCTCAACCATTACTTTATTTTCGTACCCCACATGCCGTAAAACAGATTGAAATAGTGGTGGTAACCACATTTGGCAACAGCGCAGTTAGAAAATCCCTCGGAGGCTCACTCGCACCGGACGATATAGCGCCTCCCGGTTCCGAAAATTACTTTTTTAAATTACTTTGTATACATTTTTATGCTTATTAATAACGTCACAATTTTCAGAAAGGTTAAAAGAATGCACTTCATTTTTTTCAAAATTATCAATGAACTCAATTTTGAGAAAAAAAAATGCAAAAAAGGTGGCGCCGTGCTCATTATCCGACGTACGAAGGGTTAATACTCTAAGCAGAAGCAGTTTACCCCGCTTCTACACCGTATTACTCCGTCTTTACACCGGTTTAACACTACCGAATTACGCCTCCTACACCGGTGTTATTTCATTTTCATACTGCACGGAGAGAAAAATATCGCCAGAATGACTATCCAATGTATCCTCAAATGCCGTATCGTCAGAATAACGATTCGTATACTTAATTTAGGTATACTCTCATATTAATTTAATAATCTATAGTATCGTTAAAATAAAGATACGTATTTAGGTTAGGATAAGTATTTGTTTATTTAATTTAACAATACGACGAATAGCCTTTGTAACGATATGTAGTTTCGTTAATATAGGTATCTGTATCGCCTGCGTAAGGATCCGTATAGCTAAATTGGCTATACGTATCATCGTTCTCGGTTGTCGGATGCCTAAATACAGAGTTTGCGCAATAGTCCCTGATAGCGAGAAACTGACGAGAAACTTGCAGCCGCAACTGGACACCAAGTTGGCAATCATAAGTTGACGGTAAGTTTCCTTTCAATTTCCTCAGAAACTTGCATTCCAGTAGCGGCTCCATACTGGCGCCAACTTTCTGAGAAAATTGGCGGTAACTTGTAGCCAAAAGTTGCAAAAGCTGAAGTTGTCGATAACTTGTCGTCAAGTTGGTCGGAAACTAATAAATGACCAACTTTTTCACGATCAGCTCGTGTTATCAGGGTTCATGTCAGCGATTCATGGAATGCATAAAATAAGTATACGGATCGTCACTATAAGGATACTCTGTATAGCTGAATTGGCTATACGGCGTATCGTGTTAAGAAAGATGACTATACAGCGTATAGCCAAAATGATGATACGTATACTTAATCTGGCGATATTTTTCTCTCCGTGTGCGCGCAGTTAAATTGAGTATATGTTTACCACCGCTCTTTTTACGGTGTAGTAATTATTGGATGTATTTATTTCAATTTCCATCAGGTGGCTAACATGGTCCGGCTTTACTACGACATCATAGTAATTTAAACGTGAATAATTTCTTCGTGTATCGGTAGTATTTTTTATTTATCAAATGAAAAAGATGTCACACGTAATCCGCAGTTGCGTAGAAATAGGAAAATCAAGGCGAAAAAATTTCTTTTTAGAATCTTTTCATAAATCATGAAAGAATATTGTATTATGATTTTGTTATTAATCGGCTGTAATTTCTGAACCATTTTGGTAAATGCTCTGTTATTCTTTTTTTATCGAATTTAAAATTGTTAAAAATACAAATTTTTTTTTTTAATTTTATAAATTTATTAAGATTTATATAAAATATAACCAGTCAAAATTAAAACAAATTAAACTTTTTTATAAAATTTTCTTCATAAATTATATCTTTATTCCCTATGTACAACCCTCCATCTTTTTGCATTAATTATCATTTAAAATACTTGCGATATTTTATACTCAATTGACAACCATATTGTCCATAAAAATACACATATGGTACAATAAATATATTTTTGCGTAATTTATGTGCCGGTTTAAACGATCAACACCCTCAACTCCCGATAGCTATACTAAATGAGGGTTAATTTTTTTTTTATTTTAATAAAATTCCATCACTCGACACAATATACATATATCAGCTTAATTGTTTATTTATATCATTTATTGTAATGTATGGAAATTTATTATCATTTTTTACTATTTTTATTAAATTTGCGTAAGTGCGCGTACGCATATTAAGTGATATATATATATATATATATATATATATATATATATATATATATATATAAAGTACACATATGCATTCGATGAACGTGCACGCGTAGGAGTAAACAGAAGAGCAAAGTTTAAAATGTGTATTAGAAAAGGGGGTTGTGCCGAGAAGTGATGACGCGATTAAACGTAACACCAGTTGCATAAAAAAAAAAAGACCTATCTATAATTGCTTCAATTACATATGTTAATTTACTGATTCATCCCTTGTTTATTTTAAAATGGAATATTACTAAATAACTCGATTGCACATTATGCATAGTTTTTTTTTATATTCACCCTCGGCCACAGTTTTATAACATACATAAATTTTTTAAAACTTTTACTAAATTTTGTATTAAAATTTTATCAAGGTTTTTTTAAAAATAATTTTCAGTTTGTGCAAAAAACTAAAAACCGCTTAATCCTTAGAAGCATAATGTTAAAACAATAAAATTTTAATTTGAATCTTTCAAAACAAAAAATTCGTATTTGTTATCATAAATTAAACGTCTATAACATTGACAGTCGAACATAAATCGTTGTGCACAACAATATAATGTGGATGCTGGGAGGATTGAAATACAGATTAATCGACATGGTAAATCTGTTTATCAGTTTGACGTCATAAACACGCCCCTTGTGGTCGTGAATCCCGTGAATCTGGTGCTACGTATTGTCTCTAACTTGGTATAGTAGTACAAAGGCCACAATCGCCACAATACAAAGCCACTTTAGTTCACATCATGTGTATAATTGTCACATTAACCCCTCACACACACACATATATACCCTTATATATTCATATACACATATATGTATACACATGTATAAGGGACTCAGTAGATAATTATTCCAAGATGAAAATACCTGGACTACGCTCTCTCTTCTCTCTTTTTCTCTCTTTCTATATATATAGAGAGAGAGAATGAAAAAGAGAGAAAATATATAGATGAAGTCAAAACTTATCTGATTAAACATAGTTTATCTGCTTACTTATATGACTTTAGATAAATACGTCAAAGCTTAATATATGATACCATTAACAAACTATAAAATATATACAGCAGCCGCGAATCTGCCGTGATCTGATAGTATACAGTCAAATGAGGATTTTAGATACATGCTGAGGTAAAAAAGTGGAATCGTTTTGAACTTTTGTGGAGTTGTTCGAAACAATATAAACAACGAGAAGAAAAATTGTTATAGCGAAAATACCCTGTGAGTTTATTTTTCACAAACAAAAACGCTGTGTTCACCGCGACCACGATAAACAGCTCTAAAATAAAAACTATTCATCGGATTAGATTGTTCAAACTTTCATTTTAAAGGGAAACCATCAAAGAAACTGTGTACCGGATTTTAAATCAAAATATCTAAATCTTTTTGAGTAATAAATTGTTAAAGTCAAAATTGCAAATTTATAAATAATTGGTCATATCTGTAACAAACATTTATATTTTCGTATAGCTATGCACATTAGGGTGCTTCGTTTCCAGCGAAGGTATTTTTTTTTTTGTTGTTCATCGAGCAAAATATTGTTTTTTGTGCTAAAACAAAAATTCCTGCCAAATTTGAGCTTTTAATTCCAATCCTAAGTACTTTCCATTTGATTTCCAATATTTCCCATTTAAAATACACGTAAATTAAATTACTTTTTTTTTAACTTTCTAATATTCAGCTGCGTGTTATGATATCAACACGGTTTCGGTCGCAAATTGTAGGGCGTTTGGTGTTCTTCAAAAGTGCTCATAGCAACTTAGCTGTAATTCCAACTGTTTCACTGATGTCCGCTGAGGAATTCATTTTTCGTATCAAATTAACCTTTATTGGCTTGCAGAACGTAAACTAATGAATGCACACCAAAAATGTAAATGGGAATTTTATAGGAAATTTTATTCCCTTCAAAAAAAGCTCTATGAGTCAAGTCGCTAAATTCCTCAGTTTCCAAGTTATAGGAGTTTTAATAATTTAAACAATATAATGGTAATTGTCATTTTTTTAAATATTATATTTTTTTAATTATTAAAATTCCTATAATTCGAAAACTATGGAATTTAGCGACTTGACTTATAGGACTTTCTTTGAAGGGAATAAAAATTTCCTATAAAATTCCTATCAACATTTCCAGTGTACTTTCATTGGTTTACGTTCTGCAAGACAATAAAGGTCAATTTGATACGAAAAATGACTTCCTCAGCGCACATCAGTGAAACAGCTGGAATTACAGCTAAGTTACTATGGGCACTTTTGAAGAACACCAAATGCCTTACAATTTGCGACCGAAACCGTGTTGATATCATAAAACGCAGTTGAGTATTAGAAAGTTAAAAAAAAGTAATTTAATTTACGTGTATTTTAAATGGAAAATACTTAGGATTGGAATTAAGAGCTCAAACTTGGCAGGAATTTTTGTTTTAGCATAAAAAACAATATTTTGCTTGATGAGCAACAAAAAAAATACTTTCACCGGAAACGAAGCACCCTAATATATATATTTGTCCCGTGGGCCAAAAAAATTGACTATTTTTTTTTTTGATACTGTGAAAATATTATTTCTGATGACCATAAAAAATTATTGTACAAATTTAAGCCCTTAATAATGATATTACGAGGTGTATCGTTACGACTATTGGTTTTTTGACAGAAATTTCATTTTTTACCCAACACTCGTAAATCATCTATTTGAAAAATTTGAGCAATTAAAGGAAATTTAATGCTTTCCAAAAAAGGTCTCTTAACATTTTTTGCTAAATTCACTCCTTTGAAAGTTATTCAGGTTATTGAAGTCGTTTTGACTCAACTTTAACCTTGAATATGTACATTGTGTATAATAGAAGAGTTTTTTAAGTTTATTAAATATTATTAAATTTATAAATAAACGTAAAACAATTTTTTTGCACAACTACAAAATAGATTATGTATGTACATTTACGGAATTTTTCCCATGGCAATATCAGTAATATGTGGGTTAATTCACTAAAGAGTGCGTAACATATTATGGGGGTAGCTTTTTATATATATGTACGTACATAAAAACATAAGTTACCCCCCAGTGTGATCAGCAATATGTTAGTACTTTTCAAGTAGTTTATAAACATATCTTTTTATACACGTATATATATAGTATACCTTTCCTTCATATTTAAATTTAAGTATACATTAATAATAATTAAGAAACTTAAGTCTTTGTCAAAATTGACAAATAAAAATATTCAAAATTTAATATTAGACAGTTAGACTATTTTTCTTTATTAACATATAAGAGCTCAAAAAATTCCTTTCTAACTTCCCGCTAAGAAAATTGAAAATTTTCAAAATTTCGAAAAGTTATTGGTTTCGGCCCAATTCACGAATCGAATTTTTATATCAGGTTTTGACGTTTTGAGGTTGTAGGAAACTATTCTGACTAATTTAAAGATTGTGTCCGAGTGTATTTACATGCGTACGTACGCGGAAAGAAAATTCTACTAAAATTTACGATGCTAGCATCGTAATTTGTCCTATTGGTTATTGTAGTGGCAGACTATACCTTTAAAATCATAATTCTTACGATGTAGTTGGAACTTTCATTTAAGAAATGCTACTTCAGACAAATAATATACAAAGTCTTAGGTTCTTTAGTAGAAATTACGATGTGAACACAGTAAAGTTTGAAGAGAAATTTTGAATAAATGAATAAAATAATCATCATCCAGGAGTTGGATTTGAACCCAAGTCCTTTCAAGTGCGAAGTATCCGACGCCTTGGATCACTCGACTACCGAAGGGCTTACCAGGTCGACGGTGCTTTTAAGATCTATATAAACGATTTGAATAAACAGTAGTCCTAAGTCACGAGAGCGCCACTTACGGAGGACATAGTTACTCTTTAAAAATTACGATCTAACATCGTAATTTTTTTTTATAACTACCATCGTATTATAACAGAGGCAGCACTATAATATTTATTTTATTCAAAAGTAAACAGAAAGATAAATATAGGAATAAATATAGTTTTCGAATTGTAATTATTATTTTATTTTTTTTACGATGTTAACATTGTAATTTTTGAAATAATCTTTAATCCTAAAAGTCTTTATCAAAATTACGATATTAAATAGTAAAAAATGTAACCTATATGGTAAATTTTGAAATAAAACATTTGGAAATCGACACTAATGAAAGAATAGTCCACATTTTCGAAGTTAACATCGTAAATTTTAGTGGAATTTTCTTTCTGTGTATGTAAATATCTGTAACTATTGAACAGATGAACCGATTTTGATTGTCATAGTAGCATTCGACGCGGCTTGTAAATTTCTACAAGTTGTAAAAATTTGAGCTTGATCGGTAAAGTGCGTTCGAAGATATTTCAGAAATAAATTTTTTTCAAAAATGTTTTTTTTGGATAACTTTTAATGTGCTCGATGGATTGATTCCAAAATCTAATCAGCTCTAAAACTTCATGATCTGCGTCGGATACCACCTCAACCATCGAAATCGGTTCATTCGTTCAAGAAAAACCGTTAAAGAAAAAATTGAAAAAAAAACAATTTTTCTTTTATTTTTTTTAAATTTCTCAAAAACGACTAGATAAATCGATTTAAACATCTGATCAGCTCTGAAACTCAATGAAACGCGTCGATTGCCACCTCAACCGTCTCAATCGGTTAATTCGTTCGAGAGATATCGTTGATGAAAGAAATAGTAAAAAGCGTTTTTTTCGAAAACAATGACATACATGACGCAAGGTTAACCGAGATACACAGATTTTTTTTATTGTTCAAAACAAAAAATAATTATTTAATCAAGTGAAATAGTCAGTTTAAACTTTTAAACGTTTAAATAAACGAGAATAATTGAAATAATATTATTTTCAAAATTTAGATACTTAACGTTATTAGTTGGGAATGATTTATATTGTATTATATATATACATATATATGCCTATGTCGCCGTTTAAGGATGTTACATAGTGTATAAGTAATGATGATAAAAATGAAGAGGGTGAGATGGTATGTTATTTTATTAAGAGCCAAAAAGAGAAAGCCTATAGTCTCTTTGAACCCTAGTACACACCATCAAACCATATCAACAGAGTTAGGGTGTCTCTTTGATTGCTGTGGGAAAAGATTCCACGAACCATCTCATTTTATTTATTCTTGAGTCCTTTTTTCACTCATTCATTTTACAAACATAAGACATATAGATCCTTTATTAACTTTATTGAACGAATCTTAATTTCTTGACAAAAGAAAAAAATTAAAGTACAAGGAAAGATAAAAATTTAAAAAATTAAATCTTTACAATTTAAACAAATTTTTTTTTCTTTTTTTTGCAAAGAGAAATTTAGTATAAATACAATATAATGTTTATTTGTAAGATACGTGAAACGTGTAATTTGATCGGTGGCGTATATTAAGGGGTTATTATCAACAAATGTGTTCAAACATATAGGGTGTCACCCTGACAAACAAAGACTTAAAGAATCGATGCCATCTACTAGTAAGTACACTACCTAATATGCACTAAACTCTAAACTACATACTAATAGTATAAACCCTCAATGTCAACAATTTGACCCTGTAATCCTTTTATGTACATATTTAATATTATTATTAAATATAATTATTATCATTATTTTAAATCAATTTTTCATCATTGATTTTTTTTAATGTCCCGCTGTAAAAAATGAAAATTGAAAAAAAATGGGACGTTATTGGTTTTGGTCTGATTTTCGAAAATCGAGTTTTCATCAGATCTCGACGTTTTGAGGTACTACGAAGTGGTGTGTGTGTGTGAAAAAGAGAGAGGGAGAGAGAAAGAAAGTGAGAGGATAAACATTTGTCCGACGATATCTTAGGAACGAATTAACCGATTTAAACGTACTTTACGGCCATCAAAAGGGCTAAACAATCTTAGAACTGGTTAAATTTTGGAGTCGATTGGTCAAATATACTTGAACTATAGTTTACAAGTTATACAAAAAATGAAAATTAAAAAAAAATAAATTTTTTAAGTATTTGTTGCATAACTCATAGGGAAATTTGAGAGTTGACCTACAAGACCAACCGCTTTTCAGATTTTTTTTGGATATATTATATATATTACTGGAAAAAATTGCAAAATTGTATTTGAATACAAATATTCATTGTTTTATGGAATAAAACATAAATTTTTATTTTATACAAAGAATCAAAAACATTTTCCCAATCTAAATATAAAAGGAACGAATAAATTTTTTTTTTTTTCAGGAATTTTACTATACTGAAATAATATAATAATGAAATCAAATTTATATAAGTCTCCTGGGGCTAAAGGATTATCGTAGAAGCTCATACATCATTTTTAGTGAAAAATGAAATCGAGAGGATGTTTTGAATAAGCTGATTGAATGGGAAACTCTTGACTTGATGTTAAATTTGGATGTAAATTTCATTGAATTTTAATAAAAGAGAAGTAAGTAAAAATGAAAATGATTGTTTGCAGTTGCTTTTGGCACGCGCCTGCTCTAAATTTAAAAAAATGAATAGCTGTATTAGAATAGTCGATTGTTGTTATCCTGTCATAGAATATGATCGACAGATACTTTTCTCGAACTGAATTCAATTCGACTTAATAATCAAGAGTATATCTATCTATATAGAGAGATTATTATTGTTGTATGTATATTGAGTTGATGCATTGGAGCATCACACGTGTGCGTTACATATCATATATATATATATACGTCTATGTGCAGACGTTAGAGGTAATTTTATACTTAAGTGAACATATGCTAACTGACATGTCTAAAGTTATGTTTTAATAAGATTATAAATATATATTTTTATAAATAATTCTTGAGATTATTTTAAATGATAAGGATAGTTCGAGCTAAAATTTTTTATTCGCTAAAACAGTGTATTATTCAGTGCAATTTTTTCACTTAAAAAAAGAATTAATGGAAAAATTACTATATGATCACTTACATTTTTAAAAGAAATAAAAAAATTTTAATTATTAATTTTTTTTTTTGTTTTTTTTTTTTTTTTTTTGTTCAAGTATACTTATAACCATATATTTGTACTGTCAAGTATCTAGAATAACAATTTAGTAAATTTTCATGGTGGACACGTGACTATAAAGTTCGACACGTGGTCTAGAACCACCAGGTGGCCATAATGGTCACGCATCACATCATTAAATGCTGATATGATGATAACACGCTTTTTAACTTGACTCTTAAATACTTAAATATACTCTTCAATACACCAATTCTTATTCATCAAAAATGGTAGAAAAAAAAAAAATTAAACATTTAATTTTATTTGTTATTACTTAAGGGTAAAATACAAGGATAAATTTACATCGATGAGTTTGATGTACGTATTATGAAAAAAAAAAAAAATAAAAATCGTGGGAAGTGATTTAATAAAGTTGGAGCAATTTCAAAGAAAAGAATAGAAGAAGATACTTAATACTTTTACATATATTTCATGGGAATCGGAATGGATTAATCGGTGTCACATATGGATGTGGGCGGTTTGACGTACCAATAAGGCATGACGTGACCTATCAGCTTTATTTTATTTTATTATTTTTATATGATCGCTAACATTATCCTGTAAGTATAAAATTGGGCTTCCGTAATAAATTATTTACACAAAAGTCACTACACGAATTTATTAATTAATAAAATAATTATTAAAACATTTAAATTATAAAAAAAATAATACCAATTATTATTATATAGATATAAAATAATAAATCATTTAGAAAAAAAAATATGTATTCAAATATATATATTTATATTTGAACATTTGAATAAAGAGATGACCGATAGTAATGAAAGGGTAATTTTTAAAAAATCGCAAAATTTATTTACTTAACGCGTGCCAATAGAACGTTTTATAGGATCTTCACCCCGGGGTGTCACTAGTCAACTCGCTTTAAATATTTAAGGGTTACATTGTCCTATTAACAGATATAAATTATTTAATTTTATGCAACACAATAAATCTGCTCTTGAAATCCCCTCTTAATAGATATTTAGTCTCGTAGTGTCATATATAACTGAGAAAAATATTCACGTACTTTTTTTGACTTACTTTTTTTTTAAATAAAAAAAAATAATTAACATTAAGCGGAAAAAAATTCTCACGCAGTCAGAAAGAGTTTATTATGAAAAAAAAATATAAATGATATAATATTTTGGATCCCACACGTTTAATGGTAATAGAGTAATCGGTAAAAATGTTTTATTTCAATAAAAGTATATACGGTATACGGGTATACTAATATTCTCTTGAAAAGTGGTTAAAAAAAATAGCTGCATACTATTTTTTATAAGGATTTTTTTTTTCAAGCCATTGAATTTTGAAACTGTGACAACAAAGTCAGGTAAAAAATTAAATGATCCCGTATCATATAAAACTATTTTGTGTTATGTGTGTAGTTGACGGATAATATATACACATAGCTTGACAATAAAAAAAATTGGGGGCTAATATGAGTAAAAGTATAATGACACATTTTTTTTTAAATTTGTATCGACAAATTAGATTATAATATGCTAATACATATGATGATTCGAGAGGTTGTTTTAGTAGTATACTTTTTATAAAAACAATGCGAATTGATCTACTTCGACACTTGAAAATTAAGCTAGGGGAGACAAGGGCAAGACGGCCCCCTTAAGCCGGTAATTATTTTTTATGGCTTTTAATCTATAAGTCAACCTAATTTGGTCCTTTCGTAATTAAATCCATTAAGATTCTACCAAAACTCAATTTTTTTTTTTTTTTAATTTATTTTTTTATTAAAAAAAAAGATTTTAAGCACAAATATACTATTTCCGTAGCTGTATAATCCCATGGACTTCAAATTTATTTTTAAAAAATTTTATTTAGCTGATATAACTAGTTTTATTGAAGTTTTTATTTTTTTATTTTAATCACAATATAATCTATTGGCCTAAAAGAGCTTTAATCAATAAATTTTTCAAGTTCATTTTAGTTTAGAAAAAAAAAATAATTTTTCTGTAGCAGTTTTTTTTTCAGGTTGTCCATTATGCCTCATGTATCGCAGATCGGCCAAAAATATCTCTAAAACATCAGAGGTATCATGATTTGACCGAAAATGAAAAAAAAAAATTTACCAAATTTTTGAGGAGGGGGGGGGGCATCGCACCCCGGTCTCCCCTACATATAATTTTTGATTTTATTATAACAAGAATAAAATCTCAGATAGTTTATAAACTATTATAATTGTGATGCATATACATTTTTGACTGTATTTCATACATACCGAAAATATTATTGAATTCTCCAAAGCTTAAAAAAATACTAGCGTTGAATAAATATCATTCTAAATTATAGTTTTAATTATTTAAATTTATTTTCAAATATTACTGATTAATCCTATAATAATAAACAACAGATAAAATGCATATGAATCTTCTTTTCCGAATACTTGATTGGTTTAAGGTAGCATGAAAATATACACAATTTACACAAAAATAAACGTTAAAATAAATATATATGAAAAGTGACGCGCACGTACGTGCGCGAAATATGAAACAAGTAAAAATTGGTAATACAAAAATAAATAACATATTTATCATTTTTTTTTATTCCTATTATCGAATATCGTCTTAATTAAACTCAATTTAAAATCTTCACCCTTACATTTAATGAATTTTAATTAAAGTACAAAGCGATTTAGTCGCTCGAAGGGTTTCACCATGAAAAAAGTTATATATTTAAAAAAAAAAAAAAAAAAAAAATGTTTGAAACGTATAAATTATTATTTCGTAGAATTTAATTAAACATAATATTGAATGACGCAATCATCTGTATAAATAGACATTAAAATATATTAAATTTGAAGATTTCCCATGGATAAGAAAAGACAAAATACTAGAAAATTCACATTACCGATAAACTGATTACTACCGTGGCCCTACCTTATTTAAGTTTTTTTTTTTTTATCATATATACTTTCTGTAATTTCTACCCTCTATTTTTTTATTTGAGTATTTAGTATGTTATTGATAAGATCAAATGCTTTTGTATAATTTATGTGGGATAATTTTTTAGATGTACTACTGTCAAATTATATATAATTTAATTCGCAAGTTATCTTTTAAACTAAAAATTTTAACAAAAATTTTTCTGATAACTATTTTCAAAACTTAAGAGTAAACTATAGGAATTAGACAATAATAAATTTGATGATACAAATAATATTTTTTAACGTGTGACTGAGGTTTTTAGTGACTAATCTTATCGTATATCCTTTCTCAACAATATAAACCCATACCACAGGTAAATTACCTTTACCACGACTTAACACATAAAACCCGTACCGCCGGGGAAAAACCGGAAACAGCCGGCACGAGTCTTCTTCTCATCACTTTCCCTTGTAGAGTATATATACTCTGAACTTTTAGTTACCAGAGAGAACACAAGCTGTGATGGTCCGAAACCCTTTCATCTGTCATAAATATCTTTCATGTATTCATATACCTGTCCAAAATATGAGTAGTCAAATTTTTTCTCCTGTTTTCTTTCGAAGTTATCAATACCATAATTTAAATTCACTTAAAGAATAAAATAATAATCAAATATGAAGAACGGTTCACACTTACTGCTGTTTTCTAGCTCTCTGAGCTCTTTGAACTTGAAAACGTTATTATTTATAAATTTTTGAGCTCTTTGAGGTCAAAAAGCGGTTGGACTGAAAGAAAGTACATTTCACTATAAAAAAAGGTAATTTTTATCCAACAATACCTTCGGAATGAATAAACCGATTTGCACATTCGTTGCTGTAATCGATAGGAATTCTAAAGACGTAGATTTGATTAAATTTTGAAACAAATCGATCGCGCGAATTTTGAGTTATGCAACAAAAACCACATAAAAAAATTTTTATTTTTTGAATAACTTGA
Organism: Microplitis demolitor; assembly: GCF_026212275.2. Classification (NCBI taxonomy): domain Eukaryota; kingdom Metazoa; phylum Arthropoda; class Insecta; order Hymenoptera; family Braconidae; genus Microplitis; species Microplitis demolitor. The sequence continues at coordinate 7,767,652 of NC_068548.1, read as the reverse complement.
AAACCGCTCGACCGATCGAGTTCAAAATCTAATCAGTTCTAGTCTTGTTGAGTCCTTTCGATTGTCGTTGAGTTCGTCCAAATCGGTTGATTCGTTCCAAAGAAATTACCGAAAAAAAAACATTTGCATGCATACACATCCGGACACACACACTCATGCGGTTAACTGGAAATGGTTGGAATAGCTTCTTACGACCTCAAATCGTCGAAATCTGATGAACTCGATTTTCGAAAATCGGACCAAAACCATTAATTTCCTCTTTTTTTTTAATTTTAAATTTTCATAGCAGGAAGTTATAAAAAAAATATTATATATGTATATATATATATATAGTAGGGTGTGTCAAAAAAAAATGATTTTATTGTTTTTTAGGTCTCATAGTCTCAAAAGTTTCTTTGGGACCTAAAAAAAATCCTCCTAAAAAATCAGTTCGATATCTCGAAAATTGAGCTGGCGGTTTACAAGTTCGTATTCGCATTTAAAATACATGTAAAAATTTTTTTTTTTTAGTTTTTCGAGGAAAAATCAAAGTTCGAAAAGAATAATTTTTTTTTTATGTATAATTATTGTTTTTATTTTTTTGTTATTATTTGGTGGTATTTTTTTCTTCTAATTTTAATTTGCAATCGTCTATATAATATCAATTTTATGCAAGATATTATTATTATATCATGCTCATATAAAGTTAAAGAAAAAAAAATTTTCCGTACAGCAATAATTTATTTTATAAATTATAAATAAATAAATGAATAAATAAATAAACATTTCTTGCATAAAAATAGATATTATATAGAAAATTGCAAATTAAAATCAGAAGAAAAAAATTCCACCAATTAATAACAAAAAAGGAAAAACAATAATTATACATTAAAAAAAATTTTTTTTTTTCGAACTTTGGTGGCTTGTAACATTTTTCATATTGTAGTTAGGAGCATGACTATTTAGGACATTTTTGTAGGGAATTTAATTTCCTATAAGGATATGAAATTCAAAATTGGAAAAAAATTTTTTTTCTCTGATTTTTCCTCGAAAAACTAGGGCTAAAATTTTCAGCATAGTCATCAATTTACAAGTATAAACTACTGTTGCCACGAGAAAGAAAAAATTTAGAAATTAAAAATTCGAATTCCAATCATTCTTGATCTTTTCAAAATCCGTGAGCGACCTTTCGAAAATTTTTTATCGAGCCAATTTTGGGAGAGGCTTTTTAAAACATCGTAATCCAACAAATTTTCATGCGAGATCGAAAAAAAAAAAATAGTCGGTTTTTTTGCGCCACCCTAATATATATATATATATATATATATATATATATACTAGAATGCGTCATTTCGGAGCAATATTTTTTTTTTTAAGTGCATGTAGAAAAAATTATAGTTCAACTCAAAAAAAAAATTTTCGCGCCAGAAAAAAAATTCTATGTCGATTACAGACTTAACTCATTAAAAAATTCGATTTTCCCATTTAAATAACACGGGAAAATTTTTAACTTCCCGTTAAGAAAATCCATGATTTTCATAAATTTCGGGAAGTTATTGTTTTCATCTCGATTTGCGAAAATCGAAATTTCATGAGATGTCGACGTTCTGAGTTCTTATGAAGCTATTCTGACTGTTTTTAGAATGATGCCCGAGTGTCTGTATGCGCGCGCGCGCGCGCGTGTGTGTGTGTGTGTGTATAGGTGTGTGTGGCCGGTCTATAACTTTTTAACTAATGAACAGATTTGGATGGTTGAGCCGGCAATCGAAAAAGCTTCTTGGCCATCAACTTTTCTGAAAATTTCAGATCATTTGATCAAGTGGACTTGAAAATATTGGCGAATTACGAAAAAAAAAAATTTTTTTTTTAGTTTTTTATTAATTTCTCAGAAACGAGTCTAACGATCGACATTAAAATCTAATCAGCTCTCGGGCGTTTTTGCGAATATCTTTAAAATAACTAAACCAAACGATTTCAAAATCTGATCAGCTTTAAACTTTATCAAAACGAGGCGATTGCTACTTCAAACATGAAAATTAAATCATTTGTCAATGAAGTATCGTGGGAAAAACAAATGATAAAAAACGTTTTTTTTAAAAACAACGGCATACAAAAGTATTTCTGAGCTAGAAGAGATAACCGAGACACCGATTTTTTTTTAGCTATAAGTATTTTTAACTCTTTAAGGGGAGGGGGGGGTATGGGCTAAAAATATTGGCTCCAAATTTGAAGTCGATCAGAGCAAAACTTTCGAAGTTATTAACTAATTGGTCTTCTTAGAAATTAAAGGCTGAAGAAATCAAAGCTGCTGCAGGGACTCGACTTTATGGAGCTGGAATCGATGATTCAGTGTAAGTTAAAAAAAAAAAAATTTCTTTTTTTTTTTTTACTTTTTTAGCATCTAAAACTTTACACGCATTTTCCTCGAAACTACTTTTTCAAAGTCCGTGAGCACTGCTATTTCAAAACTACATTACCAATTCATTTCAAACTTGGTACACACTTTCTACGTATAAAAAACCTCCCCCCAACGTTGAGTTCTAGAATTTTTTTTTACATCAAGGGGGTTTCCCACCCCTCAAATGACGCAAATTTTCAGAAAAAAATGGTATTTTTTATTTTAAATGACCACAAAAAGTTGAAAAATGAAAAAAAAATAATCAGGGAACGTTGGGGGGGGGGGGGGGGGGTTAATAATGCTTTGATTAAATTTCAATGTTTTTTTTTTTCATATAATTTCCAGCTGAGATACACTGCTCACCGCACTGTGAAAAATTTCCAACAAATTTCACTATGGGTGCATTGTAACCCCGGACCATAAGAAAACTGGTACAAAATTTACAAGCGTCCCATAGTAAACGTATGCGCATACCGTTTACTATGGGACACTTGTAAATTTCGTACCAGTTTTCTTATGGTCCGGGGTTACAATGCACCCATAGTAAAATTTGTTGGAAATTTTTCACAGTGCGCAAATCATCTTTTTTTAAAGACGTTCTGGTAAACGTTCCATCACCGGCTTGTTTGCAAATTCTATTACCTAAAAAAATTACCTAATGTTGTTAAATATAAACATAATAATGTTCAAAAGGTTTTAATAATGTTGTTCAATCCATACGCCTAAAAGAAATTCATGAAAAAGCGTTTTTTTTTACGATTTAGCCCATACCCCCCCCCCCCCCCCTTAAAAAATCAATCAATCAAATAGACTAATATATATTTTTGTAGGAAATTGAACGCTCTACAAAATAAAGGTCTCTTATCATTTTTCGATAAATCCACCTATTCAAAAGTTATACGAGCTCGAAGTAAAGTTGGAGATATTTTTGCTTTTCTGGCGAAATTATCAGACTTGTCACAAAATGTTGTAGGCTATTTTTTATTGACAATTATATTCTGTACAAATTATTATCAGTAAAGTTTTTTTAAATTCCGCATTGTTTTCTAGTTATTTCCATTTTAATGTCGAGCTCTTGAAATCGATCAGAACCAACTTTATAAAGAGCTTGAAATATTAAAATGAAAATAACTAGAAAACAATGTGGAATTTAACAAAACTTTACTAATAATAATTTGTAGAGAATAAATTTGTTAACGAAAAAGATTCTACAATATTTTGTAATAAGTCTGATAGTTTCACCGGAAAAGCAAAAAGATCTCCAATTTTACTTCGAGCTCTGGTAACTTTTGAACAGATGGATTCATCAAAAAACGATAAGAGACCTTTTTTGTAGAGCGTTCAATTTTCTACAAAATAATATATTAGCCTATTGGATTGATTGATTTTTTAAAAACTTAAAAATGCTTATAGCTAAAAAAAAATGTCTCCGTGTTATTTACATGGGACAATCGAATTTTTTAATGAGCTAAGTCTGTCATCGACATAGAATTTTTTTTCTTGCACGAAAATTTTTTTTTTGAGTTGATCCATGGTTTTTTTCTACATTTTTTACATAAATATATATAATCGCTTAAAATGAACTATTTAAACATAGACAGATAATTGAATATTTAATTATATAATTAAAAAACAACTCTGATCCTTTAGTAGTATTTACGAATTTACTTATACGTTTTGTTTATATGCTCATTAATGTACAAAATATATAAAACAGATGCTCATATTATCATTATGTTTTAAAAGTTAAAAATTAATGTATTAGTTTTTAACATTTATTTGAATAATGAATCGCAAGAAATATTATTAATACAAAAAAAGATTGGACATGTTACAGGTTATTGATGAAATGAAATACACAAGTAGTTTAAATGTCAGCTGAAAACCAGCTTGTATCAATTCTTCCTACAGCTGTGATCGTCTAGAGGTCTAGGACTCTACGTTGTGGCCGTAGCAACCCAGGTTCGAATCCTGGTCACAGCAATGTATATACATTGTCACAGAGGGAAGTTTTTTTTTTTTTTTGTTTTATTTTCATTTTCTCATCACCTACTTTTTTTGTATCTGAATCTAAATGATTCAGAAACAGATAAATATACATCTTTCCGTTGTTTTTCAATGTTTAATTGTAATAAATAATAAAATCAATAGATTTGTGACGAATAGAATTGTAGGTAGCTGCGCGCGCAGTCTACAATCAATATGTCATGTATCGATACTTGGAAAAAATTATAATCAAAAAATTATTAAGTGACTTGTCAAAATTAAATTTTATTTAACAAAAGAATCTAATGAATGTCAAATTAATGTAGTAATTTCCATAATAATGTCTTATTACAGTGATTTATTATTTAAAAACATTAATCTAACGTGAATAAAAAAAAAAAAATTTTTTAATTTGAGTAAAGAGATAACATCAAGTGCAAAGTATTTAGTAATATATGTATTAAAAATAAAAAAACGACTTGATAAGTGATTATCAAGTACAAAAATGTAAAATAAAAGGAAATAAAAGTAGAAAACTATATATGAAACTAAAACTAGTGCTTTAATGGGTACGACAATGGAATCTGTATGTAGTTATACAGACAATAGCTGCGGCAACAATCAAATCAGTAGTACTATCATCCTCATACCATTATCCTTTGATCCACAAGCTCACTCACTCGTAGGGCGGCAAACACTCCTGATTGCCCAACCCTCTGGTGGCCTCCTATATATATATATATATATATATACGACACTCTTTCTGTCTCATACAGTACAGTAACTAACTTAAAACTAAATTTGTTCTTTCTCTTTTCAAATGTTTAAACAGCCTTAAACTCGACAGTTAAATGCCAGTTTAAACAATACGCTGAGTTAGACTTTGGTATATTCTTCACTCAATTACGTACATTTTTAATAGGAAAAAAAAAAAAATAATGAAAATGAAAATCTGTATAATAAAAATTATTAAATAAATTGGTATTTCATAATATAAATTTCATTTTCGTTGTCTATAGCAACTTAATTTTAAGTGCAATCAAATAAATCTTTGTCATAAGAGAAATATTCCTAAAGTTAATATTTATATAGAGTGAAATTATTTATACACCGTAAAAAAGCGTTGTTAAAATGAACTCGCACCGGTGTAGTGGTGCGCTACTTAGTGGTATTATCCAACCGGTGTTATTAAAAAGGTGTACATGTGGAATAAACTAACTTCAATCGGAGTGATGATGGTGTAAGCTTTTTAAGATCTGCAAAACAGAAAAAAAATAATATTATTTCATTAAAATTGTGAAATTATCATTAATTGAGATAAAAAAAATTTCATTATCTATGGCATAAACAATATCACTTTTACTCAACTAACCAAATTGCATATGTTTAATTACTTATCAAATGAATTATTTAGGAACAATTATTTTTATCATAACCCAAGTTGGAGTTTCAGTTTTCTTTTGGTTCTCTCAATTCTCAAAATTATGCTTTTGATTCTCCTACATTCTCCTTAGAGATATTTTGATGCTCTTACACATTATCTTCACGTTTTTTTGGACCAGCCGAAAATTCAGAAAAAAAATTTTTCTTACCGTCGAATTATTTTTACCATCAAATTATAAAAAATTTATTATACAGTAGGACCTCGTTATAAGACTACCTCGGGGCTGTAGGGGAAAAAGTTATTGGAATTGAGATACCCCCACTATTGTGCTTAACAATATTTACATCCAAGCCTCGCCATAAAACTATCGCCGTTTTGCGTTTTATTTATGTATTCGGTTTAACTCTACTCTATTATACAGTGAATGTATTTCATGTAGAATTTTGTCGTTCTTTTCTGTTAATTAATTATGTGATACCACGACATTTGAAGTATTCTTTGTAAAAATAAATTATTTAATCTAAAATCTTTATGTACTTACATTTTATCTCGATTTTAGTCGTACTGGTCGTTAGTCTTATAGCGAGATTGCGGCGCAAAACTTTTCTTGAGTTGTTGGTGGGGGAAGCGTTTCGAGCAAGTTTTAACAGATTGAGGGGAAGAGTCTTATAACGGGTAATCTTGTAACGAGGTCCTACTGTACCTATCCATTTTTCGGCTGATTCTCTATGCCTATAGAGCAAATTTGACCACTAAAAATATTTGAAAATGAAAAATTTTTTTTTAATTGATAAATTTTTCAATTCGATTAATTTTTACAGTATTCACAAATATATAGGGAAGGGGTAGGGTAGGCAATACGGGGTATACCGGGGGGGATATAACCCCAAAATTTTATAAAAAAAAAATCTTTTTCTTTTTCGTCTAATTACTATATAAATCCGATATATTTGTGTCTTCTTAGCCCTACGCATGACACCTGAGGCGAAATGGACCAGCCGAAAATTCTGAAAAAATGATTCTCTCATATTTTTATCGTCAAATTAAAAAAAATTTAATATATTAATCCATTTTTCGGCTGATTTTATATAGCGGGCACAAATTTGGCCACTAAAAATATTCGAAAATAATAATTTATTTTTCAATTGATAAAATTTTTTAAATAATGCAAAATGATCTATGATCTAAAAAAATCAAAAAACACGTTTTTTGGGTTCAAAATAAAGACAAATAACAAGTATAGAATTGTTTTTTTTTTTTTAATTAAATAACAATTAGTAATCAACCTCATTGCGGAGAAATGATTTATTACACCTTGAAAAATTTTTTTTGAGCAATATAAAACCAAAAATAGCCATCAAGAGAAAGAAATACATTTTCAATAATGAAAACAATTTAAAGAAAAAAAAAAATTATCATTTTTTGGAGGAAGGCCTTTCTGCCCCACAAAAAAAATTTTTTTTTTCTTTTCAGAAATTTGGCAAAATTTCCACAAATTTGTTCGAAATAGGAAAAAATTAAAGTGATCTGATGGTTGAAAAGTCACTAAAAGTAATAATTGGCATAGGGAGGCTGCTCCGCCCCACCCTCCCCTAATAAGTAATTTTGTAAGACATAATTAAGCGATTTTCTACACTGATAGAAGGATTTCTTAGTATTAAAAAAGATTTGTTAATATTTAACAAATTATTTCTTAACGGAGCTTTATTTAAGAAATATTTATTAATATTTAACAAATCATTTCTTAAACATCATTTTTTTGTATTTAATAAATATTTCTTAGCATCTAATAAACGATTTGTTAATATTTAATAAACGATTTCTTTCCATTTAAAAAATGATTTATTAGTATTTAATAAATCACTTTTTAACATTTAATGAATCCTTTTTTAATAATTAATAAATGAATATTTTATATTTAATATATTTTTTATTATTTGAACAAATTTTTTTTTTATATTTAAGAAATTATCTATTAACTTATTTATTAAAATTTAATTCATAAAATCACACAGTTCAAGAATATATATCTATATATGTTTTTGCATGCAGCTACACACATTCATTAATATTTATATTTATAAACAAAAATAACTAAAACAACCATCGTATAAAATTTTCTGTTCTTTTAATTTCAAAATACAATTTCATAGTAATTAACACTATAACTAGAATAAACAAATTAAAATTTCTTATATTAAACTACGCTGAGAAATAACATAAAATCCGTTTGATAGTACATGTGTTTTTAATGGTTTTATATTTGATTAAAATTGAACTGAATATAATTAACAAGGCTTCCATATTTTCATATTTATAATATGGATGACAATTTACAAAACACTTCTGATATAAATATTATTTAAGTATATGAGAGCTTCAGTTGTAGGTTACGTTTAACCAACAATGCAAGCTAGAACGGAGTAAAAAATATGACGTCGCAACGACACACACATATAGCTCTTTTAATACGTGTACACTACTACAGGCTCGTGTGTAGCCCTCTACCGACAAATTCGTCTAAGAAATATTTATTAAATATTAACAAGCCTTGTTTGGTGCTAACAAATATTTCTTTTATGTTAATAAGACTTTGTTAGCATTAAAAATATTTCTTAATAATAAAGAAGTTACTTATTTCATTATAATAAATATTGTTAATAATTACTAAATATTTGTTAAATCCAAAAAAGTCAGTTGAGAAAAATTTAATAAATCAATTTATTACTCCTAAACAAATCCTTCTATCAGTGTAAGGATTCACGAAAATTGTAGACAAACAATCTCTAAAAAATGTTTGAAAAAGGTCGTAATTCAGTAAGGGATATTAAATTTTTTTTAATTTAATGAACGAGAGATTAGTAGAATCCCGGAATGCAGCCGCGGAAATGCGTTTAAATTTTATTTTTGAGAAATCTCGTTCTTCCATATATTTCGGCTGCCGAATTGCTTTTTGTATTTATTTTTACAGTGAAAAATTAATTTGGATATGTAATACGTTTATAAAAAATACAAAATGAAAAAAAGAGAAAACCAACAACAATTTTAAATACTTATAGAACACCTGTAACACGTGGTAGGAAGTGACGCGCGAGTAATCATATATTATATAGCTATCAAGAACCAAAAATTGTTAAATTGTTACTCAATAATTTTTCCCACAATAAATAAACAAACTAAAGAAATATTTAGAGTATAATATAAAATTCTCAAACAAAATATTTTTGGATTAATTAAAAAAAAAAAATTTTTTTTTTTTGTGAAAAAATCTGAAAAGAAGAAATCAAAAACGAGTTCACTGTTACGTTGTTTGTGTGCATCGCGAGTTCATATTCAACCGAATGGTTACAGACCGTTTTGTTTTAGATGCGGGTATATATATATATATATATATATATATATATTTATAAAATAGTCAGTTGATACAAGTTGATGATACTAAAAACATTGGAAAACTGAAGTTCATAATTTTTAACTTCCCGCTAAGAAAATCGACGATTTTCAAAAATTTCGGGGTTATTGTTTTCACCCCGATTTTCGAAAATCGAGTTTTCATCAGATGTCGACGTTTTGAGGTCCCAGGAAGCTATTCTGACTATTTTCAGAATGATGTCCGAGTGTGTGTGTGTGTGTGTGTGTGTGTGTGTGTGTGTGTGTGTGTGTGTATGTAAACTCTTTGTAACTTTTGAACTAATGAATCGATTTGGGTGGTTGAGGTGGCAATCGAAAGAGCTTGTTGGCCTTCAACTTTCCTGAAAATTTTAGATTATTTGATAGAATAGACTCGAAAATATTGGCGAATTACGAAAAAAAAAAAAAATTTTTTTTTTAGTTTTTTATTGATTTCTCAAAAACGACTTATACGATCGACTTCAAAATTCAATCAGCTCTAGTACTCAATAAAACGCGTCGATTGACACCTCAAACATCAAAATCGGATAATTCGTTCGAGAGTTATCGCGGGAGAAAAAAATGGTGAAAAACGGTTTTTTCTAAATATTTTCGAAACGACTGACGCGATCGATTTCAAATTTTAATCAGCTCTAGAATTCAATAGAACGCGCCGATTGCCACGTCAACTATCAAAATCGATTGATTAGTTCAAAAGATATCGGCGTTGAAATATTAAAAAACCAACATTTAATGTTATTTTTTCCGGATAAATCATAATATAACGGACTAAAATGTGGCTGATATCATACCAACTCATCTTCTTTATGGTTTCTTTCGATCATATAATGTCATCGAACTTGGTTTTTAGTTTAAATCATATTATCAACAAAAAAATCGATGAAACGTAGTTTTTAATATTTTTATCGGATATTTCATATTTTATTGTTTCTTACACGAGTCAAGACTTATTTAAATCTTGATTTTGATCCCTGACATTGATTTCTGCCTCAATACACTTATTTTACTGAACATAATCAGGAACTAAATTTTAAAAACCGCTTCATTGATGATTTTCGATTCTTAAATTTTCAAACTTCAGCATAACAGGTAACTTGTTAGAGCTTGAAAAGATCATAAAAAAACAATTGCATGTGATAGCATTTACGAGCTCGAAGAGCTCGAAATTATATCTACACTAATGTTTTCGAGCTCTTTGAGGTCGAAAACAGCGGGAAGTTTTAGGGCTGGCCCGCAGGGTCAACCGACAGACCGATTTTTTTTTTTTAAATAGACTTATTAAATTTTTTTCTAAGCTTTATTTATTGCCAGTTGAATTCGAGTTTATTATATAGTGATAATTTTACGAAAAATTTAATCTTCAAAGCTTTATTTATTTAATGACATGCATATTGAACATTACAGGATAAATTGAACTTTTTATTTAATCGTATTTTTCTTAAATTATTCAATCCTCAAGATTTAAGTTTAAAAAAAGTATAGATACATAATATATAGTAGATATAGTATAGTTTTAAACACATGGTTGATTGAAGTCATAACAACTCAAACTCAACCAGTACTGGGGTAGTTTACCACCGATTAATCCACCCTCAAAAGCTTCAAGCTATCTCTTGGATGTTGATTGGTCAGAGCAAGCCACTCCTCTAGGCGGTACTAAACCGTTTAGGATCCAAAAGACAGCCTAGTAGTTCACACTACATTACTTTATCCTCCTATAATATGTATGTGTATATTATTCTACATATTACATCTACCTATAGCATTTAACATATATAAAAGGTAGTACGGAGAAGGTAGAAAAGTTTAAATAGAGTAGAGGGGATTAACAACCAACATGCCCTACTACCTACTTCTCTTCATCATCATCATCATCATCGTTGTCATTTCAGTCAGCCTCGTGGCTTCGTTAGCTACACATTACCTTTGTCGAGGTATTATATAAAATTATACCATCAACATATATTATTTGAAAATATTACGTTATTTAAAACACAATATTTATTAACTCCAACTCTATTTTAGTCTCCAAAACTGAAATATTTTAATTTAGTTATTAACAAACAATTTATGTGTGTGTCTATAAATATTTACGTACTAAGTGATATAGAAAAAGAAACAAAAAATTTATGTGATTATGTGTATTAATTGATTAATTTAATTGGAAGGTTTTTTAAAATTTATTTGTGGCTGTGATTATTGTTATTATTATTATTACTATTTATTGTTAATTGATAAAAGTTAACCATAAGAATCAACGACTATGGTTGTAATGTAAGTATACTTGACGAAATATTTATGTAGTAATTAATTTGAATAGTAGAAATAAATATTTATTTATTTACGTGCTTGTACTGATGAATGAACTGATGTACGAGTAACTTTAATGAGCGTTGAGCGGTGATTTTTATATAGATAAATATATAACGAAATAAGATTATATTTAATGATGATGAATATGATTATAATTTAAAATTTTTAAAATATCAAATCTCGAAAAAAATTTTTTTCTTTTTTTTCCAGCTATACTTTTAAATATGATAGTTACTAAGTCTATAAATGAATTTAAGCAATCTAAAACTCCAATAACATACAATTATATATATATATATATATATATCCACTTTTTTATATAAATATTGGTATTTATATCTGAATATAGTTGTTATAAATGTATATAAGATTTGTAAATATACATACACATATATGTAAATAACACAAATGTCTTAAGCTTTACAATCTCGTTTTAAAATCACCGCTCGATGTATCATCTTACTTGGTGCTAAAGGCGATGACTTTATCACCGATCCGGGCAATCATTCACTCTACCTTCTCTTGAATCATTTCTACTTTACCTTTACCTTCATTCTTTTACCTTTCCTTTCCTTCCCTTTCTTTCCATACATATATTCATTTATTTTAAATTCACTAACTACATTTTTTAACTCTTGAAAAAACATTATTTTTTCTTACTCTTCATTATTTACTAGATTATTCAATTGAATTATATATATAATAGAAAACAACTTTTTATATTATATTAAATGAAGTTAAATTAATATAGATTAGTCATATCTATTAATCGGTCAGTGACTTATTTTTTTCATCATTTTCATCCATAAAACCATTTATAATATGTAATTAATGTAAATTATTATTATATTTGTATACTCTGTACAAATTATTTTATTAACTATTTCATTAAGATGTTTTATTTTCTAAGTAAGAAAAAATGAAACATATAACTATAGAGTTTAAAAGTTACAAATTGTCTAAAAAAAATTATTTTTCGTAAGATTTGAATATAAAAATAATAATAATAAATAAATAATCAAGTGAATATGGTTGTCACTAAGGCCACCCACGTTTCCCCATAAGTATATAGTGTCGCGAAAGATACAACTCTCCTGCGTGCTATAAATTGGGATTTTATCTCTCTTATACTGTACTCTGTTGACTTTTTTCATACCTCTGCTAATATGTTGCGCAACAATCAACAATCTTTAAATTCAACTTGAACGTTTTTTTTTTTTTATAATTTTTTTTGTGTTTCATACGATAAATAATTAAATAAATAAATAAGCAATTATATCCTAAAAATGCTATTTCTTTAGAACTGAATTCACTTTTTGTATTGTTTTAAGGAGTAGAATGAGATCGCCAACAATGTCTGCAAATGTTGGGGATAATCAACAACATCCACATCAAGAATGGGATATTAATGATTCAAATGTACCAAGCGTATGTATTATTGATTTTTTTTTTTAATCAGCATCAATAAGATTGAAAATAATTAATTAATCAGTAAAAGTCCGAAAAAATTATATTTAAATAGTATTCCTTGGTAATATAAATAAGAATAAAAACTTGTTTATCTAACTATATTATTAAGAAAATAAGGAAACTTTTGTTCCAGCCATATCTATATAATACAATTAGTTTATGTCATTAAATTTGGTATCGATGAACAGATCTCGACTAAAATTTGTGTCTTTTTATGGTTTAAACTCTCCCTTATTGCCAAGTATCTAGAAAAATCAATTTATCTATATCATTTAAATTACATTTAAATTACTTGGGAAAAAAACGATCGCATTTATTATATTTAAATAAATTAATATTTTAATTACTCTGTTACTGAATGCGACTGAATAAATAAATATTATGTATATCATTAAAAGAGTAAGAAAAATTCAGTCCATGCCATGTCTTCTATGATATTTTTCTAGTATATTTTTTTTTTCAAAAATCCCATGGTTATACAATCAACAAAATCGATAAGTTTGCGAGTTGATGATCAGATTTTTCTCCTTAAATTTCAATGATAATAAAAATAAGCACAAGATTCTAGAGTAAATTTTATAGTAGAGATTTTAACAAACACTTAAATTCAAATCATATTTTATAAATTTGGCAGTAATACTGGGTAGTAGTGTAGTGGCTGTAAGTTGCTTGTTTATTATTATATTGAGTGGTTAAACCATTTGTAAAAGCAATGTAAGTTAATGTTATTGTCGTTTTTAAAAATAAAATTTTGGGAAAAATCACGGACCGGGGAATTCCCCAAGATCCTCCGTGAACCCCTGGGTAATTCCAGTTTCACCGCATTATAACTAAGAGCCATTTTACAAGCCATCTGCAAGTGATTTTTTCATTGTTTCCATTTATAGTACTTGAAGTGCTTATACTCTGACGTATTGTGTACCCCATAATAACTTATACTATCTTTATGTACCATGACACTGTATATAACTGGTAGACCTTAAGATTATCTTCAACAATAGAGGGATTTAAAATTTTACAATTATTTATGATTTTACTTATTTAAGCATCAGATGAAAGATATATATATATATATATATATATATATATATATATATATATATATATATATATATATATACTTATTTGTTCTAAATTGGAAATTCCAAACTTTTGTTCATTTACATTTCTTTCTAATTAATATTAACAATAGTTTTTACTCCAAACTTTTTAATAATAATATTTTTTAAAAAATTAACTTGCAAATCCCTGATAAAAGAAACGATTCAAAAAAATTTAAAATGATTCAGTTTTATGACTATATACATTCATCATTTAGTGAATCGTTTTATTAGAGATAATTTAATAATTTCATTGAAAAAAACAAAAAACTAATTCACCAAACCTTGCTTATACGTAGATGAAAATAATTTATTAAATAATTTTTTGTTTTTTTCTTGATTTTTTATTAAATTAAATTACAGGTAGAAGATTATGATTTATGGTCAGAATGGGCAGACGGACATGTAAGAAAAATTTATGATCCAGATTGTGAAGAAGCAAGAAAACATTTATCAGGATGGGCAATGAGAAATACAAACAATCATAATGTTAGTATATTAAAAAAATCATGCCTTGGTGTACTTGTTTGTTCTCAAAGATGTACATTACCTAATGGATCACGTGTACATTTACGTCCAGCTATTTGTGATAAGGTAAAAATAAATAAAAAAAATTTAATAAATAAATTTAATAAATAATTATTAAATTTATTAATTTAATAGGCAAGAAAGAAACAACAAAACAATCCGTGCCCCAATAAACCATGTCGCGGATTGTTAGAAATTCAAGCATGTCGTGGTCATTGCGGATACCCTGTAACCCATTTTTGGCGTCATACAGCTCACGGAATATTTTTTCAAGCTAAAGGACAACATGATCATCCACGTCCTGAACCTAAATCAACTGCTGAATCTCGCAGAAGTGCTGGAGCTGGTCGAAGAGTTAGAAGTTTGGCTGTTTTACTTGCTCGTGATGCGGCTGTTGGATCAAGGGTAATTTTATAATTAGCAATTAGTAGTTTCTATTAAAACCAATGAATTTATTATTAAATTCATTAATTGTTTATTATTTTTTTATAGATTATGTCGCTAAAAGAAAGAAAACGCCATATTTCTGAAACATATCAGCTATCATTAAAACAAAGTCAACCACCTCCTCTGATTTCTAATAAAAGTAATTATTTTACGTTATTATAATTATGATTTAATCTTTCTTTATATAAAATTTAAAATAAATCAAAAAAATAATAATTTTATAACTTATATTTAAGGTTACTCATGTTCATGCCCATTACTCGAATGTACTTGTGGACTACCAACACCTCTATCATATCAACCACCACAAGTATATCAACAAACAGCCGAGCCTTTTTGGTATCCAGAATCAGCAAACCATGATAATCTCTACTTACCAAGTCAAACAACCCCTCAGCATAATCAAGAATCGTATGATTTTCCAGCCATCACCGAAGAATATTTTCAACCTGAAGAAATTTTTCAACTTGAACAACCTATAAAAACCGATTTTACATCAAATCATAATAGTAATCCCAACAATCGATCGCCCTCAACTCTACTGGATCTTGGCTCAGGTACCATTAAATACCAAGTAAAATCCCATGAACATCAAATGTACTGGAATCAATTTGTCAGTGATGATTCATCAAGTAGTCTCGCTTTATCTCAAAACCACGATGACAAACTCTGTTATCAACAGCAGCCCTATGATAAATCAGATTCATTCTTAACAATCAATAACACAGTAACCAAAAATAATTTAATTGAAAGTGAAAAATCGACAAACAATCGATATGAAATGTCATATCAAAGAGATAGTTTAGTTAAATTAACATTACCTCCATCAATTGATGAAACTACTGCACATTATCCTAGTCATAATATTATTTATAACGACAATAGTTATTTAGGATATAATGATTATAATGATTGTCATTCAATTTACAATTCAGACTTACCAACAACCAATACATTGACAAAAAATACAGCACAAAAAGTATCGCAAGTTGATAATTGTCGATCTAATTACGGTGGTAATGAACAAATAGATAATATGTATTTTTATTCAAATGAACGGTGTCATAATGCATGTGATTTAGATAGCAAGTTCACTGGATCGCCTACTCCGTTACAAATCCCAATAAATAATAATGATTATAATAGTAATAACAACAGTGGTAATAATAATAATACTACTACTACTAATAATAATAATAATAATAATAATAATAATAATAATAATAATAATAATAATAATGGTTATGATGGTGATTTAGATAGCACGTCATTTGTTGATTACGCATTTTTAGGTACGTTGTGCAATTCAAGTGAGGATATTGCGACAAATATACAGTCAATATCGTCAATTACTAATGAATCGATAAATTATAGTAATAATAACAACAATAATTTGATGAATTATCAGAGTTTAGATAATCAGGCATTCAATAAAGGCGAGATTGAAGAAATTTGGCTAAAAATGGAACGTTAATAACAATCGAGATAGTTATTGTTATTATTATTATTATTGAATTCCAGGATCAGATTTTTAAATCGGGTTTAAATTATTATTGCTGGTATACCTATTATATATTATTAATGTATAAGATATACTAGCAATATTAATTTAAACCCGGTATGAAAAACTGGCTCTAATTTTTAATACAAAAACTATGAGAAGTTTTTTTATTTTTCATAAATTTAAAATATTGTTTTTACTTTTTTTTTTTATAATTATTTTAAAATTTGAGATTTTAAGACTTTTTATTATAAATCGATTTAAGAATTATTGCGAGGTATTAAAAAAAAATATAATGGAGAAGAAAAGAAAAAAAAAGGATTTTTTTTTCCTAAAAAACAACTATATATATATATATATATATATATATATATATATATATATATATATACGCTAATGTGTAATGTTAATTAAATTAATATTATATTATTATGTAATGTATAATTGTGAAATATTTAATTGAATAATAAGATTACAAAAAATTGAAAAAAAATAATAAAATTTAATTTATTAATTCTGTTGACTTAATTTAATCGATTAAAATTTTTTATTAAGTAAAATTGAGTTTATGTTTATTTGATTCTTGTATGTTAATTTAAAACGTTTTATTAATAGTAAATTTATAGTGAGTGTGTAAGGAGATAGAGAGGGATATGTTACGAGGGTTAATAAATTGGTGCATAAGCTGATAGCTTATGCCCTAATAGCCAAGTTTGCTTGAGCAAAGATTTACTGTACAAAAGTTTCATTGAATTTTTCGTCAAATTTCCATCAATTTCGGACTTTGCCATTTTTTACGACAATTTGTATGCAACTTGCTATTGAATTTGATGTAAATTTACTGCCCGAATTAGAATGCAAATTAGCTGCAAAAGTTGACTAGAAACAAGTTTTCGTCAATTTTCAGGCAAATTTTATGTCAATTTATTGTTAACTTGACTTGAACAATTATTAGGTATTGTTTTACATTCAAATTGTAGACAATTTTATGTATAAATTTGTTTACCTTCTGAAATAGTAAGAATGAACATTATCGACCTTTTTTTCGTAAAAAGTTACCTTTTACATTGAAGAAAAATTAACCGCAAATTTTTATATTCAACGTTTGCTGTCAAATTGTCGGCGAATTCGGGCAGCAAATTTCAGGTAATTTTAACATCAAATTACCGTCAATTTCAAGCCAGAGTGGCTATTAGGGTCACGAGCCATAGGCGAATGCGGCTATTCACCCGAGTATTCATGTGAATATAGTATAAACAGAAGCGAATGCAGCAACCAAGTACGCTCGTCAGGTGTCCATCTCCCCTAATAGCCCCTTTAGCTTAAAATTGACGGTAATTTGATGTTAAAATTTGCTGCCCGAATTTGCCGAAAATTTGACAGCAAAAGTTGAAAATAATAATTTGCGGTTAACTTTTCTTCAATTTAAAAGTATGTCTACAATTTGACGGTAAAAAAGTACTTAACAATTTTTCAAGTCAAATTAACAACAAATTGACATAAAATTTGCCTGAAAATTGACGACAACTTTTTTTTAATCAACTTTTGAAGTGAATTTGCATTCGTAGTCGGACAGTAAATTTACGTCAAATTCAATAGCAAGCTGCATACAAATTGTCATAAAAAATGGAAAAGTCCGAAGTTGGCGGAAATTTGAGGAAAAATTCAAGGAAACTTTTGCTAAAGCAAACTTTGCTGTTAGGGTGGCTTCTTGTATTCCTCATAGCATTTGATTACGGGAGTCCTGCTGCCTATAGTTTGAATTTTGAATACCAGGTGTCAGTAAATGAATGATCAACGATTCACTGACTTAACAACTGCGACTGTCCAGTTCTCAGAAAGTTGATGACCACATAAAAAAAAAGTTTCAGGTAATTTGGTAGTCAAACCTGCAACAGTTAACCCTTACTTCAATTACGATAATTTCAAAGATTATATTTTTAAGCCCTTAAAAACGAAAAACCAGAATTTTTTACCATACCGTTTAAGAAATATAATTAATTAAACTTTCGTGAAAATACATGGGCTCTTATGGGTGTCTTTATTCAACAACAGGAAGTCGATAATTTGTAAAAAAAAATGGCACAGTTAACCTAGGCAAAAAAACTATTCATTCTACGATATAATATCTAAAATATCTATCTACCGAATTTCGAAACAATTTACCTTATGGTTTTTTTTAAATTAATTTTTTTGTGTAACAGAAAGATTTCTGTCTTTGTTTTATAACTTATTCTGCACCCCTCTTATTTATACTAGGGAAAAATGGAGGTTTTGCTGTGCGCGCGAAATTTAAATTATTGTTTACATTCAAAGAACAAACATATATTCATATGATGATCGTTAAATACGGGACTGGTAATAAATATAATCCAAAGAGTTAAATGAATAATAATCATGAATACTTATCAATAATAAGATAAGATGTGTAAAAATTACGGGAAAGTTTATATTTCAATTATTAAAATTAAACAAAAAATAATTAATGTTTTTTATAAATTAAAAAATTATTAGGTGTGAAGATTAGTATATTATTTATATTTATAAATAAAAATAAATATTTATTTGATGTGTATGGGGTATTAGATTGATAAAAAAATACAAATTAAATAGTTGAAGAGATAAACTATATATTAATAATTATCACTGTTCAAATGGTAACAATAAATTGTGTCAAATTAATTTTTTGTCACTAAAATAATAACAATTTATTAACTTGGCTGATCTGTGCCATACTATCACCGATTTAATTATTTATTTAACAATTGTTTTTCTTATTAAAATTGTGTGTCAGTTACATTTATCGTATTATTATGAACTGTCAAAAATTTACCGGGATTATAAGGTTATATTTACTACACATACACGTGATACACATTAAGGCTGGGCCGTATTAAGCGAATTTTTGAATTTTACTTTTCTTTTAATTTATTAATCAATTATTATTATAGAAATTTTTATAGTTTCCGAAAACATGTATAAGACAAACTTTTGCGGAAAGTTTTCATCATTCGAGTGACGTAATTATTCAAAATGTAATTAAAAAAGTAAAATTCGAAAATTCGGTTAGTACTGTCCACCCTTAAACTGTCAAAGAAACTAATGTAAACAGAAGTACCAATTTTCATAAAATAACAACTGTTGGTACTGTTTAGTTGCAGTCAAAACAATTTATGTAATTAAAAAAAAATTATTACTATTTGTTTCTGCATATTAGTTTATAGCTTATAAAATATAATTATTAATTATCTTAAATTCTTATGAACTTCATTGAATGATTGAAATAAAAAAAAAAAATAATAATTTTGACTTCGGAATGCGGCTACCAAACTACCTTAACTGAGCTTAACGTGTCACGTGTATTTGTTATTGTAAGGTTATGGATTGTGGAGTTTTAATAGATAACTATACTTATTAATCAATTACATAATAACATTAATAATAGAAATTTCAACCTATCAATATTAAAAATAATTATAATTATAATTATATTCAATTAAAATTAATAAAACAAAAAACAAAAAAACATGCCTTGTTGGTATTATAATAAAAATGAATTGAAACAAACTCCATCAATAATAAATGATTTAATAGATTATGATACAGAATGTAGATACAGACAAGAGGGTGTTAGATTTATTGTTAATTTGGGTACCAGTTTGAATTTAATATTCAACAATACTATTGCCACTGGTGTAATTTATTTTCATCGATTCTACATGAAACATTCGTTTAAACAATTTCCACGTTACGTAAGTATTAATTAATTTACGTTTTATAAAATTTATTAATTAAATTTTAAAATTTTGTTCGGTATTTATATATTATTTTTGACAGATAACGGCGTGCGCCTGTTTATTTTTGGCTGGCAAAGTTGAAGAAACTCCTAAAAAATGTCGAGATATTATTGAAACAGCTAAAGTATTATTGACTGAACAGAAATTTTCATCTATTTTTGGCAAAGATCCAAAGGTTATTAATTTAATTATTATTATTAATCCTCAACATTATTAGCAAGATAATTATTAGATTTTTTATGGTGAAAATAACTTATTTCCATACATAAATATAAACGTAAGAGCGAGATACAGTATAAAAAAAATAGTATAATTATTTAACTATAGTTATGTTTAATCTACCAGGAATAGTTTATTGAAGCTCTCATATTACTAATTAGAAAAATGTCAAGACCATTATCTGAATTGTACATAACATTAAACGCCTCTTGAACTGGGGCTGAGTGATGACATATTATGAAAAGAAAACTTTAATTTAATAATTTAAATAATTTTAATCACCTGATAAATATTGTACTTTTCAACATACGTTAATGATATGTGATTTAATCATAATTCCTAGCTTATAAATAGCAAAATATCAATTTCAGAATTTCACCGTTTGACTGATTAACCAATTAACTAATTTAACCGGTTAACTAAGTAAACCGATTAATTTAAATTACCTAGCTGGCTGATTAACTAATTAACCTGGTTAAATTTTAAGACTGGTTTAGTCGGCCAAATTGTACAGCACTAGAAAATAGGTTACGACTAGAATATGCCACAAACCCTAGCATTTTCCAAGATGAGATAACCACCTTGTTAATATGTGGCTGAAAATCGAGTCTATTATCAAAGAGTACTCTCAAGTCTGTGTGGAGGTTGATCCTTTTAAATTGTATCCCTCCGATGATGTTATATTTTACATTTAACAAAAATAGGTATAACTTAAGTATCGAATTATTTAGAAAAAAAAATATAAATAAATGTGACTGAAATAAAAATTTTGCGGTAGATTATAAAGAAATACTAAGATTACTATATATATTACAATGTTATTATTTATTATTATATAATTTTTCTAAAAATTTTTTAATTATAGGAAAAAATAATGACACTTGAAAAAATTTTATTACAAACAATAAAATTTGATTTACAAGTTGAACATCCCTATAGTTATTTATTAAAATACGTAAAGTGTTTAAAAGGTAATTTCTTTATAGTTTTCTAATTTACATTTAAAATATTAAATATTAATAATCTTTTTTTTTATTCGCAGGTGATAAGAGTAAATTACAAAAAAAATTACAAATGGCATGGAATTTCGTTAATGATAGGTAAAAACTTATTAAATTTATCAAAGATTTAAAATTATAATTTTTGATTTTTAATTTTTAATTTTATTAGTTTAAGTACCACATTGTCATTACAATGGGAACCAGAGATAATAGCTGTTGCTGTAATGTATTTAGCTGGTAAATTAAGTAAATTTAAAGTTATTGATTGGGATGGTAGACAACCAAATCATTTAAGATGGTGGGATATGTTTGTTGAAGATATAACCTTAGAATTACTTGAAGGTAAATCATTTTCTTAAAATTTTTTATTATTTTTATCCATTAATTTTATTTAATTTTCTAAAACACTATTATTATTATCATTTACAGATATTTGTCATCAAGTACTGGACACATACACCGTAGAGAATAATGCATTACAAAAAAATTCACAATCAATAACTCCCAATCCATTAACGGAACCAAAATCACCACTAACATCTACTGAATCAGTTTCTAATGGAATAAACAGTAAGTTAAACAAAATAATTAAAATAGTTATAAAAAAATTAATAATAATAATAATAATCTTAATAAATAAATAAATTATAAACAGTAGAGACATCATCAGAAGTTCATCGACCTGAGGTACAATCAAGCGATTGTTCAGTGCCAAAGCCATCAGTCCAATCAGTTCAATTAGTTCAACAGCCACAACCAACAACTAGTGTTACTGTGTTACCGACTTACACAGCCTACTCACAAACGTATTCAGGACCAAGATCAGGACCAACGTCACTCCCTGTACCTGTACCAGCGCCATCAATTTCTTATTCAAATATATATCCACCAGCAAATATGTCTGTACCACCACCAGTTAATCCAGTAAATTCAGTAAATTCAATGAATCCTATGATACCAATGCATCTAGTCCAACCAAACTATTCAATTCCTCCTCCACCAGTTCCTTCTCCATATCAGTATGGTTACCCAAATCCAATGTATTATTCTGCTCATAATCCACCACCAACCAATCGTCCATACCAACCATCATCATAAATTATATTATTTTTATTAATATCTTTTGTAATAATGACAATAATAAATAATTATTAGTATTCCATGATGTAACTGAAAAATTTTCTATTAGCAATAAAGTAATTACAATTCATTACTTTTATAAATACTTAAATTCTATGACAACTAATGTCGTATACATAATATGCCATAATAAATATTAGTAATAATAATTTGATAGTAAATTTACTAAACGACCAGATTTGTTTGTATTTGTTGTAAAAGGAATCACGGCTTTCCTGGTCTACTTAATTGACTTATTAGATTGTATTCATCGTATGAGTGATTATATGTGGACTAATAAATTTGGTATGCGCTGCAATATCATACATAAATCAAATATCATCTTGCTTAAACATCATCATATAAAGGATTCATCGTTAATTTTTTTTAACGTCATTTCAACGGTCTAAAGTAGAATATACTTGCATCAACTTTACTGATGAGCGTAGCAAGTATATTCGGGGTGAAACCGCTTTGATAATAACATTTTTTAAATTGTGATTCTATTCGATTTATATATGATATTGCAGTGTGTACTAAATTTATTTAGTTCACATGTAATTACTCATACGATGAATACAATCTAAAAAGTAAATTAAGCAGACCAGGAGAGCCGTGATTCCTTTTACAACAAATAATAATAATAATAGTAATTTATGTTAATAAATAAATAAATATTTTTTATTTATCTAAAATTATTAAGGTCAATGCTATTGGCACTTTAGTCTAGCACGGCTTATCATGTTGATTTGTGCGGGCACGGGTGTTGTGTATGTATAGTAAGTATATAAGTGCTCTAATAGCTAGGACCAATTATTAAAGAATCAATCTATAGCATATCGATTGAGGTAAATAGCAATGTTACAAGGATATAGATAAATATAGCTTAACTTAACAAAAATGAAACTAACAACTTGAAGTAATGATAAATACACCGTGAACATTACCCGGTCTTCGGATAAAAAATATCACCAGCCAATAAGTTGTTTTTGAGATTATAGAGATTACATTTAGATATTAAATGAAGTGGGGATAAAATTATTATTATTTTTATTAAATAAGCATAGCAGAGGGGGAGACTTACAGAGAGAAGGAGTCAAATCATATGTTTGAGTTATCGGCAAAGAAAGGTTATTGTTATTCAATTAAATTAATAATTAAATAAATCCGTTTTAAATGGCATTTTTGGGAAAAGTTGTATTAATAACTGGAGCAAGCTCTGGAATTGGAGCTGCTACAGCAATTCATTTATCAAATTTAGGTGCTTCGTTATCTTTAACTGGTCGTAATTTAGATAATTTGCAAAATGTTGCTGATAAATGTGATAAGGAGCGTAAACCATTTCTTATTACTGGTGAATTGACAAATGAAGATGACACAAAAAATATTCTTGAGTCTACAATAAAGCATTTTGGTAAATTGGATGTTTTAATAAATAATGCTGGAACAATTGAACGTGGAAGCATTGAAAATACTAGCTTGGATCAGTATGATAGGTAATTATGAAAATATAAATTGTTATATTTAAAAAAAAAATATATATAGATTTATTTAGAACCTGTATGTATAAATTTAAGAATATTCAACTTAAATGTCCGTTCAATGTATCATTTGTCAATGCTCGCAGTCCCACACTTGATAAAAACAAAAGGTAATATCGTTAATGTATCAAGTGTAAATGGGTTAAGATCATTTCCTGGTGTATTGTCATACTGCATGAGTAAATCAGCTGTTGATCAATTTACACGATGCACTGCCATTGAATTAGCATCGAAACAAGTAAGTTTAATTGGGGTAGCAGTACCATTTGTGGCCACTGCTCCATTTTTAGACATTTAATACTTTATATCAATTCATAAAAAAGTATCTTTAAAAAATTGCATTGTAGTGGGTGATAAAAGTATCTTCGAATTCATTTAAAAAATTAATTATGTCACTGCGTATTTTACAAATTATTTTATTGCACGACTCATAATGCAAAGCATTAGAGAGTGCTTTACGATCGAAAATTCTTTTTCGGCTCCTTTTTTAAAATTTCTAAGTGGTCACAACTGGCTCTAAAATGACCAAAAACGGTACTTCTAGCTTATTAGATATGATTTTTAAAATTTATTTTTAATTGTTATATAGGTACGGGTAAATGCAGTAAATCCAGGAGTAATAGTAACAAATCTACATGAACGTAGTGGTATGTCACCAGAGGAACTGAAAGCATTTTTTGAACGAAGTAAAACAACTCATGCACTTGGACGTCCAGGCCAAGTTGATGAAGTTGCCAAGACAATTGGATTTTTAGCAAGCGATGATGCTTCATTCATAACTGGCGCAACACTTCCAGTTGATGGTGGAAGACACGCTCTTTGTCCTCGTTAATTTTTGATTACTTACAACAAACATCAATATTTTTTTACTTTTCAAGTAATTTATTTTTATAATTAATATTTAAAAGAAAACGATTTTGTTTTCTTATTAATTATTGCTGTTAATTAATTAATTACAGTCGAAAGCAGAATCATCATCAAAGGATTCAATTGTACTGGATCATTAATATTATCAGTTATTTTTTATAATTATATACATACTAAATGTACAAGGAAAAATATGTATGGGAACAATTTATTAAAATATGATTACCTATTTTTTGTTATATTGAAAATCTACCCTGCTTACAAAATCCAATAGATTCTTACCAGATAGCAAAATGACATCTTGATAAATTCTGAATGAGTTCCTATTTATGATTTGGACGTCTCATCAATATCTTAAAGAAGTCTTTAAGAAGTTTTCAAAATGTCGAATGAGCCACCTTGTGAACTCAGTAAGGTGTCTTTAAAAAGAATTCTTTCTTCTGACTTCGTAAATAAGACTTCATTATGAATTTACCATGACGTCTTAAGGAGCTCCTAATTTTGACTTCATAAAGAAATTAAAAAAAGAATATATTTAGACGTCACAAAACTGACGTCTTATTTATGAAGTCTTCAAGAACTCTTAATTAAGAGTTGTTAAAAATGACACCTTTAAGGGGTCATCATAACTTCTTGAAGACTCCTTCAAAAAGACGTCGTAAAGCAGTCATTCTGACTTGAATGCTGTCTGGGTTACAGCTATATATAAGGCCCTATACTTAGCTATAGCACTTCCCATAAAACTCATGCATTCTCATAAAATCTATATGGGAATTTATGAGAATCTATTGGATTCTATGAGATTTTCTAAACAGGGTATATCTATACAATGGGTGTTTTTTTTAACGTCTCTCACGCAAAAACTAATGAATATTTTGACCCGAAATTTGCACCATAAACTTCTGCGTATTTCAAAGGTTTTTAGCTATATATTATCACCATTTTGATGATAAAAATTTTTTTTTTTTTGTTAATTTTACTTCAATAAATTTTATCGATTATCGATCGTTCTTTATTTTTAAATAAAACAAAAAAACATTGTATATGGGGCATTCCACGCCAAATCGACCACTTCTGAAATCGACCCCCTTCGATTTAGCTGAAAACTTTTTCTCTTTTTTCACTTCATCAAAAATATTTCTCAGAATTGTGTCAAATTTTTTTTACCCAATCGAAGAAAAATTAAGAATTTAAAAAAAAATACTTTTTTTTCAAAAAACTGTAACTTTTTCATCAATTGACTTATCCGGACGTTTTTTTTTTTTTTTTTTTTTTTTAAATTGTCGTTTTCAAATGTAGTTTTTGAAAAAAATTATTTAATTATATTTAAAAAATTTTCCTACTAATATAAGTACATATTTGATATAACTAATCATTTTGGTAATTATATAGAAGAGGGGCTCTCCAAATTTTCTAAAGTTTCAAGTGCTTACACCTTAAATAACTCTAATTAAATTTTATCCACGTATCTGCTACACGGCGGATTAAATTTTCTATATGTGTTTTTGTCTTTAACACTAGATACCTATCCGGACCTTGTAACTAAAATGGGCAAAATTGATAAAGTTTACATATTCTTTGAATTTTTGTGATTGACTTAAGAGTTAATGCATAGAATGATAAGAGAATTGTCATTGAGTGCAGTATGGCACGGAATTGAAAAATAATGAACTTAGAAGCTAAATCAAGTATAATTTATACCTTTGGTATACACATAACTTACTGTGGCTTACAAAACGCCTAATAAAGCACAGGTATCTTTAATCCGCCGACAAACGCTAAAGAATGAAACTTGATTCATAGCGATTTGTCTATTTTTGGATTTTTGCTTGATATAAATAGTGGAAACTCTGATTCTTGACAATTATCATCATTTTGTATCCCCCCGAAACGGGCGGGATTTATTAGTACAATATAAAAATTTAATTTTAATTGTTTAAAGCAATTATAATTATATTTTTATAACTCTTGTTGAGATTTCAGAATGAGAAGTTACTTTAGTTTTTGAACGTCGGCGCTGTCATAATGTATGTCACTAATCCCTATACTAGCTTTATGTGTAAAGTCCTCCTAGGGGGTAAGTCGCCTTCGGTTGTTGTCCCCATCCTTAGAAAATGAGTCTAATCTCACTCCGTTACTATACATTACATTAAACACCGAAAATTTCCGACGTTTCCCGATGGCGACTTACTCTCTAGGCTTTTTGGGGAGATTTTAAGATACTGTTTTAGTATTTCGAGAATTCTAACCAATAAAATATCAGTAATTGTTAAGAGTGTAAACAATTATTAGAGTAGTTTAAAACCGGATAATACTAATAATATTAAGCAATAAATAAAAATGTGTATAATATAAATAAATATACAAATATGATTTGGTTAATGTATTTGATTATTGTTAATTTTTTTTATTTTAAATGTTTTGCAACAACACGTAAGTCAATTGAATTATTTATTTATTTTCTTTTATTTATTTTTGATATTCTTTATTACAGAATCCCAAGGATATTGTGCTATGTATACTGGTAAAATATGTAAAAAATATTTAACTGGAATAGGTAAAGTTTGGTTTAATGACACTACTGATAATCCTGGTGGCTGGTTGAATGAAAAAATAACAACCGATTTATGGGAAGAATTGATCTCAACTTTAAAAGAACCATGTCGTTCGGCTGCTGAGGTATTTATTTATTTATTTTAATAATATTATTTATTTCATATAGATATATAAATTTATAGAAAATGCTGTGTATGTATGCATTCCCACTCTGTCATAATTCAGAACGTTTACCTCTTTGTTATGAAGACTGTATGGCAATACGTCATGAGTTTTGTTTCAATGATTGGGCTCTAATTGAAGACAATAAACAACGAGGAATTTATATACGTTCTCGTGGGCATTTTCGTTTACCAGATTGTGAAATTTTGCCAAAATTAGACGAAACATCAATTGTCTGCTCTCATATACATCTTACTGATGTTAATCAAGATTTGGTTACCTGTAAATATTTTTTTAACTTAAATTAATTTATGATATATTTACTGATAAAACTTATTTTTTTTTCTTTAAGACGATTGTGTGATAGAAAATGGACGTTATTATATGGGTAAAATGAATAAAACTAAAAATGGTCTTGATTGTCAGTCATGGAATGTACAAGAGCCTCATAGTCACAATAAGCCACCAAATGTATTTCCTCAAATTCGTCATGGTGAAAATTATTGTCGTAATGCTGGTGGTGATGAACGTATGCCATGGTGTTTTACTATGGATCCATCAGTTCGTTGGCAACACTGTGATATACCTATTTGTGGTAATATATTTTTTTTTTTTTTTAATTTATCTATTTACTTAATTATTCATATTTTTTTTTTTTTTAAAGACAATTCAACAGATTTTGTATGGGAAACAGAACGTAAAAACATAACTATGGAAACAGTATTTACTCCGACATTTACAATGGTACTATCAGCTTTAGGATTTATTGTAATAGTTGGTTCATTATTGGCAATATTTTTAAGTCAAAAATTAAAAAAACATCCCATTGGTTACAATCCACCAGAAATGAGGGTAATTATAATTAAAAAAAAAAATAATAATAATTTATAAGTTATTAATAATAAACGATTTTAGGATGTCAACATTGATTTAGATAAATTACCAAGTAACGATGCTTATCATAAAACCGGTGCTCAACTTAATCCAAAACTGGAAAAGCTTGAATTCCCACGGAACAATATCATTTATGTTCGGGATCTAGGACAGGGAGCATTTGGCCGAGTATTCCAAGCTAAAGCACCTGGGTTGATTCCCAATGAAGAATTTACCAATGTTGCGGTTAAAATGTTAAAAGAAGAAGCTTCTGATGATCTTTTAGTAGATTTTGAACGTGAAGCTTGTTTATTAGCAGAATTTGATCATCCAAATATCGTTAAATTGTTGGGTGTTTGTGCTTTAGGACGACCAATGTGTTTGCTTTTCGAATATATGGGACGTGGCGATTTAAATGAATTTTTACGTTCATGTTCACCAGATTCGTCTGCTGCAATAATTAATTCAAATATTAATTTAAATAATCAAAATAATATTTCAACAAATTTGAAACTTTCTCATATGGATTTAATAAATATTGCACGACAAGTAGCTAAAGGAATGGTTTATTTATCAGACCGTAAATTTGTTCATCGTGATCTTGCAACTCGTAATTGTTTAATAAATAATGAAATGATTGTAAAGATTGCAGACTTTGGTTTATCACAAAAAATTTATCTACAAGATTATTACAAAGGTGATGATTCAGATGCTATACCTGTTAGATGGATGCCTCTGGAAAGTATTTTGTATAATAAATATACTATTGAATCAGATGTATGGGCTTTTGCAGTATGTCTATGGGAAATATTTAGTTTTGCACTGCAACCATACTATGGAATGACACACGAGGAAGTTGTTAAATATATTAAAGAAGGAAATGTTTTGGGGTGTCCTGACAATACACCACATGATGTTTATGAATTGATGAAAGCCTGTTGGAATAGAAAACCCACTGATAGACCGGCTTTCAGAAAAATTCATGAAAAATTGGAATTAATTAAAGCAAGATTGGAGAAAGACAATAAAGAGGAGAGTATTGCGTTACATATTAGGGTTTGATTTTTATAATTTTTAAAATTTATTTAACACTTTATTATAAAATAAATTCTTTTATTTTTAATGTCTGTTGTATATAATTGTTTATAAGCTAAGAGACTGATTTTATTTACTGCCTGTGTGCCAATAAATAATTACTATTATTGACTGTACTTTAAATGACACTATTGATATTATTAATTATGACTACTTTTATATTTATCATTTTAACATCACAAATAATACATTTTATATACACAACATGTACTCGATGTAAAATATAATGATCGAATGAATGGTTGTCTTTTATACGATAATAATAGTAATAATAATTGTAACAAATTCGTGTTTTGATAAAAAAAAAAAACATTCTGTTTGTATTAATTTTTTTTGTTAATAAAAAACTTAATAAAAATAATTGTTCAATAAAATTTGATTCTTTTAATATATCTACTAAACACGAAAATAAATTAATGGACACAAGATTTTTTAATAATTATTTATTGCACAATTTTCAAGAAAGAAATAAAAATCCAAAAGGTTTTTTTTTTAAATAAAAAAAATAATAATTCTATATAATTAGCTACAAAATGTATAAACTAAAATTAATTAGTTAATGAAGATTATTATATGAGCAAATTAACACGTACATAAGTATATTTATTCATAATTAATTAATTAATCAATTAAATTAACCAACACTTATTGCTTAATAATTGTGAATGTAAATCGTGTAATCCAATCTAATAGTTGTTATATAATTTAATATAATTTATATTAAAAAAAAAAAATTATTTATAATTTTTTCTAACATCTATATGTATATATTTATAGAGACTAGTGTTTTATAGGCCAAATAATAATTAACAATAATACAGACAATTATTCAATTTTATTCTTCAAATTTAAAAATAATGTCATTAAGAATTATCATCATTTTTGTTAAGTTAAAAATAATTTTAATTAAAAAAAATTTATTTATTTATAACTTGGAATCTATATATCTATAATACTATTTATTGTATTTGAATTATTTTTTCATAACATTTTATATTTTTATAACTTACTAATCTCTTAAACTTATTCGATTATTTTTTGATAATTATGTCATTGAATTTAATTATTTTTTGTTCAAAAAAATTTTTTATCATGATAAAATAATTAAATTCTTACAAATTTTAATTACCATTCGTTTATTTAATCAACAATTTATTTATTAATTCAAATAAATTTCATTGTTTAATTATCGATGAATATAAAAAAAAAAAAGTTATAATTAACAGCATTAACATACAAGAGATGATCTTATACTTATAATAATAATTATTATTATTACTTTTTTTTATAAATTAACAGATCTTTAATTTTTTTTTGTCCAATCACCAAAAAAATTAATACTCTTAGTTTATATATTGATGATATATATACATCTTTATTTATTTAATTAATTCATGATATAGAAAAGTAAAGTATGGAATTATTAAATAATTTCCGAAAAAATGATAAAGCAATAAGTTATTAATTATTTTAAATAAATTAAATATCAATAAATTTTGATAACAATTATAATTTTTTTCCCTTGTTTTCTTTAAAAACCAAAATATAACAAAAAAAAACTATATGTATATATATAATTTTTTTCAATAAATAATTTTGTGTGTAAATAAATAAGTTTTTTTCTTTAGCTGCTCATAGAATAGACCAAATTTTACTACAGTCACTTGTGTTTTTTTTTTTTTTTTTTTTTTTTCCCCCATTATTATTAAAGTTGTTGAATTAAAAATATTTACTTTTCAATAATGTCTTCAGGTTATTCTTCTCCTTCATTCCATTTAGCTTCTTCGGCTATCCGATCAAAACAATCTTGAAGAAATACATACTGAAATATATATAATAATAATGATAAATATTTACCTTAAATGACAGTAAAAATAAAATAAATAAAAAAAAATAGTTACATAAGGAGTAAAGACTTTAAGCCACCTAGGCGGTCGATTATCTGATCTCGTGTACTGAAAACAAAAAGCCATTCCTTCTTCATCAACTTCCCATCTCGTAATATTTTTCCACAAAAATTCAACGACTTGACTCTCAAGTGTTCCATCTTCCTTGGCAGCGTGAAGTTTAAAAGCACCAGCACCCACAGCGGCAATCACGTGTCCTTCTTTCCTTGAGTCGCAAGGACAATGAGGAAAAACAATGTCCCCATATCCACTGAGCTCTTGAGCAAGTTTCAAGTATTCATTTTTTCTTGAAGCATCTTGTAGAGCTTTTAATTGATATAATCGTTCTCCAGCAATGATATGTCCACGATTAACTTCGTCAATAGTTTGCCAAAATATCCAAGTCAATGCCTGCTCAGTTAATGATGAATGAGTTAAGTCAAACAGCCATCGTCTTATTGATAAACATGTTGCACTAGCTGTTGAATAATTTTGTATATAAAGAGTGTGGGGATGCTCATGGGGTTGAAGTTTACGTTCAAAATTATATTCAACAATTTCAAATAGATAAAAATATTTAGCTGTTTCATTATCAAGCCCAATTTTATTGCAAGTTGCTTCGTAAACATTTTTAGCAAGTGATGCTTTTGCAACAGTTACAGTGACAACTTGACGATCAGGTAAAAGAATTTTTAAATCAACTGCTGGTCCCTGATCACCATCCTCTTCCAAACGATCAGTTAAAAATTCTTGCATCGCATCACTTTCAGCAATCACTCGGACTGCACATACTTTTTCTAGATATTGCTCTAATCCACGACGACGTGCGTCCAGTTGCTGTTCGCTCAATTGAAAAGGCCATTTTCCAGGTAATTTAGGAAAGTTAAAGCCAATAAATTCTTTTTTCAAAGCCATATGTAAAGCAGCAAATTCACGATAACGTCGCGAGCAAAGATGACGACCAGCCATGTAGACGTTAAAGACAACGTATCGCTCATGCTTACGTTCACGCACGTGGTAATCTGGAACGCTTATCGGCAAAGAACGTTTCTCACTGTAGTCAACTGAGGCATAGCTACAATTAAAATTTGAGAAAAAAAATCAACATTATTTTTAATATTACTGTACGTAGTATACTGTACGTAGTAATAGACAACAAGGTCATAAATATAAATAAATTATATTAATTAAAAATAATTAATAATAATCACAACTCTATTCACATGACTACTACGAGTTATTATCTAATATTACAGTCGAGTCGCTTTATAAGTCCGGCTTGTATCTTTTTCTTTTAACCAGACTCGCGTTAATATGAGAGAGACACTAATAGGACTTATAACGCGACTCGACTGTATTAACAAACACGTACACACAACACACACACACACACACACACACACACACACAAAATAATAAATTTTTTTTTAAGTTTGAAATTTTATAACTCATCAACGAATTAGTGTATTAAAAAGGTCAATACATATTTTTGTTAGAAATTAGATGCTTTACCAAAGAGGTTGGTTATTATTTTCAGTAAATTTACTTTCTCAAGTTATTCAAAGTCAAAGTTGGATTCATAGTAAATTTAATTATGATTTGGCTTTTTTGACGCATCTATCAGACTTATTATCACAAAATGTTTTGAGGCCTTTTTTATAAGTTATTTTACTTCAAACAAATTATCTCCTAAATTATATTTATCAGTGACTTTTACTTAAATGAGAATATCACTTTTCTCTAGCAATTAATTATCATAGATAAATAACTTTTGGTAAGAAAATCTACTTTAAATTTTTTTATTAATTAAATATGGGCAGAACATCATTTTTTTTTTTTGAGTAAATTTAAATTTTAATGCAAATAGCTAAAGAAGTTTCAGAAATTTTAAAAACTTTATAGAAGATAATTTGTGGAGAGTTTCGTGGGGAAAAGCCCATAAAATTTCGCTATAAGTCTGTTATTTTCGCCGGAAGAGTCAAATAATGATAAAATTTACAATTAATTCAACTTTGACCTTGAATAACTTCTGAAAACGTAATCTGTATATGTATATTTACGTGTATATATATGTTTGGTTTATAAATACCTTAAATCTTCACATGGTTCCAATCTTTCAGCTTCTTGTGGTGTAACCGAAATAACGGTCAATGTCAAGACATCACCGCCAGATTTGATTAAATCAACTACTTGTTTATGTGTTGCTCCTTCTACATTTATATTATTTCTATAGAAAAAAATTTGTTTAAATTATCAACAATTTAAAAAAATTCAATAATTTTTTTAAAAATAAATACTTACACTTCTAAAATACGATCACCCTTTCTGACACCAGCTTTTTCAGCAGCACCATGTGGTAAAACTGCACTGACATGCTGTAGAGGTGCATATAATTCACCATTAATACTCCGTAATTGTCCACCTTCACTAACTTGACCACGTACATTAAAACCAAAACCCGTTTCAGTTTTATAAATTGTAACGCAACGTGGCCCTTGCCCTATAGGATTGCCACCAATAACATTACCTCCGCCACCACCTCCTCCTCCACCACCAACAACTGAATTCAATTTATGTTGTCCAGTTAAACGTCCATTGTTAATCATTGTTGTTGTTAATCCCGAATTATTAATTCCGCAATCATTGCAAGAAGTATTATCAATTTCTGATGCACAATCCGCCATCTTTCCCTACTCTCTTATTATTTTTTACGCGCTTTACATTTGAATTTTATAATTTATGTATACATACATATATACATATACAATAAAATTAATTATCTAAATAACCATTATTATGATAATTACTATTATTTATATTTTGAAAGAAAATTTAATATTCCAATACATTTCAATGAATTCTTGTGAAAATTAATTTTTTTAATGACAGAGTTGCGCAGCCACGACACATTTTATCGATCGATTTAATCACTAATAAATTTATATTTTATTACTATTTATTTATTTCATTATCATTTCTTTATCTGTTACAGGAACTTTATTTCACTATTTAGTTATTTATTAATTTATTAACTTATTTTTAAAATTGTTTTAGCTTAAGTATAATAATATGTAAACGTCAACCGGCGATGAAAAATTTTTTAATTGTTATTACTGCTATCATTATTACTTAGCCTGTTTTACCGCCTGATTTGTAAAGGATATATCTGCTGATGGAAATTATTTAACTTTTCGATACTCGCGCCCTTTCTCTGCTTTTCTTTTCTAGCAAAACATGATCACCATAAGTTGAGTAATGTCAGGGCGCGCCAAGCTTATAGCGCGAGTAACGACAAGATAAGTCTCTCAGCTAATTCAGAGTGCATTCGAAAATCTTACTGCTTTATAATAATCGATCAAAAGGTCTTTTATAATCATTCAAAATTGATGACTTGAAATTTGAACAGTAATAACTTTCATTCAAATTGTAAATACAAACAAAACAATATTGTTATTATTTTAAAATAAAAATAATGTTATGGTGCAAAAAAAATTTTATTGATTCAAATCTTTTGTATAATTGTAGTTAATTTAGTATTAACATTATCGTAGAATATTTAATCTTTTTCAGCAGCATAATGTTTAATAAATCTCGCTGATGGATCAAAAATATTTTTTACCCAACGTGGCATCCAGTAGTAGGGAATTAATGATTCAGCTTGTCCTGTATAATGTTTTTCAAAGACTTGCCTATTAACAAAAAAAAACAATATTTAATTTTCGGTATAAATTTTAATATATAAATAAATTACCTGTAATAAAATGATTCTTTAGTTTTGGGGGGACAATGAGGATATTTAACATGAGCTTCTTCAACTTCTTTGTCGGTAACCCGAGAATCAACGATCTCTTGAATAATTTGAAAGAGTGATTTCTTAATTGATGCAACACCATCACTAAATGCTTCTTTGTGTCGCCACAAAATGTTGTTAGGAAGTAAATTATCTTCATCGAAAGCAGATCGCAGTAAATATTTCTCGACTCCATCTAGTAAAATAATAATAATTAATAAATTAATTTATACATATTTTAGTTAACTAAAATAATATTTTAAAAAATTACTTTGTGGTTGACGTATTTCTTGATCAAGTGACAAATAGTAAGAAGTAAATTGTAAATCTAAAAATGGCACACGTAATTCTAAACTGTGAGCACTAGTAGTTCGATCAGCACGTAAACCATCATAAAGATAAATATCTTTAAGCAAACGAAGAGATTCCTCGTGGCCTTCGTGAGAGTTTGGTGCATCTCGGAAATAAATATAACCTTGCGCTAATTCATCAGCACCTTCACCGCTAAATATTACCGTTGTCAATGTATTTTCTTTAATATATTTTGCCAATAAATACATTCTAAAGAAAATAATTTAATAAAGTGATTGTTTAATTTAGTCAAAAGCTTTTAACACTAAAAGAAATAGTATTATTTTTATTATTAATAAATAAATACCCCACAGATGCGCGAACAGTCGTAATATCAAAAGTTTCTAAAGAATAAATTACATCATCTAGAACATTAGCGATATCTTGTTCTGTAAAAGTAACTTCATGATGTTCACTACCAATAAACTCAGCAACTTGTCTTGCTGCACGTAAATCTGGACTGTCTCCCATTCCAATAGCAAAGGTTTGAATTTTATAAGGTAAATTATGTTTTTTAGCTAGTTTCACAACTAGCGAGGCAACTAAACTTGAATCTAAACCACCTGATAATAAACATCCAATACGTCTGTCAGCCATCAAACGTTTCTCGATAGCTCCCGTGAATAATTTAACGATGTTACCTTTCACATCTGATGGTACTAAAGCTGTGCATATAAAAAAAAATTAATCCATAATCAATTTATTTATATCGTTAAATTTTATTTCAATTAAAATTTAATATCTTTATATGCAAATTAAAATAATACGTACTGTTCCAAGGAACAAATAAGTCAAATGCAGGTTTATCACCAGGTTTATGATAACAAACTCGTGATAATAATTCAACTTTGCCGCTTGTTAATATTTTATATTCTTCATAATGTCCTGGTGGAAATGGTTCCAATTTCCAATCTCCAGTTACTTGTTCTGTTAAACCCATTAGACCCTATTAATTAATTTAAAAAGCAAAATAAAATAAAAATATATGTATATATATTTTTGTTAATATTCTATTGCTCATAAAGCTTGTCAATAGATCATTTTAAAAATAAAGACAACGCTCAATATTTATAGAGAAAAGTTAAATTTTAGAGATGATAAAACGTTGTTATACATACTTTAGCTTCAGAACAAACAGCTAACTGGCCATCACTACTTGACAATCTAAAGAGTGGTCTTACTCCATATGGATCACGTGCTATCAAAATTTTATTTTCCTGCATATCCATCAAACAAAATGCAAAAACACCATCCAATGAACTAGCAACATTTTTTGCTCCACCATTCATATATAAATGAGTGATTATTTCAATATCACATTTTGATGAATATGAGAAATTGTATTGATCCCTGAGCTACAAGTAAATAAAAAAATAAATAATTAATTAATCATAAACGAGCAACCTGTAGTCACTACGTGACTGGTCAAGTATCACGACTACATTTATGAAATACACAGAAAAAAAGGATTTCTTGCCACAACAAATTTTTATTTGCACCAATAAATTTTATGCATTATAAGTTGAATGCAAAAATTCTCTTAGGGCGAAAAAATATTTTTTTGGGCAAGAAATCATTTTTTGCGGCAAGTTATTTTTCCTAGTTTTAAATAAATTTTTGTTATCAATTTACAATGCAAAAAATTTCCTGGAGTACGTAAAAATTTATCTTTAGACGAGGAATGATTTTTTGCGTCAATGAATCTTTTTTTTTCTATGTACGCTCTTTTGGTTTTGAGAAGTTTGTTGAGAGTAGCACAGTACCTCAAACGCTTTGCATTATGAGGCGTGCAAAATATGTAATTTTTGAATTAGTAGCGCGATATAAATAATATAGCTATTATTCAGTGACATTCAGTCATATTCAGTGACAGAATAATTAAAATATTAATTTGTTTAAAGAAAATAAACACGATCATCTTTTTCCCGCATAATTTGAATGTAATTCGAATGATATAGATAAATTAATTTATCTCAATACTTAGCAATAAAAAAGAGTTTAAACTATGAAAAAGCACCAATTCAAGTCAAGAATTTTCTAGCGATACTAAATTTAATAACATTAAATCATATAGATATGGCGGGAACAAAATTTTCCTTATTCTCTTAATGATATAGAAGATAATTAAATAATAATTACCTTTTCAAAATTGTATATTTCGCCGTTACATATCAAAAATATATTTGGATACTGATAAAGTCTCATTGGCTGCATACCACATAAACTATCCAGAATTGCTAGTCGATGAAAACCTAAAAATGCGTTCTGAAAAAAAAAAAATTTTTTTTTATTTAATCACAAAAAAAGCTGATTATTAGTATTATTATTATTTTGAATTACCTTAACACGAATATCACTTTCAACTCTTAAAGCATCTGGACCACGATGAGAAATTTTATTAAAATTATTACACACGCAATTTAAAGTTTCTCCATCAACACCAAAAACTGCCCAAATTCCACACATTTTAAATTATTTTAATTACTAGA
Organism: Microplitis demolitor; assembly: GCF_026212275.2. Taxonomy (NCBI): domain Eukaryota; kingdom Metazoa; phylum Arthropoda; class Insecta; order Hymenoptera; family Braconidae; genus Microplitis; species Microplitis demolitor. The sequence goes on along the minus strand of NC_068548.1, from coordinate 7,729,389 downwards.
ATAATAAATAATGGCCACAGGAATATAACGTCAATATTTAACTGTCGGTTGTTAAAGAATCGATTTGAGTTAATTTATATACTTTTTTTATTTACTCGTTATTAAATGACGTAATGCTGATCAACAATTACACGCAGCAGTGGGTATTATGCCGCACATGACACACAACCGACCACGTTGTCAAAAATAAAATCAGCGCATGCGTAGTCATATTTTTTTTAAATTTTATTTGGCTATTTTTTTAAGTTGAATGTTTGAAGTATAGAGGGTGGAGATTAGAGTGCTTTAAAAATATCCACTATTTTTCCAAAAGTCAATTTTTTCGCTATTAACAAAAATGTATGAAAAAAGTGAAAAACTTGACTTTCGGGGTGATATGATCGACATGGATCAAGTTAGAGCAAAATCGTTTCTCAGACTCTTTCAAAAAGCAATAAATTACAAATAAAGACTGGTTTAAGAACGATACCTGAAAATCCGGCTAAGATATAGCAATTTAACAAAAAAGTTATTCGATTTACATGCTTTTTAAATAGGAAAAATTTTATATGAAAAAGGAAGTACTTAAAATTATTATTAAGGGTTCAAACATTGAGGAAATTTTTTTTTCGATGTTTACGAAAATATTTGAGTATTTCAGCGAAAAAAAAACGTTCTGTCAGTTGACCCTGCAGGCCAGCCCCAAAACTTCTCGCTGTTTTCGAGCTCCTTAAGCTTGAAAAATTATTGTGAATACATTTTTGAGCTCGAAAATACTATTGTATGCCTTTGTTTAAAAAAAAAAAACGTTTTTTACCATTTTTTCTCCAATGATATCTCTCGAACGAATAAACCGATTGAGACGGTTAAGGTAGCAATCGACGCATCTTATTGAGTTCTACAGCTGATCAGATTTAAAAATTGATTTAAGTAGTCGTTTTTGAGAAATTGCGAAAATACTAAAAAAATTTTTTTTTTTTTAATTCTTTCGACAACGGTTTTTCTTGAACAAATGAATCGATTTTGATAGTTAAGGTGGCATTCGACGCGACTTATGAAGCTTCAGAGCCCAGTTGATTTTGGAATCAATCCATCGAGCAGATTACAAATTATCAAAAAAAAACATTTTTAAAAAAAGTTTATTATTGGAATATCTCTGAATGAGCCCTACCGATCAAGCTCAATTTTTTTCAGCTTTTAAATATTGACAAGCCGCGTCGAATGACGCTTTGACGATCAAAATCGGTTCATCCGTTCAAAAGTTATAGATATTTACATACATACATACATAGTATAGTGCCGGATAGCTCAACTGGTAGAGCACTCGGCGCGATACCGACATGGTCTGGGTTCGATTCCCAGTTCGGGCTATATTTTTCTCAATTTATCTATAAATTGTCTTATTGAGAAGGTTTGCATGTTTTAGGTTTCCACTATATTAAATTGGATACACTCGGACATCATCTTGAAATTAGTCAGAATAGCTTCCTAGAATCTCAAAACGTCAAGATCTCTTAGAAATTTGATTTTCGAAAATCGGACTGAAACCGATAACTTCCCGAATTTTTGAAAATTTACAATTTTCTTAGCGGGAAGTTAAAAAATAGTCGATTTTTGTGAAGCACCTTAATATACACTATTTTTCAGTGGTTTTCACTGTTTCAGATTTAGAGAGTATCATTTCTTTCTTCCGCGATATTTCTCAAAAACGAATTAACCGATTGAGATAGTTCTTGAGGCAATCGACAAGTTTTTCTAAGTTCTAAAACTGATTAGATTTCGGAATTGATTGATCAAGTCGTTTTTGAAAAATTAAAATAAAACTAAAACAAATAAAATAAATTGTTATTTTTAATACTCATATGATTTAATAATACTGCATCCAAATCTGAAATTCTGATCGTAACTTCTTTTGTCAATCTGTTTTTAAAACATATTTAGTTCTTTCAAACTATAATAGTCGTATAAAAGTCCGAAATCCAACAATTTTTTACTTTTCATATGATTTCCCGAGAAAAAATGTTTATATATAATCATACATAATTATATATAACTATATATGATCATATATAATTATATATGATTATATATGATCATACATAATACAATATTCAAACGGAGAAAGTCATATGTAGCTCCATATATATTTTATATGATTCTATATAATACTATTCCGAGAAATTTTTTTCATATAGAATCATATATAATTATATATAATCTTATATATATATATATATCCATATATAACTGTATACAATCATTAGGGTGTTTAAAAAAAAAATGATTTTTTTTTTTCATGGTATTCAAAAATTGGAAGTACCCAGTTTTTCAATCGGTTGAATTTCATATAATTTTGTGAAATTATTCAATGTTTCCCAAAATTTTATATAAGTTTTTTTAAATTTCACATCACAACAGAAAATCAAAAAATTTGAAGAAGCTTAATAAAATTTTATATAATTATCATCGAGGCCGACAAAAATAAAATTTCATATAAGTTCATGGAGTTTTTTTAAATTGTGTAAAAATCCATCACGAAAACTTATGAACTCGGTCTTTACCGGCATTTCACTCTAAATATACATCAATTAAGCACATGACTTGAACTCTCGTGATGTGGACCAGTGATCAACGTTCAGGGCTACCAGCCAAAAGGAGCCGTGTTCGAACCCAGCAGATGTTCCAGGATTTTTTCATCATTTACTGCTATGAATTCTTGTTACTGAATTTGTAATGCGTTCGCGCGGTAATAACCAAATCAAAAATTTGGTATTTAATTTTTTTTTTTTTTTTCAAAAATATTTTTTAATTATATATAACTTGATTATATATAATCATATATGAAAAATGGTCAAATATAATTATATATAGTTATATATAATTATATACAGTCATATATAATTATATATGATTATATTTGGCCTTTTTTTTCATATATGATTATATATAATCGAGTTATACATAATTATATATAATTTTATATGATTATATATAAAAATTTTTTCTCGGGTTGTACCAACTAGTTTTTAAGGTAAAGTTTTTACAACCCACGCACACAATATTATCAAAATGGCGGGCTCGCGCTAATGACCGTTTAAATAAAATTGGTGCGAATGACAAACATAAAAACATTTTTCGCTAATTACAATTAATAATTAAAGTTTAATAAACAAGTGATTCAATTATCAGTAATAAGTGTCGTATTAATTTAATTGATAATTAAAATAAAAGTTTCAGTGTATAAATATTTAAAAATATTTTATGAGTATGAGTATTTGTCGTTAGGAAAATACTGAGCACTGTCACTAAGTATACGATATATATTTCAGTTATTATTTATTATACACCTTTGATAATATTTATTTATATATGTTAAAAATAATTATTTGATATCTATACAATCACAAATATTTTAATTATTAGTAAAAATAAAAATTTTTTTTTGCGCGCAGACATTTAAAAAATGGCGCTCGTATGAAATTCTCACTCTTTTACACTGTGATTGTGTTTTTTTTTTATTATCAGTAATTGATAAGGTAATTATTTATTAATCCGACGGAAAGATATATCTTTTAAACAGAGAGTAAGTGGGTTAAGTAGAGAGCAAAATTATCTTGGGAATAGAAAAAAAAATAATAAGTATATTATATCACACCGAAAAATCGAATTTTATTTCGGGGTCAGAAAAAAAGTATCGTCTGCTTTTTATTATCATTATAGTTCTCGTTTTATTCTTGCTTTTATTCCACTGACATACGTTATTTTATCTTTTATTACAATAAATATACTCGTGTATAAAAATTATTAATTGCTTGAGAAAACAATAAGATTTTATTTAAAAATTTTAATTTTAAAATTGAACAATGGCAGCCCAGTGGATACGTAAAGCTGTAAGTACTCATTCATTCATTTATTTAATCATATCTACATACATATATATTATTTAATATTTATCTTATAATTTATAATATAAAATTATTTTAAATTCAGGTTAGAATTTATGTACAGATTAAAAAATTTTTTTTTTATTTAAATAATTAATTAATTAATTGTAATTGAATAGATTACACCAAAAATCGGCAATGTAAGATTATACAGTGGTGGATTGAAAAAATGTACATTGATACCGGGAGATGGAATTGGACCTGAAATTTCAGCAGCTGTACAAAAAATATTTGATGCTGCTAAGGTAAGTCTAATTCTACAATTGTATTGCATTTATGATAAAATTTTGTTAAATTTTATCTGAGTACTATTAAATGCTATAAATTTTATCAGAGAAGTATTTTATCTAAATTTTATTAGTACCTACATATATATATATATATATATATATACATAAACGGAGATGATGTAAAGTTCAAGATGGCGGGTTTATTAATAATTAACTAATCAAATAGGTAATTAAGTTGTTGGTACTTATTCTAATTTATAAATTATAGGTACCAATTGAATGGGAATCGGTAGACGTTACACCAGTAAAAGGTCCCGATGGAAAATTTGGAATTCCTCCTGCTGCGATCGATTCAGTCAATAAAAACAAAATTGGTCTTAAAGGTCCTTTGATGACTCCTATCGGTAAAGGACATCGGTCTCTTAATTTAGCTTTAAGAAAGTAAGTTGAGTTCATTCACTTACATAATAAATATTCAATTTGAAATTTTATTTAATTATACATTCAAAGGTTACTATAATTTATGCACTGAAAGTATTATGTAATTGATTTACTATATTTTTCATATTCATAGTCCATAAATTATTTTACTATCAATGAAATGATTAATTATTTATTTATTGATAATTAATTTTCTTTTTTTTTCTTTTTTTTTCTTTTTTTTTACAGAGAATTTAATTTATATGCCAATGTAAGACCCTGTAGGTCATTAGAAGGTTACAAAACACTTTATGACAATGTAGATGTTGTAACTATTCGTGAAAATACAGAAGGTGAATACTCTGGTATTGAACACGAAATAGTTGATGGCGTTGTCCAGTCAATAAAACTTATTACTGAAGAAGCATCACGTCGTGTTGCTGAATTTGCTTTCCAGTATGCCACTGATAACAATCGTAAAAAGGTTACAGCAGTCCACAAAGCAAATATAATGCGTATGTCAGATGGTTTATTTTTGCGTTGTTGCCGAGAAGCTGCGAAAAAATTTCCCAACATTAAATTCGAAGAACGTTATCTCGATACCGTATGTCTGAATATGGTACAAGACCCTTCTCAATATGATGTACTAGTGATGCCAAATTTGTACGGTGACATCTTGTCTGACATGTGCGCTGGTCTTGTAGGAGGTTTAGGTCTTACACCTAGTGGTAACATTGGACTAAATGGCGCTTTATTTGAGTCAGTTCATGGTACTGCACCTGATATTGCCGGTCAGGATAAAGCAAACCCCACTGCCTTGTTATTATCAGCAGTAATGATGCTCAAATATATGGGCCTCAATGATCATGCACGTATTATTGAACACTCTGCTTATGAAACCATAAAAGAAGCCAAATTTTTGACCGGTGATTTGGGTGGTAACGCCAAGTGTAGTGAGTACACCAATGAAATTTGCAAAAGAGTTATGGCCCAAACTAAGTAAATCATTATTATTATAAATAAAATATAATAAAGTTCGTGAGGAAAATCGTGAGGCTTTCAAGTGAAAAGAATAATAATTATTTGTTTTTTTTTTCTTTCTTTTTTTCGTATCGTTATTCACCAAATACTCGTAGATAGACTGTGGTGAAATATCATATTTACCATTGATTTCAAATTAAAGAATTTAATTGCATCGCGTTTTTATAAATAGGTATTTATTTACATTACGGTATTATTGATTTTTTTTATGATCGTCAAACAAAATTAAAACTAAAGAATTAAATATTTTTAATATATAATTTTTTAAATAATAATAATAATAATCATTATTATTATTATTGTTATTATTGTTGGGTATTGTAATAATACCGTAATGTGTTAAAATTATGTTTGCGTACGTCCATTTATAATAATAACAATATTGTAGTTAGTAAAGTGTATGATTAATTTCTTATAATTTTATTTATTATCGCTCATCTAAGAACAATAAATACAAAATAAAAATAAAATAAATAGTCATATTGTTGAGTCTCTAGTGTTATCGAAAGATTTTTGCTCCTGTAAAATACCTATTAATTATTATTTATTATTATAATAATGATAATAATAATAATACATTGATAAATAAAATAATAATAAAACAAAATAGCAAAAAAAAAAAAAATATGTTAAATTGTTTGTTTCTTCAATAATTCAAGTTCTTACAGGTTTTAAGGATAAAAATTATTAATTAATCGCCTTATATATAAAGAATAATTAAAATCTGTATAGGATCACAAAATCAAACCTATCCTTTATTAAACATTAAATAAAACAAATCTGTTTAATTGTAAACCATTTAAATCGTAACTTTTGTTTCTTGTCAAGTAATTTTTTATTGTCTTGATTCTTTATTTATTATTATTATTATTATTATTTGTTTTTTCTTTTTTTTTTTTTACCTTCTTTACATCTTGAGTATAAAAGCCTCAAATATGAGAAAAGTTGTCGGCTATATTTCATAACTCGTGGAAAGTACGCGTAAAATGTATCTCGAATGTTGTCGGGGAAAAGTTGGAGGAGTAAAAAGATAAGATGAATCGAGACAATAAATAAAAATAAAAAGAAAAATAAAAAACAAGATTAAGATGAAGATCTAACAGTGTCATCTAACATCTTGCTCGTTAATTCACCAAGATTTATTGACATTCTTGCGCTGAATAATGTATCGTCATAAATTATTATTTTTTTTTTAATTTTAATTTGACTTTGATTTATTTACCTCAATAAATAAAAAATAAAATTTTGATAAATATTTAAAGTCATGATTTTAATTTAAGAGGGTAAAGAAAAAATGTAGACTTTGGCAAAAAATTAATAGCACTTAATATTCGAGTATGTTTGCATCGGTCTTTAAATGAATATTCATTGAGTACATAACGTACAAGAGTATGGTGTTGAAACAATAAATAAATAACTAGAAAAAAACAGGAAAGGGGTAAAGAATTTTAGAGTTAAAATTATTTACATACATGTATATGCCGGCGCTCTTGTACCGATATAACTATAAAGTAAAGCGTCAATGAGGACGAGGCGGGGAAGGAGGAGACCGATTCGATTTCCGTGGCTACAAATTTCATGAATTATTCAACAACTGTCGCAATACAACCCAACGGTAAATATAATTGATCTCAATGTTTTAAACAAATACATTTTTTAAATAAATGTTTATTATAAAAATTCTAAAAAATTTTTAAAATATAATTTGTCATTTAGTTTTAGCAGAACTTATAATTTTTCATTATTATTTAAAACATTTTAAATAATATAATAATCTTCTTATAGGATTTAAATAAATTAACTAACGATTAATATATTAACCACCTGTTTCAATATTACTTACATTTACAGTCATACATATATATAATTAAATATATGTCAATAATAAATTCAGTAGTCACGTAGAAATTGAATTGTAATTTAAAGAAAAAATTCTCTAAAAAATGAATTTTCTTATAATGTTTATTTTAATAATTTTTTCAACAATAACAAATGCACGATTTGTTTATTTAAATAAACCAAAGAACAATTACGACAATCGAGGACACTCAGATTATTCAGAAGAAAATTATTTCAATAATAATGAGCAATCCTCACGGGATTTAGACTTGTCATTTTCTCTTGATGGTGATGATGAAATTGAGAAAACTGTTAGCCCATTAAGTAAAAAGGTAATTATTTTATTAATTACTTTTATGACCCGCCGATTAATTTAATTTTTTTATTTTAATGTTTGAATGATGTTGGTTGTTGCAAATTTTTATTTTGTAGTTTTTAAATATTTTACTTTTCATTATTTAATGGACTTTTTCGTTAAAAATGTATCATTGCTACTTATTCTACAGTCCAGTGTTACTGTGGCAACGTAACATTTACAACAAGAATAATTTAAGATAAAAATCAATAAAACATTTTTCATGTAAAATAAACTCCATAGATTATGAAAAAAAATACATCTATATACATATGTATATACATATATGTATATATTCTAATATACTAAAATTGGAATTTAATCCGGAAATCTTTATCAAACATAAATATTAGCGTATAAAAAATTGTCGAGTAAAAATAAACCTCAAAGTATTATGTCTGATGATAAATTTTTGTTAAGGTCTACTTAATAGAATATCCAGAAATAACTCGAGAGCTAGAGAACCCAGCAGTTTACTATAAATTGACAGAAGTACCAATGCCATTATTATCATCATCATCAAAAAAAATAATTAACGAGCCAGCGATGTTTCCGTTACAGTACCAACGAAATCATAAATTAATAAAATTAAATAATTCACAGAAAGGTGAAATTGTTTTAGAATTACGTATAATTGTCAATAATAATAATAATGCCAGTTAAAACCTCGAATCCGATTTTATTCTTATTCATTTAATTATTAATTATTACTTTAGAATAGAATACATAATGTGAATTATATGTGTATTCGTAAAATTTAATATTTGTTGCAATGTACAAAATGGAATTTTATTGGTCGTTAATTTATGGGAGATAAAATTAAAAAATAAATTTTCTTTTACTTCTGAAATTTAAGTTTTAAATTAAATTATCTTTATTTATATTATAATTTAATTATACAGGTATTTATATTAAAACATTGCACATTAATAATAAACATTTTAATTTAGTTTATTTATTTACATATCACAAAAAAATAATTGAAAATTAATTTAAATTATTTATTAAGTTTTAATAATAATTGCACATTTAATTTGAAAGACTTACTTATAAATTATTTGATTTTAATAATTGTATTTATATGGTAGATTTTAAGTTTATTTAATTCGATTTGAAATTCAGAAATTCATTCGTTATGGGGTGATTGTGCGTCAGGTTCTTCTTTAGGTTCTTTTACATAATCAACAACAAGTTCTAAACCAATAAGTGCCCGTATGTCTTTTTTATTTGACGTAGAACAAGTTGTAGTAGCAATCACCTCTTTATCTTCTTTTATACTTGACAGTGATGCTCTGTCTTGGTGTAAAGAACTGCCGACGGCTAAAAAATTTATAACAAAATTTAATATTGACTTGGAAAAATATATAAATAAAAATTTCTATACAAAAAGTATTCCGTAAAACAAAAACATTTTTTTTTTTTTTATATTTTTCATTTTTTTAACTCACTTTCATCATTTTTTTCCTCAATCTTCTCCACCACCAAACCTTTATTTTCAATATCCCTATAAGTTTTGCTTAAATTCTTGAGAATAAAATGTGTGCCCCTAAAATTTTCTTCTTTATTTTTGCAAGATCCAATTACAACTTCATCGCGTGTCAAATTTAGCGGCCTACTATTATTGTATTCCTTAACTGTCTGGGGCACACTAAATGCTGAACAATGTTTACTTTTAAAGGATAGCTGTCTTTCATTATTTATTTTTCGGTCCCAAATATGTCCTGATACACGCAAATCAATAAAGAAATGTAGTGGATCTATTCCTGGATAAGATTGCGGAGGAATCGGATATGGAGGATACCAAAATGGTGATGGAGTAAAATCAGTAGTTGGTTGGGCTGGTAATCCGCAATTTGAATTTTTTAAATCGTCCCGTAACAAATTACGTGGATTAAAATCTAATTTATTTTTTTTTTCTCCTATAAATCCCATTCCATTCATAGGAACTGAATCAGTTTTGCGATTTTCTTCAGACAAAGAATTTTGTCCTTGTCCTTGACCTTCATTATTATTATTATTATTATTATTATTATTAACACTATTGTTATTATTATTATTATTAAACAATCGTGAAGGATCGTCAAAAAAATGACGATGATGTCTTAAAAAATCTGTAGGATTTTCGTCAACCGGTTTAAGTGGATCATATCCCCCAGCACTAGCTCCTGCTTCTGCTTCTGGTTCTCCCAATAGATTTTTATCTATTGTATCATAATTTTGTGTATTTTTATTTTTATTATCATTATCATTATTGTAATCTGTAGTTGGAACACTGGTATTTAAATTTGTCGAAGCGGTAGACTTGTAACGATTTTCAATAGACAAATCTTTATGAAAATATTTTGTGTCATTTATAATATTATTAGTTTTGTCTTTGGTAGTTAACTCTAGTGGACGTTCACGAGCGTCTCGCCAGGATCGTTTACGTCGACGTCCGTTTATATTTGAGCTCGAATTAACGGTTATCGCAGGTATCGAAGACGAAGGTGCTACTGAAGAGTCTGATGATGAAGATGATTTAGCTTGGACAAAAGAACGTAACATTTCGCTGAAGAAAAAACTGTGTGGTGTTAGGGGTACATTGTAGAGGTAAGGCGGCGTTGCAGCTAATAAACGTGATACTAAATCACCTCCAGAAAGGGTTGGTGGGGTTTTTAAACTCGATGGATCACCGGTCGTTGTTGTCATTGTTGTTGATCTATAAAAAAAAAATTTTTTTTATTGTATTACCATTGAAAATAAATATATATATTAGAATGGTCGTTAAAAATTAAATTTTCTCAGGCGCCTCATAACAAGCTTCTTTTTAGGGAAAAAATACGTAGGGAATTTTGTTTTTTATTTTTAAGTAAAAAGAACACATGCCGCAGGAGGACCAAAATTCATTTTTCCATACAATCGCGGTTTTTTTTAAATATCTCATGAAATATGCAGATTAACGGAAAAAATCATAGAAACTATTTTACAGAAAATCAAATTCTTGACAAAAAAAAGTCGTGTTCATTTTTGTTACAAAATGTGTATTTACGAAGGTATTTGAAAAAAACTTTTTTTAGATCTTATCAATCGAGCATTTAAAGAATTACGAATGTTATAAATAACGTTTTTTCTTAAATATAGACAACTTCGTAACTCGTAATATATTAATCATTAATGCTTGTTGTAGTTTCTATATACTTAGAAAAATGTTATTTTTAAAATTTGTAATCCTTAAAACGTTCCATTCATAAGATCTAATAGAAGTTTTTTAGAAGTATCTTCATAAATACATATTTTATAAAAAAAATGAACATGACTTTTTTTGTCAAGAATTGCTCGTATGATTTTTTCCTTTAATCTGCATATTTCATGAGATATTTAAAAAAACCGCGATTGTATCGAAAAATGAGCTTTGATCTTCCTAAGGCACGTGTTCCCTGGCCGTCCTGATTCACTGTGATATAGGGTGAATTACGGTCAATCACGGTAACTCACGCGTATAGGGTGAAACTACGGTGATCCACCGTGATTCACGGTAGTATCATGGTGAGCGTTCACGGTGATCCCTGATGATTCACCGTAATACACCGTGATTCACGACCACCAAGGTTCTTTTTACTTCAAAAAAAAAAAAAAACCAAATTCCCCACGTATTTTTTCACTAAAAAGAAGCTTTTTTTGGCGCCTGGAAAAATTTAATTTTTAACAACCACCCTAATATACATATATATATATATATATATATATATATATATATATATATATATATATATATATATATATATATATATATATATATATATCCAAGTATAATAAGACGCTGTTAAGCACTCAGACAATTGAGAGGATTTCTGAATTCTATTGTTCACAAGAATTAATTGAATAGGATCTTGAGTATATTTGAACGACGGACCATAAGACAGTATACCAACTACTACTACTACTACTACAACCACCCCCACAAGCGTCATTTTAAAGTCTAGACATCTATTCCAACCCACTGAAGTCATCTCTAAGGATCTCTGAGGATAATTAAGTATTTTACATGTCCATGTATCTTGATAATACGAATTTATTAATTAATTATGTATTATGTCAAATAAATGTTTGGAATTAGTTTAATGAACAAAAAAAAAAATATTAAATTTTTAGCAGTGAAAAAAAACTAATAAAATAAAATAAAGGCTCTTGAATATGACGGTCTTATTGATGTAAAAGTGAGTATGAGAGATAGATCTATCTAAGGGGGTGTAGTAGGAGGATTGTTGAAGGTGGATGATATCAAGAAGAGAGTAGAAAGAGACAAGTACATGGGCATTGTTTCGGGTACCATTGTTTTCTCCAAACAAACGCCGTCCACGTTGTTCCGTCAGGGAGATATTATGTTCACAGCACAGACAGTTGTTGCAACAGTGGTAGAGTATTGCTAGAGTATAGACTAGTACAAGTAGTACCATCACGACCTAACAAACACAAACTAGATGAACGGGAAATGGACTGCTGTCAGTTTTACTCTGACAACTGATAAATATGTCAGGGCTACTGTTTAATCAGTTATTATTATTATTATTATTATTATTATTATTATTATTATTATTATTATTATTATTATTATTATTATTATTATTATTATTATTATTAATAATAAAAAGGAAAAAAATTTCATCAATTAAGTCGGAGTTTAAAATATTTAGCTTATATAAATTAACAATTATTTTAATTTTCAAGCGCGAATAGTAAAAACGAAAGAAGCGAAAAAAAAAACAAAGAAAAATGAATAAAAGTGATAGAAGTTTGAAAAGATGAAGAGAATTCTGGTATAGTTTACGATTCATAAGACAACTCTGAGATTGAATTAAGTTGAGTCGAAAGTGCCAGCCAGCTGCCAGTTTGTCATCTTTCTCTTTCTCTCTTTACTTAAACATTTCTCGGTCTTCCGTACAGTAGTACCGTATTTTCCTGTATGGAGTAGTATAACTGAAGAGACTACTGATGCTGATGCCGTTTCACTCAAGTACGGTAACAAGAAATCTGCATAATCCCGTCACGTCGACGATTCTAATTGGCGGATTGTTTCAATTTCTCATCCCCCACGATATTTGCATTTACTTTCCGGCGTTTTCATCCTCAAAAATATATTCATTTATTTTAATAAAATTATTTACTTTTTTTTTTTTTTTTTTTTTTATTTTCAAAATTCTTGTTGATTTTAAAAAGAAAAGCTATTATTATTATTATTATTATTATTATTATTATTATTATTATTATTATTATTATTATTATTATTATTATTATTATTATTATTATTATTATTATTATTATTATTATTATTATTATTATTATTATTATTATTATTATTATTATTTTTATTATTATTATTTTTTTTTTATTTTTTAAAAAAATTTTTTTTTATAATTTTGACTTCAAAAAAAAAATTTAATATTTTTTACTTGATAAACTAACGAAAAAAATATCTGACTACTTAAGACTCGCTACTACAAAATAATTTTTGGCTGATCGTACGCAGAGCTTTCTACTTGCAATCATTTTTATTTATAGTGAAATTATTTAATATTTACTATACAGTAAATTTATGTTTCTAAATTTTTCTATTGTTTATTAATTTTCAAGCTACAAATCCAACGATAATTTTTCTACTTTTCTACTTTTCTACTTTGCAAATTTGTGCTCCGTTAAATTTTTTACATAAGGATTAGAAACTTTTTTTATTCTTTCTATACATCAAATTGAACTAAAAATTAATAAAAATTCAATTATTGTGTACTGAAAAATTTTAAGGACTGTTAAAATTTGTTTTTACTTCAATTTTCAATTAAAAGATCAATAAAAGAAGCAATTATTATTACACATCACGAATTCAAAAAATAAAAAAAATAATTTTATATTATTTTCTGGCACTTACAAGTCTAAAATTATACATCCCTGAAAAATTTCTACTTATACAAAATTTTTAACCCCTAAAATTATCTATAAAATTATATTTTTATTGATTTTCTTGTCTAAATCTCTTAGGTTCTAAATTATAATTGAAAATAAAATAATCCTTTTAAACTCGAATCATCTCTAAAAAATAATTTGTACTCACCTATATCTCGAAAAAGAAAAAAAACTAAATAAATAAATCCACCTCAAGCACCTTGGAATTTAAAAAAATAAATCACCAACATAAAAATGTCACTATAAACAAATAATAATACTAAAAATATGTATTTTTTAAGAAAAAGAGTCAGCACGTGTGTATCTCACGCCGGCAAATGAGATAATAATCGTAGTTGAGTTTTGTATGGTCTGTTACATACCAGAGTGTGGGTACAATCAAGTCTCTGGGGGTGACAAATCTACTCTATCTCTTTTCCTCTCATATATTTGTCCCTACACTAAAATATGCAAGTGAGAAGCTTGCAAATGACAATGACAGAAAGATGCTAAAGGAATTGTCATAGTAGTGGGAGAGGCGCGAGAGGGATAAATTTTAGGGGTTGTATTGCCGCTAGAAGCTAGGGACTCGGGGGTTAGGGCCGAAAGGGGACACGAGGAGTATTTCAGGGGGGTGGTAGTGGTTTTGAGATGATCCGGCCAATCTGCGCATCATTTCCCTTCTCTTGCACAGTGTTGAAGCGGGTTTTTCCCCTATCTATACTCACTCCCCCCCACACTTCTGTATCCGCACTTTCAAAAGCTCTGTAAAGCCTTGGTACTCGTTTACAGACGCAAACCCCTGTTGAATGCCACATTTTGTCGCGAGTGGGCGGGAAAGAATTCTACGTTTACTTTTTTTTTTATTTTTTATCTTGATTCCTGATTGTGGAAGGGGGTGAATTCGAGACAAGTTAGAAAAGGATAGGGATGAGTTTTCAATGCATTTTTGAGATAAAGATTAAAGTAGGGGGAAATAATAGAAAGGATATATGTATGAATGTTTTCTGAGCTATTATTGCAAGTACTTGAGAACCCTAGAATCATTTCAAGGATCACTGAAATTGGGGGAGAGGTATACAACATACCGTATGTTGTATTTTTTAAATTTATTTTATTATTTAATAAAAAAATTATTATTATTGTTATTATTTTATTAAAATAAATGTGCAGCAATATTGTTAAATAAATTTTTTGTTAAGGAAATATTGTGGGGGATTGGAAAAAATTTCAAGTTAGATCGTTCACACGTGGATGGTAAGCACATGGGACGGATATTATGTAAATCATGTCTTCAAAGGGTGTGATTTGATGTTTTGTTCTATTTTGTATTTTACTTTTGATATAAAGATTTACATACTGACGATAAAGTAAGACATTGAATATAGATATACAAATTATATTCTTAGTAAATATGTTTTTTTTTTTTTTTTGAGTGATTTAATGCCCCTATTTTAGTTATAATTTCTAAATTTATCAACAAGCTATACTTTTCATTAAAGAATAAAATTATCTCTAGAATGAGTATCAACAATATAGATCAGTGAAAATAAACCGAAAACTTGAGTTTGATTTTATTTTTCAAAAAATAAAAAAAATTTACTGCTCATTTTTCATCGTAATATTACAAATAAAAAAATTATATTTATAATTTTAGTGCAGTAAAAAAGAATAGAAAGAAAAATGATAAATAAAATAAAAGAGTAGAAAACAATTTACGCGAAAATTTCGCATCACCAGTTTTGATGACTGGATACACTCTTATTTGTCCCCGCGGCAATCTGTCGACTCTCAAAACCATCTCATTCCTATTTTTCCCCTTTACTTCGTATTCAGCTTCACTTCCATTCCTACTGCTCCATCTCCATCTACAACTCTATATCTAGCTCCAGTTCCAGCTCTAACTTTAACGCTTACTAACATCAAATCAGTGTTGAGTTTGTTCATATATATATATACACACACGTTTTATTTATTTTCATCTCTTTTTTTCCAATCTCTTTATCCACTGTACTGCCAAGTGAAACGTACGATCGACACTCTGTTGGACTCAACACTCTATGTATATATATATTATATTTGCAACATTTTCAACAACCTGCTCGTCTCCCTCCGTTACTGTCGTCGTCACCGGAAAGTCACACGGGAATTTTAAACACCGACGATTCGTCACCACGTTTTATACTTGTCCCTTCTCCCTCCTCACGGGACTACCACTAAGTCAGTCGAGCTTATGTAAATTATTTTTTTATTCTGCTTTCTTTTTTTTTTTCTTTTTTTTTTAAGACGTCACACACTATGGTTAAATCTGCTGGTGAAAATGTCAATTTGACTTGTCACATTTATATAATAATTCCATTTTTACCAATAAATTGATTTTTATTTATTTTTTTTATTCTGAAAAAATAAAAAATTAAATATTTTTATAAAAACAACCAATTTAACTATAAAACAAGAATACTTTTAATAAAAAGAATATAAACGAATAATAACATAATTTAGTAAAACTATAACTAAACATAAACATAAAATCTGTAGAAAAATACACTCGGAAACCTAAAAAACTGAAAACTTAAAACTTTCTAGCAGACAATAACAATAATAATAAAAAAAAGCATGAAAAAAAAGACAAAACACTTCTTTCTCAAGTCCATAAAGGTTCTAAGGAAAGCTGTTGGGAGGGTTTTTTTTTTTTACCATCTCTATACCCGCGAACTCTTTTGTCGGTACTGGGATCGTAGAAGTGTAGCATCCCCCAGGAAGCTCACAACTATTTCTCTCTACAGTACTACACTGTATATCTTGTCTTTCTTGTTCCTCATTCTCTCTTTTACTTTTAGCCTCACCCTCTGTGGGGTACCTTCAATCTCCCATTTTATAGTAAGGCAACCGAGAGATGCAAATAACCGGTGATAACAACAGATAGAGAGTGTATACTATATACCTTGATATCAACGCTGCTGTTAAAGTATAAGGTATTTGTGAAAAGGAAAAACAAGGATGCCAAGTATATCAAACTGTTAGTATTTGAATTCCTCCAAGAAAGATAAGCGATAAGATGTGTAAGTGAATGAGTAAATGAGCAACTGAGTTGGGATAAAACTGAGAATAGAATAGTATTAAGATGAGGGAGCTACATAAAATGAGTTTTATAATTTTTGGGTCACCATTGATTTTGGGATTGAATTTATTTCACTTTTTTACTGCTAGTATTCCACATATAGTTTTAAAAAACTTGTAACAAATTTTATAAAATAAACTAAGTAGAATATAATTAAATTAAAAAATTAATAACAGAGAGAAAAAAAAAACTTAAATACAATATGGAGTAAAAATTATAGTTTTAAAAAATAGGAGAAAAAGAGAGAGATATAACGCTTGAGTGATAGAAATGATAGTGAGGACAAGTGTAGATGAGTAAAGAGGGGAAAATCTGAGGGTAAAACAGGAGGATGAGAAGAATAAAGAGGTAGAGAATATAGAGAAGAGAATGCAGATATAGAAGGGGAATTTAGAGGGGTATGAGTTAACGCGTAGGCGTCGTAGTTGGTTGTAGTTAGGGGTTGGATGGGTTGGATGTCCCGAGTAATGGAAGGGAGAACGTCACTCGCTGTCGCA
Organism: Microplitis demolitor; assembly: GCF_026212275.2. NCBI lineage: Eukaryota > Metazoa > Arthropoda > Insecta > Hymenoptera > Braconidae > Microplitis > Microplitis demolitor. Next base: position 7,712,047 of record NC_068548.1, on the reverse strand, counting down.
TCGAGCTCGAACGATGAGTGGCGCGCGCTAGTTCGTCTTTTGTTTGCGATCCGATGCGACTCTTCTCTTCTCGTCTCCACCTCACTTCTATTCTCCCTTTTACCACCAACTATACTCCTCTCCCCCGAACCCCAACCCCCCGCAGCAGTCCCGTTCTTGTGTCCCTCATTCGGTTGACGGGGTTTTGCACACCGTGAGTCGACGGGGATGAGGTGGATGATGTGGATGAGGTAGGTTTTAATAGAGAGGGAACGGGGGTGAGTTTGTCTATCTCCTTTACTCGTGTTATCGCATCTACACCAACATCAGACATCAGAGCCAGACAATCATCAAAACTTCCGGGTTTATTTCATTATTTTCATATTCCATATGTTATTTATTTTGTATATTTATATATTTATTACTATTTTACACTATTAATCTCAGGTATTTTTGTATCAAACTAGGTCAACTTTAAATTTAAGGTAACATCCTTAAAAAATATAATTAGTTTTCAATTTTCAGCCATAAAAATTTATTTATTATTATCATTATTCTCAAGCCTTTTTTACAATTTAAATACATTTTTTTAAAAGTTTTATTAATTAAGAAAATAGTAATTTATTAAGTAAAGTACATGGAAGTAACAATTTTTGTCGAATAATAAAATTAAAAAACAAATATTTTTAGAATAAAATATAGTAGAGCTTTAGAATATCTGTTTATGTTATCGGGCTTCGTCGTCTGGTTTTGGGGTCTACAAGAGCATCGAACTAAGTTTGAGACGACGGGCAAGAGGTCAAAGGATAACACGGGTCCTGATCTCAGTTACCTTTTGACACGAATACATTTATCAGTTGTTATATATCTCTAAAGCTAAAAGTTTAAATTATAAACGATATACCATCAATAAAAATAAAGTAAAATAATAATTAAAATCAAAAATTAATTACTATGTATGTATATGTATAGTTAAATGTAATTTGTTTCTGAACTAAAATATATGACATCCGGCATCCGGCACAATTAAACAAGCTCTGTAAGTTATCCCTAAAGTTTCGCAACTGTCTCTCGCTGGTTTATAAGACGAACGGGTGAAACAGAAGGTCGCCAAACAACTTTGATTAAATATCTACCGGCATTTTGACAAAGCTAATGCTAATTCACATTTAATTGTGTTACTATAACTAATTTTTTTTTTTTTTTTTTTTTTTTTTTTTTCATATCGAAAATGATTCATTATTATTTCCGCTTGAATAAACTTTCCCAAGACTTATTTTTAATTAATTTTCATTATTTTATTTAATAATAAAGTAATTTTTTATTTTTTATTAAATAAATACCAATAATTCCCAATAGTACTTATGACATTCACTTAAAAAAAAAAAAAAAAAAAAAAAAATTAAATTTCATAAAATAAAATTAAAGTTAATACACCAGGGAAATGAATTAAAATGACGAATCTATATGAACTGTCAATATTTATCATAAAAAAAAATATGTGTACTACACATTAATATATATTTAACACAGAATCGTCAATATATCATACATACAATATCGAGTCCCCAGATCAATTACATAATGGTACCTATATTATACTGAATGCTTTGACTTTCTCTTAGTCCATATAAAATATATATATATATATATATATATATATATATATATATATATATATATATATATGTCTCTACATACATAGATTACATAAATGTGTGTATGCATATATGATGATGTGATGATATCAGTGATGAAAGAGATAGCACTAACTTTATTTTGCTCTCACTCTAATCATGATATTCACATGTAGACTGTTCCTATATATATATACATACATATATCACTGAACGTATATTCAAGCAAAGTGACTATAGAACAAAGGGGTTGGTTGAGGATCTCTTCTCTTCTGCGGGCATAGTAATTATTATGCTCTTTGACGATCTTTTCTCCCGGTTGTCAACAGAGTATTTCAACAACGCGAATCGATATCTCTAAAATTTTAATCTCACCCTCAAAACCCCATCTTTTTTTTACCTATTTCTACCCCCTGATCCCCTATATCCCAGCTCGTCCCTTTTTCTTGTCTAGTTTTAAAAGTAAATATTTAATATTCACTTTTTTTTAACTTCCCGCAATTAAAATTGAAAATTTTCAAAAAAAGGGAAGTTATTGATTTCGGTAAAATTTTCAAAAATCGAGTTTTCATCAGATGCCAACGTTTTAAGGTCCTAGGAAGCTATTCTGACTATTTTCGAATGGACGTTCGTGAGTGTGTGTGTGTGTGTGTGTGTGTGTGTGTGTGTGTGTGTGTGTGTGTGTGTGTGTGTGTGTGTGTGTGTGTGTGTGTGTGTGTGTGTGTGTGTGTGTGTGCTGATTTGTGTGTGTATGTGAACTTTTTTTATCCAACGATATCTTTGGAACGAATCAACTGATTTAAACGTTCTTGGCGGCAATCGAAAAGTCTCACAAAGACTTGAAATGGATTAGATTTTGGAGTCGATCGGTCGTATAGTTTACAAGTTATACGAAGGTGAGTTCTTTCGATTGCCACGAAAACGCTTGAATCGATTGATTTGTTCCAAAGATATCATCCGACAAAAATTATTTTATTTCCAGTGAAATGTATGTTTTGCCGGTCTAACAGTTTTTTGAGCTCAAAAATTTACAAGCAATAATATTTTCGAGCTCCCTGAGCTCGAAATCAGCGGGAAGTTCTGGGGTTGTCTTGCAGGGTCAACCGTTTTTTGGATTTTTTTTTTTTTAATTTTTTATTTCCAAATATTACTGTTAATTGTTAGTGGTTGTTTACGCAATTGCGAGAATTTTAAATATAATTAATTTTATAAAATGAATTATTTAATGAAAGAAATTCAATTGATAGTATTGTCGTGTAAAAAATATTAATATTAAAATTTTTAGGGTAAAAAATAAAGGGTAGAATAATTTTAAATAATACTCACCAAGTATTATTTTAAAATTGGAGAACCAAGTGATGGATCTGGCTAAATCTCAACCCGCAGAAATGACAATAGACTACTGTCAGATAATGAATCCCTGTTCACCCTCTTCGTGTTCTAAAATCCGCCCTCAGGCTTTTCATCCCCCTCTTCTACAATCTCTCTCTCTCACTTTTTTTTTATACTATTCTCACTTGTCTTTATTTAACTTTGTTTTTTTTTTTTCTTGCCAACAGCACACTTAGCGTACTTAAAGTTTTTAAATCAACAATTAAAAATAGTATTTTTATATAACTAAGCTAATCATTTTAAATTAATAGATTTGATTAAAAAAAAATTAAAATCGGTAGTTTAGATCTTTTACTAACTACCCTTCACTCAGATTTCACCCTCCTTTAGCTCTTTTGAAAAAAATAAGAATGTGACCGAGTAGGCAAGCCACCCACTTAATGCTAATGCCCCTTTTATTGGTCAAGACTCGTTGTCGTCGTTGATTTAAATGTTCGCTCAAATAAAATTTAGTTTCATTTCAACATCAAATAAATTTTTTAGTATTTATTGATCCTCAACTACATTTGCTTATCATAAAAAAAATCAAGTTTGATTTAAATCTAATTAAAAATTTTCATTGAAAAAATGTAATAAAAAATTTTGAGGTAAAAAAAATATTGAGTGACACAAAGATAAAAAAAGTGTATTGAACGGGGTTTTTTTAGATTACTCGTTTGACAATAAAAAAAAGTTTGCGAATCGTGTAATTCGAATTTAAAAAAAAATAAAAACTAAATAAAGCCATCGAAAAAAAATTTTTAAAAAAATATTGAAAATAAAATAAAAATAGAATGAAGAAAAGAAAAAAATAATAATTTTTTTTTAACTATATAAAAATGAATGAGGCTTGTGTATGTGTAATCCGGATGAGGATTAACGTGTAAAAAGTGACGTGTGCTTTCATAAAAATTTTCAAAGGAATTTTTTTACGTCTAATGAAAAAAAATTATTTATTCTTTTTTATTGTTTCTAATCAATATAAAAATTTGTTAATACTTGACATTTATTACCAAGTATTCGATTTTTTGTAACTAATTAATTTAATATAAATAATTATTGATGACTGAAAAATATCAAATCAATAATTGTATACCTTCTTTTGTAGACGGAAAAAAGTATAATGAAAATATCGATAGGTATAGAAGAGGTGGTTTATAATAAAATATAGAGACAATGACGGGTTTGTGTTTAGATCTTAATTTAAAATAAAATATTAGAATATATATATATTCATTTTATATATTTAAACTTTATTACAAAATATTATCAAGTTAAATACATAGAAAGGAATATAATTTTTTAATTTTTTTAAACCTCTACAGTATCATATACAATATTTATATTTGTTCATGATGGATTATTTCTATAAATTTAGTATTAATGCACTGAATAATCAATTAGTTAAATATTTAATTAATTATCATTAATCGCATATTATTTAATCATAATTATTAATCAGTCGTAGTTTTGTATCTTTTATTAAATAATATTATTATTAGTACTATTAATAATTACTTTACGGAAGAAGAACTTAAATCACATACCTAGTTTAGTTTTGATAAATGTTAATATAGTAAATGTGTAATACCGTATACTTTTTTTTTCTGAGTAAAAAAAAAAAAAATTCTAATTTCAAATGAAAAAGATGATATTTTTCATTAGAACTGGTATGGTAATTAAATAATTATTTAGTTTAGGCAGTATCATTGGTTGTTTTTTTTTTATTTTTAGTATTTTTTAAATCAGCGCTTGAGGCACGTGTTTTAGAACGTTCTTGTTCCAATTGTGCATGCAACAATGTTACTTCAGATGTTAATTCATCTCTTATTTCTTGTAATTTTGATACTTCTGCTATTACTGAAGCCTTGTCTTTCACTGGAAATGAAAAAAATATATATACATATATATTAAGGGTGTGCGAATAATTCGAATTTATGAATTATTCACAAAGTCTTAAATCATATGAAAATTTTTTTTTGAACAAATTGAAATTGTAATATTTTTTTCAATAATTCAAATTTTTAACAGAGGTAAATATAGAGCTCAGACATGAATCTACAGAAAAATTTTTTTTGGTTTTTTTTAAAACTAAGCTCTCTATTAAATAAAAATTGAATATTTGAAAGCTCATCACAATTTTATCGATTCGAATCGAGTAGTTTGAAAAGTTACAAATAATTTAAAAACTCTTGAATTAGACAATTCAAATTTCGAATCGAATAGTTATATTTGATTCGATTTAAACACGATTTACACAACCCTAATATATATATATAAAACAATTAATAGTGTACATTTAATGAAAGAATAAATAACTTACTTTCACCAACAGCTAAAATACCACATAGTTTTTTATTTCTTTCTTTTACTTGAGATAATTCAATTTTAAGCTTATCAATTATTGATTTCAATTCTGATATCTCGGTATCACGTTTCTCAACTTCAACTTTCAATTGTGCCAATGATATATCATCATCAAGTTTATTTAAACGTGACTTTAGAATATCCCGTTGTTTGTTGTTAATTAATTCTTGTTTTGTTTCTTTGTCAATGCGATCAAAAAATTCAACATCTGACTCTATAATTAACAGATTTATTAATAACAATCACAGTATCATTCAATTAAATATGATACTAAAGTTAAACAATAAATTATAAAAAAAAAATGTTTGAAAAAATTTTACCTATAGTTTTTTAACTTCCCACTAAGAAAATTGGAAATTTTCAAAAATTTGGGAAGTTATTGGTTTCAATCCGATTTTCGAAAACCGAATTTCTATCAGACTTTGACGTTTTAAGGTTTTAGGAACTATCCTGACTAATTCCACGATGATGTCCGAGTGTATATATGTATATATGTAAATATCTATAACTTTTGAACGGATGAACCGATTTTGATCATTAAGATGTCATTTGACGCGACCTGTTAATATCTAGAAGCCGTGAAAAATTGGGATTGATCGGTCGAGTGCTTTCGAAGATATTCTAAAAATAAAATTTTTTCAAGAATGTTTTTTTTAGATAACTTTTAATGTGCTCAATGGATCGATTCCAAAATTTAATCAGCTCTAAAACTTTATAAGCCACGTCGAATGCCACCTCAACCATTAAAATCGGTTAATTCGTTCAAGAGAAACCGTTGTCGAATTAAAAAAAAAATGTTTTTTTAGTATTTTTGAAATTTTTCAAAAACGACTCGATAAATCAATTTCAAAATTTGACCAGCTCTAGAACTCAACAAAACGCGTCGATTGCCACCTCAACCGTCTCAATCAGTCAATTCGTTTGATAGATGTAGAAAAAATGGTAAAAAACGTTATTTTTTTAAAACAAAGGCATACAAAAGAATTTTCGAGCTCGGAAATATATTCACAATATCGTTTTCGAGCTCAAGGAGCTTGAAAACAGCGGGAAATTTTAGGGCTGGCCCGCAGGGTTACCTGATAGACCGATTTTTCAATTTTCTACATGTGCATATTTTTATTTTTTTTTTTAAAATTAAGTTGTTGAAAAAAAAATTCGAAAAGCTTTAATTGTCTGCTATCTTCAGGATCATAATTAAATGACAATACTAAATTACCTTTAGTCTTTTCTTGAGAATTTGATTCATCAATGACATCATTATTAGCAGTTAAATTATTGAACTCATCCAATGACATAGTAGCAGCTTTTTTTATTTTACTCGACCCGGTTGATTTTTTACCAGAATCATCAGGACTTTTTTTCAAATTATTTTCCTTCTGTTCTTCATAAGCTAACTTTGATAAAAGTAATGCTTCGTGTAGCTGTTGTTTATATGCCTCTTCAACAGACTAAAATATAATTAATTAATTTAAATATAAAACAAAAAATTTATATATAAAATTACCATCGAATCTTTTTCTTTCCATTGTTCCCATTGTTGAGTTTCTTTTTCAGATTTTTTCTTTTTGTTTGGCTAAAAAAGTAAATGAATCAATGATATATGAAATTTCAATATTAAAAAATAAAAAATTACCTTTGATTTTTTTTTATCATCTTTTTTAGGCTGTGCTGAAGTTTTTTGTACTTGTAGATTACTTTTATTATTTTTATTTTTTAATTGTTTGTTAGTAAGATTTTTATCATTGTTATTAATATTATTAGTTGAGATTTTTTTATTTTTTTTTGGTTTACAATCGTCATCATCAATAGCAAGTACTGCAAAACGGGAAGGCACTGCGGTAGCCATTATTTATTAATAAATATTAATTTATTTTTATTCAATAATTAATTAAACCGGCATTTAAATTAAGTATTATTTATTTTTAAAAAATATCATTTATTTTGGAGGTTACCGTATCACAAATCAACACCAATCAAAACGCCTGCGCTTGTATGTCGTTGTTTAGTTGGTTCATGGAAAAATGGACTATTCTGTTTTTTTTTTTTTTTTTCATCTATTCTCCATGATGATACATGTATATGTGTACAGTCTTTTGTATACATATGTAGTATGTATCATGGAGACTACATGTCATAGATTTATAAAAATATTTGAACAAATTGTAACGTCACGAAAATCGTCCAACTTCCTGATACAATTCCATAAACAATTAATATTTTTTGAAAGTTTATAAATCATAGGATTAATTGTTAGAAATTTGTTCATTATATTTTGAGCAAAAAAAAAGCCAGATAATATATGTAAAAATTTTCTATACTAAATAATCATTTAATTATTTGAAACATTTTTTAAATAAATAATAATAAATTAATTGTATAATTGCGGCGGTGTTGATAAATTTTTATTAAACAGGGGACCAATAAATAATAATTCATCAAGTAATTTATTATATTATTTAGGAAAAGTCATCAAAGATTTGGTTAAAAATGTTATCAATAAATTTCTGAAGTTTTGACAACAAAAAAATATATTTTTAAATATTCAGCTATCAAATAATTAATAATCGACAGTCGACCTATCGAACTCTATCTAAACTATATATAACATATGTACATTTAATATAGTATAGTATACACTATACATATAAGTCTCATGAGTCGCATTGCACTTTGGGAAATGCGACTTGACAAAAAAAAAGTAAAAAAGCCCACAAATTACAATAAACAGTTAAATAAATAATTAATCAACGTTAAAAAAAATAATCATAAGTTTATCAGTGTCGTGTAAATAAAATAAAATCTAAAATAATAACTATAATAATAATAATAAACATTAAAATATAATATTTGTTCATTCCGCCATTCGGGTTTTCAATCGGCAGCCAGTGTCTATTTTCATCAAAAATAAATATAATAAATAAATAAATATTATAATAATAATTATAAAAATATAAACAATAACTAGGTTAATAAATAATAATATATTTAAATAATAATAAAAGCATGTAAATATTAAGTACATATATCAATACAATATATAATAAATAAATAGTTTAATTGAAGGAACATTAAAATGTGAAATTGCAAGCGTCGGAACGGAGAGAAACGGACTGACGACGACGACGTCCAAGGCAAGTCCTTTCATTTTATTTTGTTAATTACTATCAAATAAATACCTTTATTGTTTGGTAAACATCTTTATTATAATAATTTATAATAATAATAATAATAATAATCATAATCATAATCACAATAATAATAATTATAATAATTAAAAAATTTTGATTATTGTTGATAAAATATAGACACGAGTTGGAAAAAAAAAATGAATGCGTTAATGGTAAAATGATAATTAATTTAACCGGCAATAATTATAATGATATTAATAAATGTGTTAATACAAAAGTAAATAATGTTTTAATAATTGAATAATAAATAATAGTAGTGATTATATGATTGTTTGATAGATTATTTATTTATTTATTTGTTATGATAAACTAAGAAGTGAATTGTGTAAGAAACGATAACAGACGCGGGATTATTTTCCCGCGATTTCAATATCCACCATCATACATCATCATCGTCGTAGTCACAAACAATTTTTAACATTACAACAACTTTATTATGGTTATTATACATATAATCGAGTAACTACACTATAATTTTTTGGGAATTTTTTTTCGACCGATAGTTAACCTAAAATTATTATTTGACAAAAAATTGCATAAACGCTATCTGTTTTTTTTTTCTTTTTGTTAGTGCACTGGCCTCATGTTGTCTTGAGAGATTATTGCTGAGTTGCTATTTTTTTGTCTAGGTGATAGAAGATTGGTGATTCTGTTATTTGAAGTTGGAAGTTAGTTCCAAATAGAACTGGCCTAGAACTGGTCAAAATGTGCGACCAAACAGAGATTAAGTACGAAGATGAAGAAGTTGTCTGGGTTAAACTTGGTGCTTGCTGGTGGCCTGGACAGGTCACGGGTTATGAAAAATTGCCAGAGGATATTAAAATTGAGTTTGATAAAAAGGGTTTGATTGCTGCTGTTAAGTTTTTTCAAGAAGATAAATTGTAAGTATTTTATTTTTAACATTATTTATCAATAATATATGTATATATTATTTAATGTGAATAATTATTTTTCAGTGAATATGTTAAAAATTTACAACAAATTTATAAGTACAATTGTAAAAAAAAGGATGATTTTATAAAAAAAGGCTTTGGTATGTTTTTAATATTTAAAAAAAAAAATTTAATACTTGAATTATATAATTAAAAATTACTTAAAATAATTTTATTCATGATAATTATAAGCGATTAATTTTTTTTTTGTATGTTAGATAAATATCGTTCAAAAACAAAAGAAGGTTCCAGTTACATGGATAAATTCCCTCAAGATATAGTGATGGCTGAAAAATTGACAAATGGAGATCCCAACATCCTCAGAACACCAAAATTTTCTCCAGAAGAAAAACCAGACATTTCATATCTTTTTGGCGGAGACAAGAAAGTATCGAAAAAGAAAAAAGACAAAGATGACCGAAAATCATTTAGCGCAATAAGCCCTGAAAGAAAAATAACTCATCCCCGATTTCGTGGTCCTAGTGATCATGAAATTCGGATTCGCGCGAACCAATATACGTCATCCAGTCAGCCGTCAACACCTGATGGAAAAACTCCGAATTACAATTGTCCACTCTGTTCATTTACTTCAACTCGTGTAAATGTTTTAATTTCTCACAATCGCAGTCATCGATCTACTGGCTGGGAAAGTCCTCTGTTGCGTTCTCGCACTTCTTTGACACCTAAGACGTCCCGTCCTCATACTACGGAGTCACCCAAACGCAAGTACGTACGCAAAACTAAAAGTTTGTCTGCAAAATCACCGATTCTTAATGAAAAATTATCAACAAGTGAGACTGTTAAACGTAAATACAATAAAAATACAGATAATAAAGTGATAAAAAAGAAGAAAACAGATCCTGAGTTGAGAGAAAAATTATTAGCTGACTGGGATATTGACTCAAGTGATGAAGATTTTGATAATTCATTAAATAAATCTGAATCTTTTGACGACAGTCCGTCTAAAAACACAACTATCAATGTCAGTGATAATAATAAAAATAATAATTATGATGATCATAATAATGATTTGCTGATGGAAACAGACAAATTATTAAAAGATACTCAACCAAACGATTTGAAAAAAGGCATTGAAAATAAATTAAAAGATCATAATGATGATGATAACAACAAAGTTGAAAAAGATGATGGAAATAATTTAAATATAATTTTGCATGATCAAGAAAATGAATCAAAGGATAAAAAAAATGATTTTAAAGAACAAAACAAAGACAAAGATAAATCAAAATTTTCTTGCTTTGATTTTGATGAAGATGAACCAGAACCTCCAGTTACAATACCGGTCCGGAAATTGGGGCGTGTTTTTGGTGATAAAACTTCATTAAAGAAAGAAATAATAAAAGAATTTACAAAAAGCCAAGCGTTGGAAAATAAACGGGATGAAATTAATAAAGTTGTCACCGATGATGACAGTAAATTAATTGAAGAAATGAACAAAACAGTTGATGATGTAGATAATTTGATGGCTAAAATAACGGAAACTACATCGGCAACAAAGTCTACAAGTTTCAAAAGTGATTCAGTGGCTTTTGATGGTAATGGTGATGATGATCGTGATGATGAAGCCGAAGCTAAAGCTATTAGTTCAAGATCTGCGGCATCAGATACTTTAATATTGGACTCAGAATCAGATTTGAAATCAAATGCATCAGATACTTTACTTTTGGGTTCCAATTCGGATTTAAAGTCTGAAGCCTCTGGTTTATCGGAATTGGGTCCCGTTACATCTGAATTGGGATCAGTGGCTTCAGAATCACAAGATTCAGCTTCTAAATCAATGGGATTAGATTCTGATAAAACAGAATTGAATATAAATTTGGTGAGTGATCAAGTAAATCAAGTAGAAACAGCTATGGAAGTTGATAATAAAGAAGAAGAACTTGAAATTGTTGAAATAATTGAAACAGAAGAAGATGAAGAAGAAGAAGATGAAAAAAAAAATGAAAAAGAAGCAATTAACGAAACACCACTATCAATAGCATCACAATCACCAAAAAAGTCTTTATTAATTCCGAAATCACCTGAAAAAAAAGTTATTGTCACTCATATGCCAGATATGGATCCAGAACGAGTTACTATTGAAGAAGAAGAAGAAACTCTTCCAATATCTCAGCTCTCTCGGACATCATCCAGAGCCACTGAGTCTGGAAGTCTCTGTAACATGGGATGGTCACAGTTGAATGAAATAATTGGCAGTACGCCAGCATCTAAATCAGCTAATAAAAATCAATCTTCTATAACAATTCCTATGAAGCGAGGCCGTGGACGTCCACCAAAGAATCCTAAGATCGATTCAACTCCCAAGTTTAATCGTAAATCTGCTGTCGTTAAAAATTCTTCAATAAAAATTGATGACCAACCAAGTACACCAGGTACTCCTGAATCTTTTGATGAACGCAAGACTTCGCTATCTGAATCAGATACTGATAGATCACATACAGGAAGACAACGAAAACCAAATAAAAAATATTTAGAAGATGCTTATTCGAGTCCTGGTAGCAGTAGTGGGTTTGCTGTTAAAACAGATGACAGTCAATCGGAAACTGAAGATAAAGGAGCAAAAGTGGTAAAGAAAAGACGAGGAAGACCTCTTGGATGGAAAAAAAATAAAAATAATAGAAAAGTTAAACCTATTGAAGAATACGAAATGTCTGATCAGACAATTGACAGCGCTGAAGAAATAGTTAGTGAGTCTATTGAAGTTACTCAAGTTGAAGAAAGAATTATTGATGCTGTTGATAATTGTAAAAATCTTAAAGTTATGGAAGATATTAAAGATGTTAAAAATATTAAAGACATTAAAGATGATGATTGTATTATTAAAAATGATAAATCTCCGGTTCATTTGACAAATTTGACTTCAGCTATTGAAATACCAAGTCCAATAATTGAAATACCCTTAGTTGCGAGTTCTATTGATGCATTGACTACCACTAGTAGTAATATTTCAGGTCATTCTGTTGAAGTTGATATTGATATTGATGATCAAATTGGTCCAGTAGCTCCTGAAGCTGTACCAGTTAATGTCAATGTTGATGTTAATGTCGATGTTGACGTTGATTATGAGGCACGCAAACAAGATGAAGTTGATCGTGCTGCACTGATGAATGATCTTGAAGATAAAGATAATGATAATGATACTATTGCTAATAATAATGCTGACAATACACATGAACGAATTGATATTTTGCCGCCTAAAAAATCACAAATTAAAAAATTTGAATTGTCACAAATTGATGAATCACAAATTGATTTAGAAAATGAAATTAAAAAACATGTCGATGACGTTAACGAGATTAATGAAAGTGAGGAACCGATTCAAGTTGAAGATGAAAAATTTGAAAAACAAAATAATGATATACAGATAGAAATGGATATTGAGGAAGAGAAAACTGATATCATTACCGATACTTTTGAGATTGTAGATAAAATTGATGAGAATTCACAAGTTTGTCAACCAGAAACTATTGATACAGTTGAAAATATAGTTCAGAATAAAGCTGAAGATAAAGTTTGTGAGAAAATTGAGCAAGTGACTGAAGTCATTATTAATGAGGAAAATAAAATACAAGATGATAAAATTCAAACAACTGAAGATATTGAAACCGAAGTAGTTTATAACACTTGTAAAGAACAAGTGACTGAAGTCATCATTAATGAGGAAAATAAAATACAAGATGATAAAATTCAAACAGCTGAAGATATTGAAATTGAAGTAGTCGATAACACTTCTAAATTAAATGATAGTACTTCAGCATTAGTTGATAAAGCCTTAGAACTAAATGATAAAACTTGTGAATCAATGGATACAGTAGAATCAATAACTCAAGTTATTGAACCAGTTAATCATAGATCACCAGAACCAATTGATAATGATACTTTAGAGTTAATTGATAATGCTACAGAACATGTTGAAAAAACATCTGAATCAGTTGATAAAAATTTAGATTTAATTGGTGAAACAGAATTAGATTCAGAATTAATAAACAAAGAATCATTGGAAATAACTACAGTAATTGATAATGATAAATCATTAGAAATTATTAATAAACCTACAGATAATGAATCAATAGATTTATTATCTGATAGTAAATTTATAATAAATGAATCATTAAAAAAAGATGATAAAGTTATTGAATCAGTAGAGATTCCATCAGTAGATATTCCATCTGAATCAATACAAGTTAAATCAGAATCAATTGATAAAGTATCGGAATTTATAGAAACTCCAGCAGAAATTGAAGCTGCGTCAATAGTATCACCATTCACACAATCAACACCATTATTAACTGATGAATCAATTGAATCAACGATACCAGTTAAAAAACGTGAAAAACCTCGTATTATTGAAAATGTTCAATTAAAAGAACCAATGCATATTTTAAAATCAAAATTACTTGAAAAACCTAAAGGTAAACATAAACTTATTGATGATGATAATAAAATGGGATCAAAAGCTAAAATAATAAAATTAGATCCTAGTGTTAGACGTTCAAAAAGTAGTGGAACAATGTCATATGGACAAAAAATTAAAGTACTGAAAGCTGCCGATGCTAATGATAAAAGAATCCAAGAATTGTCACAAATAACCACGTCATCAGTTATTAATCAAAGAGTTGATGAAACTGTTAGAAATGTCGAGACAATTGCTGTTATTGCTGAAGGTGAAAACGAAAAATTGATACAACAATCATCAGCGAGTCTTGAAGATATGGATTTAGATATTAATTCAATACCATTTGTAATGAGCGAAGATTTAACCCCAGATAGTATTGAGCAGATGCCTGTTGTTATTTCATCAATAATACCAACATCAAATTCAGAAATATCAAGTCAAGATTTAAATATATCTTGTACAACTTCTTCTACAGTTGAATTTGGTGTTGGTTCTACAGGATCAATATCATCACCTGTTACACCATCAGTAGTACTTGGTTCTAGTACAGTATCATTACCACCATCATCTGAATCAGGTGCTATAGTATCTGTACCAGCTTCAGGAATTAATAAAATATCTCAAACACTAGTTTCAACGTCAACAATTACATTACCACGTGCAGCTCCAGCATTAGCACCAATAACTCCATCATCAGACATTGAAACAATAACCGTTGATTCAAGTCCAAAAAAGAAATGTCCAACGTCTCCAGCAATTTTAAAAACAAAGCCCAAAGCTAAACCCACAATAACAAGTATAAAAACGATTTCTCCACCAATAACTGGAGGTATTAAGAGTATAAAATTTCAAAACACAAAATCACCTACTGCTATGGCTTCTAAACATTCTGCCAGCAAGTATGTTATTGTTCAAGCAGGAGCTGGAGGCCAGCAAATGCGTTATATGATTCATGGAAAGCCTCGATTAGGTACAAAAACAGTTGTATCGGCAGGTAAACCAGCAGCTAATCCTCAAATAGTTTCTCAGGGTGGTAAAGTTGTAATTCTTACCTCTCCACAATCTGGACAAGCTAAAATGGTGCCATTAAAAAATTCACTTGGAGCAATTAAAGGACAACAAACTTACGCTGGAACTAGTAAAACTACTAAAATCGATACACCAACAACATCAAAATTATCAAGTCCTAAATTAGTTAGTTCTAATTTATTGACCAACAAACCTACATTAACACCTATAACAAGTCCCAAAACTATTATAAATCCAACTATTATAAAAGGAGGTGTATTTACATCATTAACTCCAAAGATAATAAATCAAAAGTTAAAACCTGGTACATTAATTTCAGGAAGTCCTAAAACTATTTTAACATCTATACCTGGTAAAATTGTTACTGGTAGTATGGTTCCTGGTAAAGGTACAGTGCTTACTCCAATAACTGGACAGCAAGTAAAAGCTATTGCTGCTAAAAGTCCAGCTAAACCAGGACAAACAACTTCAAAAGTTACTTATCAATTACAAAAAGGACTGCCAATGGTTACCAAGATGCAAAAAATAGTACCGATTTCATCTACATCATCTACAGCAGCATCTTCGCCATTAAAAAATTTGAAACCCACAAATATTGTTATGACACAAAAAAATCGATTGCCTAAAAAAATAATTAGACAAGCTGGAGTTGTTAATCAATTACCGGTAGTAGCTAATCCATTAAACAGTTCCAGTCCTAATCTTAGTCCCAATCCTAGTTCGGGTTCCGGTTCTAGTTTTCAAGGAATTGATAAAATGGGTAAATTACCACGAGGACGTGGGCGTACGAAAATTCAGCCAGAGAGTCCAGGTATTAAGTTAAAATCATCACCAAAACCATTTAAAACTCTCCCAAAGATTAAGTCTAAAGAATTAGTTACTGATGCTAGTAGTGCTTCAGTATCTGGTGTAGCATTCCCATCAACTTCTCTTGGTTCACCTTCTGAATCAGTTACTCAAATTGAAACTGCTCTAAATGCGCCTGTGAATGCTCCAACATCGGGATTAGTTACTCCAGCACTCAAAACAACTACGGTAGATGCAGCAGAAATACAGAAACTAACGTCAGT
The DNA here is from genome assembly GCF_026212275.2 of Microplitis demolitor. Classification (NCBI taxonomy): domain Eukaryota; kingdom Metazoa; phylum Arthropoda; class Insecta; order Hymenoptera; family Braconidae; genus Microplitis; species Microplitis demolitor. The sequence continues at coordinate 7,696,057 of NC_068548.1, read as the reverse complement.
ACTAGAAGTTAAAGAAGAAAAACCAGTACCACAAATTATGGCTTTACCAACTGAAAGTTCTGATGGCACTCAGACTTACGTATTGGTTACTATTGATGATCAGGGACAAATTCAACCACTTGATAATAATGCCTTGATGTCATTAGAAGGAACAACTCAAAATCCTGATGGAACGCGTACTCTTTATATTGATCCAGCTTCTCTAGGTGAAGCTGGTAATTTGGACAACATTGTTTTACAATTTGATAATTCAATGGCTCCTGTATCATCAATATCATCAGCTCCAATTCCAACTTTAGCTACTAGTGACTATACACGTAGTCAAGTGCCTACAACAAATCAAGATATTTTAGCAGCTGCTCTAGCAAATACTGATTTCCAGCAAGATATTTTACCAGAAACTACTGCCAGTTTGACTTCTGGATTGACATCAACTAGTTTAATCAATCAAACGATTCTCCAGTCAACAATTATTCCCACATCAGATCCAATTTCATCACCGTCAGTTCTTGAGACTTCATTGACATTAAATCAACCAATTATGACACCGCTTGAAGTTCCAAGCAGTTTGTCAATTCAAATTAATGCTTCAGAAACATTAAACACTCTTGCTCATCCTGTAGTTCCAATTGTAGATACTGGTGCTCAAACTTTACAGGAATTACCTATTACAATAAATAATCCAACCATTGAATATATTAATAGTAAACTACCTGGTAACTCCATGCCAGATATTGGAGAAATAGATACACCTGTATCAGCACCAGTATCAATACCAGTAGTATCTAGTGCTGATAATTATCTTGTAATACCTAGTATCAGTGATAGTGGAACAGTATCCTATGCTGTTTCAATACCAGATAATATTAGTATTGATAGTACTGCACCAACTCCCTCTATGCCAATTATTGATGACGGATTTAATGACAATCAAATTCAGATTAAAGTTCAGGTCCAGGATACTCATACATTTAAACAATCTACTCAAGTAATTAACGAAGATGATAAACATGTAGTACGTGATATGCCTATTGTTGCTGATGAAATTTGTACACCTATGGAAGTTGATGTTACTGAAACTGTTAAACAACAAGGAGATGAAATTGATAATCAGACTCAACAAGTTGAAAATATTAATGACCAAGTTGAAATTAAAGTTTCTCAAGTTAAGGATCAGGTTACTGAAATTCAAAATCAAGTTTCTGAAATTCAGGATCAAATTTCCGAGATTCAGGAACAAGTTTCTGAAATTCAAATGCACGGTGAAATTATAGAAGAAATTGTCAATAATCAAGTTCCAATAATTCAAGATGTACAACAAATTCAAGATCATGATATTCAGGAACAAGTACATATTCACGATCATGTTGAACAGGTTCAAGAGGTTCAAGAAATTCAGGTACAAGTAAATCAGGATCAGAATAAAAATCAAGATAATGTTTCTGAAATTCAGGATAAAATGTTTATTCAAGAACAAAAACAAGATATTCAAATACAAGAAATAAATAATGAACCTGAATCAACAGAAGTTGAATCTATGGAAGTTCAAGAGTCAGAACCATCACAATCTTATGAACCATCAATAGAAATACCAACTCAGTCTAAATTACAATCAACAGAAGCATCACCAATTACTTATGAGGCCATGATTGATGATTCTGAGCCTCCAACACAGTCTTATGACGACATAAAAGCCGAAGCCACTCAATCCTACGATAATGCACCAACACAATCATTTACTGAGGATCAGGATACAAGGATCGATGATCCCAGTTTTCCTACCCAAAGTTATGAAGTAGAAAAACCAGATAACAATGTTGACGTAGACAGAATTATTGAAACTGATGGTGAATTAAGTCAAGAAGGTAATATTCCATCCCAATCAAATGACATTGATAGGATTGGAACTTGTTTTATGAGCAATGACAGAAATTGTGGTAACATTGGTGTAGCCAGTGGAGCCAGTGCTAGTAGTGCCAGTGGTTTCAATGAAGACGAAACAGCTAGCTCTTCATATGTACCTGAAACTCCAGAAACTCAAGAGCGGGATCAAGATCAGGAAAGCGCGATTAGTACATCATCATATGAAATTCCGACATGCGAAGAAATAAATATTGCTTCATCAAGTGTAATTCCTGATACTAGTATTGACGCTGAACACATTAGTATTCATAACAATGGAGTGCCTGAAATTCCAACTTCAAGCTATAATTTAAATCCTGACAGTAGCTCTGGTGGAAGTGTCGACGCGGTGCCTAGTTCTAGTTATGAAGATAATCAAATAGAAAGAGGAGTAGTTGAGCAAAATGTATCAACAAGTTATCAAGTTTCAATTTCTATGCCAGGATTAGAAGGAAACACAAGTTTTGTCAGCGAAAGTACAGATCAGGTTGATCAACCTTCTAGTTACTATACTCCTCATACAGAGGTACGTTGACACTTATTTATATTTATTAAAAAAAAAATTATATATAAATAGATTAATAATAAATTTATAATTACATAGGATACATCAGAAGCAACACAAAGTTATTTTGTACCCGAAGGACCAAGTCCAAGTTATCAGACCCAAATAGCATCACCAAGTTATTACGAGCCACCACCAGAGTCTGAAGCAACTCAGAGTTATTATTCTCAGGATAATAATCAACGTCCAAGAGACATTGAACAGCAATCTGCGTCTCAAAGTTATTACGAAGAGTCAACAACATCATCGTCAACAGCATTAGCATCAGCATCAACATCATCATCATCATCATCATCAACATCATCAAGAGTAGCAGTAGTAGGAGTAGGAGTAGGAGCAGGAGTAGGAGTAGCAGGAACAACGACAAATGACGAAGAACTGAGGCTTGGTCAAGTTGGTGAAGCAACACCAACGTATTCAACAGAAAGATATCCTGTTGATTATCATATTGACAATTCATCACCAATTGATAGGCATGATTTAGTTGAAAGTTCGGTATCTGCTACACCACAGCCTACTGAAAGGTAATACATAATTTAAATATAAATTTTATCTGTCATTTAATTAATTATTATTATGATTATTATTACTATTAAAAAAAAAGAAATATATATAAAAATATATATATATTTTTTTTTAATTATCATACGACAGTACATAAAATAATAATTATCTAATCTAAGTGTAAATAATTAAAAGGAGAAAAAAAAGTAAATAAAAATATATAAAAAAAATTTTGATTACGTACCACAGAGCTAAATTTAATAATAAAGAACAAAAAAAATAACTATTATAATTAATAAATTTAACGAGTGAATATAAGATTATATGATTAAGTAATAACAATTAATAAAATTATTACAAATAAAATTTATAAATTTAAAATTTTTGACATGAAAATATTTAATAAATAATATGGAAAGACTTTGATTTTTATGTAATTTATATATAAATAAATATACGTCTTTATTGGAATAATATTAAAACGAATAACAATTAATAATTATTAATGAGTAATAAATAAATATATATGATAAATTATAATAATATTTAATTATTATAAAAAATATCTTAAGTTTAGTAGATATTAATTAATTACTTTGATTGAATAAATAATTTTAATTGGTTACGTTTTCTGTATTTCCCGAATTATTATTATTATTATTATTATTATTATTATTATTATTATTATTATTTTTTATTTGAATTTGTTAGTATAAAAAAAAGGTTTATTTATATGTATTTATCGATTTAAATCTATTTAAGTCGATTTATATTTTACTTTAACCGATTAAAATCAATATTATAAGTGATTATAATAATCGATTATTTAGAAACTATCGACTTTAATATTGATTTAAACGGATGATTGATTTTAAAAATTTATAATTTTTGTAAAAGTCAAAATACAAATTCTAATAAAATATAATAGTAATAAAAAAAAAACATCTCGCACAATTTTGTTGAATAATTTACTCTGTGACAAAAAAAAAAAAATATATATATATATATATATATATATATATATATATATATATATATATATATATATATATTAAAACTTTAACGATTTTAATAAATAAACAAAATAGTTTATGAAATATAATTGTCTCTTATTATTATTATTATTTTTTTTTTTAATATAATAATTTGTAATGAATATTTTATTTAGAGTTATCGTATTGTAATTTTTTTTTTTTTTTTTTTTTTTTTAGTTAAACGAAAATTTCTCCAATAACGCAATATGTAAAATAATAATAATAATAATAAATGTAAAAATAAATGAAAATTTTTTTAATAGAAAATTTATACAGAAAAAATATTTTCTTTTATTATTATTATTATTACTGAATAAATAATGATTAATTATTGTTAGTTTATATAATTAAAAAATACATAGAATGTGTTAATTTTTAAGGTGTAGCTTATATATGAAATTTATTAAAAATTACAATAAACAAAACGACAAAAAAAAATAAATATATATATCTACATATATTTATTTAATTTTTTTTATTAATGATCCTTAATATATTTTTAGTTTTAACATTCATTTAATAAATAATCATTAATATATAATAAACAAAAATAAAAAACACTTGATTTGTCACGTTGCAGTCGCCTTTGGCTCTGTAATTAATGTTTCAAATATAATTACATATTTTCATCCATTTACATTAATTTTTAATTTGGTCAAACTACAATGTATTCATGTAAATACATTCTAGCAAGATCTTTATTACCAGTTTGCATATAAATAAGATGAATATTAAATGCAGCTTCACGTTTTATATTTAATAATTGTTCATTATCGGTAACAAGTTGATGGTAGGGTGCTGCTGGTGGATTTAAAGCTTGCTTATAAAAATTTAAAGCTGTTGAGAGAAATCCTAATTGATGTAACGCACGTCCGATATTATAATTAGACTCTTGTTTCATTTCTGGACCCCGTAGATCTGCGTATTTTTTCAAAAACGCTAAAGCTGTAATAAAAATTAAACAATTATAAGTTGATAAAATAGTATATTACACACCTCGGGAAGTAAATAAGAAAGCCTCAGATCACATGTTAGTTGACCTCGGCTTCGCCTCGGCCAACAATTACATGTGATATGAGACATTTCTTACTTTACTTCCCTAGGTGTGTAATATACTATTTCATGATACTAGCATCGAAACTTAAAGTTTCAGTGTCTACAGCCAGTCGAAACAATCTAATTTCAAGTCGATGCTGCAAACAACTGCTAACGAATTCGTAATTCACAAATACCTTCATACAGCAGGCAGAAACAAAATTGTTTCTGCCTGGTGTTAATTATATTTAATGTTCATTACAGCCTTATCACTCTCATTTGTTTACTTGTCACTTCATTTTACTCATTTCATTTTTTAAGTGACAGTTATAATTCACCGAATAAAATTAGTAAAAAATAAGTGAAAATAATATTTTATCTTATTTACTATTTAATAAGTGACTGTAAGTCACAGATTCCTCATTCTCTAACAGTTCTCGGCATCATCGGCTTGAAATTAATTTGTTTGTTACTGGCTACTGATATTGAAACTTGAAGCTCCGATGCAGGTAATTATGAAAAATATGGTGTGTGATTCAGGATAAAACACGATTTTAGACTGCGGGTGATGGCAGCCAACTTCAGTCTACTCTGAAATTGTATTGTTTCATCCCTCGTCGCACAACAAACTATTAACAGGGTGGCCACAAACCGGAAATATCGAGAATTATTAAGGTATTTAATGCAACCGGAAAATATCATGGAAATGTCAGAGAATTTTGAAAAGTATCCGAGATTTTAATTACGACAGCTAAAAAATTTTCAATAATACACTAGTTGCAGTAATTAAGTGATATTAAAAAAAATTTCAAATTTTTAAGTGATTTTCAAAAGGTTGTAACTGTAAATTTCTGAATCAGGGGAAAAAGTGAAAAACTTTACTGGAAAACCGAGAAATATTAGGGAATTTTGAAATCATTTCTTTAGGGCCACCCTGATTAAGCATCTAAGACCCCTGATTAAAAACTCCGATTAAAATCATTGAACTCTGATTGAAATTCTATCGGATTTAATAATAATAAATGCGTTAATATTAAGTAAAAAAAAAAAAAAATTAATATTTGAAACAATGAATAAGAAATTTATGAGGATAAATGAGGATGGATGAAGATGGGTGTAGATGGGTGGAGATCGGAGTCAATCGGAATTCAACGGTTTCAATCGGAATTTTTAATTAGGCACAGTTGTGAACAGCTTACATTGAGTAACAAGTTGATGTTTTTTAGGAGTAAACTTTTGACACGCCATTTGTAAAAAAGTAACTCCAATAAGCATCGCCAGAAGTGGATCTGGATACTCTTTAAAAAGGGAAACATAGTCATTCAATGCATATTTATATGTACCAGAAACGAGACAATTATTCGCATGTAAAATATGTATATAAGAATAATCATTTTCCCGTCCTAATAATCGCATTATAAAACGGTTGTGTCTTGTGTCATCAGCACGTTGAATAACAATATTTAGTATGTTCCACAGATTTTGTTTTTCCGTATCTCTAACTAATTCGCGGATAATATTATACCCATTGAAATAGTCATTGTTGTAAATACAAGATAACAAGCATAGCCAGATAAGATTACGAATCTGTGGTTCAAATTTTTTACAAGTTAAAGCTGTAAAGCAAATACGCTGCAATAATCCGTATTTTTTTAATTTATAGGCAGCGTGACATGCTTTGAGAAAGACAATCCATTCTTGTTCATCAGTTGGCTTATTTTCTGTTTCATGAAATGTGGGTCCACAGTCTTGTAGAGGTTGCGCAAATGAAAGACGATGAAGCTGAAGGCTCTCACAACGCTGTTTTACTGTCGTTGCCATTAAATAAGTAAGCTCGGATTTTTCTTTTATTTCTATAGAGTGACGAGAAAGAAGAAGTTGTACTGATTCAAGAAATTCATCGTAACGTTCTACTTTGTATAGAAGCGTTGTACGAATGTATAAAGCATCAACGTAAATTACTTGATTTAAATCTTGTACTATATTTAATAAAAAAGTTTTTATTATTAAATTTAAAAATAATAATTAAATAAACAAATAAATAAATACTTACAATTTTGGTCTAAAATATTAATTGCCCAGTCATACATTTTAAAGCTTTTGTATAATGTAGCCAATTGTACTTTAGCATCAAATAATTCTGGAGATAATTTAGTAACTATTTCATAAGCAAGTATTGCTTCTTTTAATTGTTTGCAACCAACATGACACTCTGCATATCTTAACCATATTGCAGGCATGCTGTACTTTTTACATCTTATTAATAATTCTAAAAACTTTAAAGCCTTTGAGTACTCTTGGACGTGCATCAATGCTTCAACAATATCAACAAATAAGTCACCAACATTTTCAGTCTCTTCATGAGCTAAAGCATCCATATAATTTTGAACATGCTTTGTAGATCCCAACTCAACCATAGCAACAATAAATTTAGCTTTTAAATCAATCGGCGTTTCGTCTGGTAGTGTGCAAGTTTCTATTTGTCGTTTATCATCAAATGGCGGTGGAAATGACGTAGATCCCGATGCAATTGCTGGCATAGAAGCTTCATAATATTTAACACCGATACCTGTATAATTTGTCAAAATATCTAAACATCTTTGAAATTTTTTAAGCTTTATCAAAAAATCAGCAAAAATATTAACTTCATCATAAGTTACGCGGTTTGGGCACTTGTTGAAAATTTGTTCCATTGAATTGGCTGCTTCTTGATAATTTTCTTTTTCTACAAACATTTTTGCCAATTCTTTTGCGTAGTGAACAAGCACATCACCATCTTCGGTGTCTAATTTTTTTAATAATTTTTTATAAGCTTTCACGTAAGCATCATCATCATTGTTACGTTCGTATTGAAGCTTCGCGCATGCATTGTACAGTGTTACATCCTTTGGATTTGCAGCAATAGCTTTCATATAACAAGTTATTGCTTGCTTTACATCACCATTTTGTAAAGACATATTAGCAAGATGTGTCCACTGTTCGCAATCTTTAGGTGACAAGTGGGCAGCAATTAATGAAAAATGAAGTGCTTTTTCAGGATCTACTGTCTCGTAAATCATAGCAAGAGTCTGATAAGCTTCTGGTGCTGATGGTACTTGTCTGTTATTTATAAATAAATCATTAATTAATAATTAAGAAGTAATTGTATTTATATAATTAATTCATTACCGTATTATTTCCATACACATTTGAATAGCAGTTTTGTGCTCGCCACGAGCAAAACGTAAATTAGCTTCACCCATTAAACCTTTCAAAGCTGTAGGTAAATTTTCTCGACGACGTCCTCGATTTCTTCTACGAGGTCTTTTTGTTTCCTCCGATTTTTTTGACTTTTTATTTCCATCAATCGAAATCCTGAATTCAAAAAAAATAATAATAATAACTGGTAAAGTCTAAAAAAAAGAAAAAAAAAAATTATAACAAAATACTTACGGTTCAGTAGCTGCAGGAGGTACATCATCAATACCTCTGTCCATCAGAGATGTAAATTCTGAAAAAGTAAGCTCACCATTCAAAAATTGTCTGGTCAAACGAGCTTCCTCTTCTGGAGTCATTACTTCATTGTCATCTTCATCAGATAATTGAATTTCATCAATCACCAAGTTATCATCTTCATTATTTTCAGCGGTATCATTGTTATTATTACCAGATGGTAGTTCACAAACTTCTAGGGTATTAGCGTCAACAAATTCATTAATATCAACTTTAAGTGCGGCAACTTGACTTGGTTCTAATTCTTCAATTATCACCGGTATTATTTCACTATTGGTTTCCATTATTATATCTTTATTCGTCTCTGATGTAATCAATGTATTACTTTTTTTATTATCCATATCTAAATATTAACAAATATATTAATAATATAACCTAAAAGATACTTGAAATCACTTCGTATGTACGCTCTTATGAATATAATTGTTGTTATATAGTTTCATGAAATGCTTAAAAGTTCAAAACTGCCTCGATCGCTCATATAATAGTAAAAAACAAGAATAAACAAATAACAATTAAAATGTAAAAATGATCAGTCAAGATTTCCATTCTCGTTATTTCAATTTTTCATTGATTCACTATATGACAAATTTTAAACCTTATTAATATTATTGTTTAGTAATTTAGTTGGTTTGGGATTCAAAATAAAGAGTGATGAGAATATGTATAACTAAATTATTTAAGAATGGTACAACTATAATATTTTTAATTTAAAAAAAAAAATAATTTTTCGAATCAGCCGCCTTCTGTATAGATATCGGCTATGTGGGTGCATAAGAGAGATCCGAACGAAAATGCAGCCAACGCTACAAATGCAAGAAAATTTAAAAGCAAAATTGATCAATATCAAAATATATACAAACTTTGATATTGCGGATAACTTGTCCCGAAATTTTTTTTAAAGTTTTTCTGACCAAACTAATACTTTTTCTTTTATTATTATTATTATTATTATTATTATTATTATTATTATTATTATTATTATTATTATTATTATTAATTATAAATCATAATAATATTTCCACGTTAAAAAGTTTTTGAATGTAATTTTAATTTTAATAATTTAAAATGTTTTAGAATTATTTTTGGAACTTAATTAAGACAAAAAATTTTTTACTTCCACTCTTTATATAAAAATATAATTACATAATTAGTTATAAGATAATTTGAATGATTGTATGGTTTCTGAAATAAAAAAAAATTTAATAAAAAATGTAATTAAAAAAATTATGTATTTGCAAAATTTTTTACATGGTTTTCTTTAGACTAATTTATTATTAATTACTTTATATCATTTAAGCATATTACAATAATATAAAAATATAAAAAAATTTTTTAAATTCCATTATAGCTTAAGACTTGATTAGCTAGTTTGTCAGTTACCTACCAAGATTTACTTTACCGACGGTTGAATTTTTGTTCGACGTGATGTGAATTGTCTCTTTTTTAAAAAATTTAGCTTAGATACTTTTTAAGAGTTTGTTATTCATACTATTTGTTTTTTTCATGTTGGTAACTAGATTTTTGTTCAATTATCACATTTTACGATTGAAGTGTGAGTGTCATATCAATTTAGAGTTTTTATTTTGATTTGTTCTTCATTTAGTGTAATATATAAGCTGTGGAATGTATATATTTTGATATTGATCAATTTTGCTTTTAAATTTTCTTGCATTTGTAGCGTTGGCTGCATTTTCGTTCGGATCTCTCTTATGCACCCGGCTATGTTCCGATATACACTGTGACCACTGTAAGGTGTGATCTCCGACATGCATTAAGAGCACTGAACAGTGCTCGCAGTACAATATCGGAACATGGCTATCATCACTTACTTTTACGACAATCACGCCAAATTTTATCGTCAGTATACCAGTGTGGACTCACTCGATATTGCCAAGTGAAGTTAACAAAACTGTGTCGATAATATCGAGTGAGTCCATACTGGTATATTTATTTTCTAACAAAATCTCTTTTGCATGCAATAACATTTTCCAGCCTCCATTTACGGCATAATTTATATATATATATATATATATATATATATATATATTTATACAAAGTTGGTGTGTTTTACTCTGTTCTTTTTCACTTCAATTATAAAGATAACCCACCCCATTCCAAATTAGATTTCTTTTAGGGGTTCGCACTTTTCTCTCTGTTACATTAAAGTCTACGAACGGTACTATCTTTGTTTCACTTGCACAGTAAATGGAAACTTTGGCCGAGTTTTTTTCTTAAACAAACAAGTGTTATGAAACAATTAATGCGCACTTCCTTAGATTAGACAGTAATGCATCAAAGTGCGGTCTGTGTTTTGTATTGAGAGATTTTGTTTCCGAAAAAAACCCAGCCGAAAATAACTGATAACGCCCTGTTAGCCACTTTTGCTTGAAATTGACGGTAATTTGATGTTGAAATTACCTGAAATTTGCTGCCCGAATTTGCCGACAATTTGATAGCAAGAGACCATTTCAGAAAATAAACAAATTTATACATAAAATTGTCTACAATAATTGAAAAATTTTTAATTGCTTCAAGTGTTTTTATTTCTTAGTATGAAAGATATCTTTCTAAAGAAAGTTTTTCGTTAAAAGTGAAAATGAATTGTATTTTTTAATCGAACAATTGAAATCAGAACATAGTAAAATGACGAGTTACTTGAAAATTCAAGTTGTAGTATAACACATGTACCTATTGTAGAATCTGGAGATTGCTTGTTAATTATATATAACCATATGTGATTTTTTTCGTGGCATTACCCTGATTAAAAATAAATACTGATTGAAAAGAATTGAGAAGCGGTCACTCCATGCAATCTGTATATCTATATATACAAACAAAAGAATTGAAATTATTGAAGAGAATTCGAATTTCATCATTTTTAATTCTTTTCTTTTATGTATATAACTATACATATAATTATGTGTGATTTTTTCTCAGCGCTATATATAATTATATATAATTATATTGAATTATATATAATTTTTTTACCTGGGAAATTAATGAAATAAAAATGTAATAATTTTTTCTTTTTTTTTTTTTTTTTTTTAATTGAACCAATATTTCATTTCAAATTATTATTACAATGACATAATTTATTATAATCACGGATATAAATATACATATGTATTTAATACTGTGTTGTATCATTTTTTTATATGGATTAATATAAGATTATAGATTATAATGTTTTTGAATCGGCTGTTTTTGTAATGATGAAAAATAATAATCTTCATCATTTACATTATTATTTTGTTTGGTAGTAATTAAATTATTGTTTAGAGCTTGTTTATGTTGTACAATTTGATGAATTTTGCGATTGAAACTATTAATTAAAACCTTATAAAGTTTTAATGGAATTTTTACAATGGAATCGTTGATACTATCGTTGTTGTCGTTGTTGTTGTTAATGTCATCTTCACCACCATATACTTCTTTTGGCTCGTTATAATTTCTTTTTTTTCCACATCCTAAAATATTAACACTTAAATTTTGTAGATAAAAATATTATTTATAATAATAATAATATTTAGTATATTTCTATTTATAATAATACCAGTAAAAGCATTGCAAAATGGTCGTTTTAATCCTAGTAATTTTATAGAATCACCATCAATCATGTTTAAGGATTCTTCTTCCTAAAAAATATTTTGATAATTCATACAATTATTAAATTTAATTTTCATGATACTAGCATTGTAACTTCAAGTTTCAATGTCTCTACAACTAGTCAAAGCAAGCTAATTTTAGTCTAATGTAGTGAATAAACATTAGAAAATTCGTAAATTGCAAATGCCTCCAATCAGAGAGAAAAAAAATTTGTGTTTCGTCCCTTGGCAAGAAACAAATAATGTTTCTGCCCGCTGAGTAAAGGACATCCGTAATTGTAACTCGGATACTTGTCGTTTGTTTAATAGGAATTTCAGACCATTAATATTATTTATGTAAATTCCAATTCCGAATTTTTGATGGAGTTTTATAAAAATTAGTGTAAATAATTATTAGTATTTATGCACGGAGAAATTATTCTCGTTTGAAATGCTATGGTGTTATCGTAAAATCGGGTCATGTTGGCCATCTGACCGAAATCGGAATAAACACTTGATAAAATTAATATGACCATAGTAAAATTTATAGTGGTGACAGTAATTTGTGATATAATCGTTGTCTATTTTACTATGACTATATTAATTTTTGCATGTGTTAATTTCAGCTTCCGTCAAGTGGCCAACATGATCCAGCTTTACTATGACACTATAGCATTTTAAACGATAATAATTCCTCCGTGTAGTTTCTGCTTAATTATAAACTTCAAATCAATGATACCAAAGAAAGAAGATAATAGAGGGTATAAGTAAACAAATAGTGAAAAATGTGAGGTCTAAGGAAGTAAAATAATTATTAAGAGTTAAATAAAGAAATATCTATAAAAATATTTAAATATTATAGAAACTTCGTAAAAAACCTAAAGGTGATGCAAATAAAACTCATTATTATTATAAACTTCAAATCACAATTTACGCTTATACGTTAAAAGAGATGATAACACCATTGGTCTTGAATTGACTTGTTTCTGACTGGCTGCTAACAATGGAACTAGAATTTTTAATGCAGGTAACTATGAAAAATATAGTGTGTGACACAGGATGAAACACGATTTCAGACCGCGGATGATGTCAGCCTTTATCTACGACTCGGGCAACTAACTTCACCCTGGTCTAAAATCGTTTTATGTCATCCCCCATCACACAATATACTATTTTCATTCATTAATTGTGAATAAAATTACAGTACCTTATTATTATAATTATTAGTATTTTTCATTGCATTGACGATTGTTGTTAGGAATAATCCGATTAAAATCCAATTAAATTTAATTATTATCTTGAAAATAAAAATATTAATTATTAATTAAAAAACGTACATTATAGTAAATAAATTATGTAACGATAAAAAACATTAAAAGTATGTTATTCATGTAATGATTATTATTTATAAATAATACACTTATTACATAAACATATAATAATTGCTTTAATTAATTTAAATTAATAATTGTTTTTATTAAATAGAAAAATATTTATTTATTATATAATACGTAGTAATATTTATAAAAAATACATTTAAATCATGCGGAAAAAAATACGGTCGTGTGTAGTTTCCAGGAACATTCTTGCGTGAGGCTTACTACTAGATAAAAATTCAAATTTTATATTTTTGGCGAGATTGAATCAATAATTATCGCGGTCTTGAAAACTTCAGTGTATGTTATCGATCATTTGAAAAAATTATTAACGATTCAAAATCTAAGTTTTAACACAGAGTCTGATCCCTGCTTAAAAATCCGATAGATTCTTATAGCTGTATGTATAAGGCCCTATACTTAATTATAGCACTTCTCATAGAACTCATTTATTTTCATACATATTTATTAATTATTATAGTTAGTAAAACTGAAATTATGACGTCACGTCATTGGCCATTTTAAAAACCGGTAACGATGCACGACAAAAAAGAATACGTTTGTAAACATAGACAAAGGAGTTCATAAAATTATTAGTGGTTATTTTTGAATTGTCAAAATATTTAAGTTATTTGTTTAATTACAAGTAATTAAACAAATTTTAAACTTCCCGCTATGAAAATAGAAAATTTTCCGAAATTCGGGAAGTCATTGTTTTCACTCCGATTTTCAAAAATCAAGTTTTCATCAAATGCCCGACTACTTCTGAATGTGTGTGTGTTTTAGTTTTCGTATTACACGTACACTACTGAACCGATCGATTTCAAAATCTAATCAGATAAAAGTCTTGATGAGCCCTTTCGATTGCCGCCAAGAACGTCCAAATCGGAACGTAATTCATTCTAAAGATAACGTATGACAAAAATTAATTTTTTTCAGTTAAATATATTTATTAATTTTTTTTTTTGGTTGAACAACGAAATAAGCATTTTTTAACTTCGAAAAGCTCAAAAATTTGTCAATCAAAACATTTTCGAGCTTTCTGAGCTCAAAAAGAGCGATAAGTTTTTGGGTTGGCTCACAGGGTCAACCGTTTTTAGGATTTTTTTTTTGAAAGATTCATCATTACTTCTCATATTATAATAATTATTCTTATCATCATTCATGATATGTATTAATTATATATTGACATATACGTAATCATATACTGACGTATGTGTTATATATTGAGATTAAAAAATTGAGATATTGCCGCATTTATTATGACAAAAAGATCTAAGTCAAAGTAATGTCTAATTAAGAAATTTACATTTTTTATAATAACTGTTATATAAATATTTTCGATAGTTCAAAAAAATTGATAAATTATTTAAAAATTATTGAGATATTTTCAAAAATTTATTAGCCTTGGAATTAAATTCGAAACAGTTAGCCCCTCTGAATATATGTAGCTATTATTCATATTATAAAGAAAGAATAAGGAAAATTTGGTCTATCGCATATCTCTATGATAATAAAAATTAAAGTAATTTCATTTGATATAAGTAAAAAGATCCTGAATTAAATTGTGCCTTTTCTTAGTTTTAGATATTTTTTTTTACAACTGTAAGTTCAATATCTTAAGTTTTAGAAATAATTAATATACATATAAACTTCGCACTGAAAGATGTTGATGGTAATATATTATAAAATTACTGGCATCAAAATTTATGAATATTTTGAGATTAGACATTTAATTTTTTTGTATATCCTTCATTTAGCTGAGATATTTTAGAAAAAATATATATTACTCGACTAATAACAAAAAATTTGACCGTGTGTAGATTTTTTTAAGAATCCTATGATTATACAATTATCGAAACCAATAAGTTTGCGAATTAATAACAAGATTTGTCTAATTAAACTTCAATGATAATAAAAAAATAAACAAAATATCTGAGAGTAAATTGATAAAGCTTGGCTAAACAATTAAATTTAAATCATACTTTGTAAATTTAATTAGAAAAACACGCGTATGTATTGCAAGTTGCTAGTAATTTTATTAGAAAAAAAAAACTTACCTTCATCTTTATTTTTTAGATTAATTTTTTTTTCATCAATTAAAATTTATAGTAATAGAAAATAATTGGAGTAATTAATAAGCAAGCAGATAGAGTTTGGTTTAGTTTAGAAAAATAAATTTTTCAACATTTTGCGACGATACGTACAAGAATGCGAGAGAATTTATGTTTGATGTAAAAGTTGAGCGCACCGAGTTCAAATATATCCCCCCACTTAGGTGTTATTTTAAGAAGGTAAGGGTTGTTCATGCGCCCTAGCAATGCGTGTATATGATTTACTATTTACTCCCATAAAACTTTCTATAACATATCTATAGTATAACACTACAACTATTACGTACTTTGTGTGCATATGCAACATAGATATTTACTAACCATTTAGCTTGACATTTTACTTACGTATATAAATTGATCAATTCATATGACAAATACGCAATTATTATTTAAACTTGAACATCAAAACAGTTTTGACCGACGACTTGCATCTTAATCTTACATTTCTGACTAGTCTTTAGCAAACTATTACAACTAAATATATATATATACATGTGTATGTCTTATTCATCTATTCTATTCATTCTATACTCATTTTATCATATGATAATTTATATATAGAATAAATCATGTAGAAATTTAAGCAACTATTTATATATTATTTATCATTATTTTTATTAAATTCAATTTACTTGATTATGATTATTTTTAATAATGGGCAATAAAACACTACGAGTTAAGTACTCACAGCGTTCCCACATTTCATCCTGCTGGGTTAATAGTCAATGACCTGAATTTTATTTTTTTTTAACAAAAAAAAAAAGAAACGAAAATGAAAAAAATTTTGAAATTCTTACGGATATATTATATATTAGGGTGTCCATTATTTCCTAAATTAGTTTTTTTTCCTTGGCCATGAGATAAATCATTTATTTCTAATTTAAAAATATATTTTTTATAATAAATAAGTTTATTCCAATGCCGTTTAAACCTGCCTAAGTAATAATACTTTTCCATTTTAGAATACAATGACAGAAAGTTTTACTACTCGCTTAAAAATGAGTGTACAGCTTACATCTAACAAATAATTTGTAGGAAATTTTACCGCTCTTCAAAGAAGGTATCTTAAGTTTTTTTCGTGAATCCAACCACTTAAGAAATATTGAAGCTCAACATTTGATTTGTTTCGAAAAATTGGCGTTTTTGTTTGAAATTTCATTACTCTCTGACACATAGATGTACAGTTAACCCTGATTGAAGATATCTACATAGTATATCTATATATAGTATTGAAATTTAATTGTTTTGAATAATTTTTTTTTAATTAGCGAAGGGTACAAATTTTTATGTGGAAAATTTATCGCTTTTCAAAAAAGGTTTCCTACGCTTTTTTTCGTAAATCCAACCATTTAGGTGATATCGGAGCTAAAAGTTTGATATATTTAAAAAATAATGTTTTTCGTTAAAAATTCTATAACTCTTCAGCACAAGGATATATACTTATGCACTAAACATTTTTTTTGTCAGAAATTCACCGTTCTACAAAAAAGTTCTGTTATGTTTTTTCAATAAACCTAACCGCTTAAGAGATATTTAAGCTCTAATAAGTTGAAAGAAAACTTTCACAAAGAAACTCAAAATTTTGCTCTAATAACATAAACAAAAAATTATTTACATTTCGAAGGCAAATATCTCTTAAATGGTTAGGTTTATCGAAAAAGAATAAGATATCTCCCCTGACTAACAAAAATGATTTGAAATAATTCAAAGAAGTTTGAAATGATTTAAAACAATTTGAATCGACTAATATATAGATATATACTTAGCATGGATGAAATGATTTTTCTCAATCAGGGTTTTTTGTAGAGCGGTAAATTTTTGACAAAAAAATTGTTATAGCCCGGGAAAAAATGATTAGACCTAATCAGGTCTGTTCATGTCTGATCATGCCCACCTAGGTAAAAAAATTACACATGAAAAATGGTCCTATATTATTATTATTTTTCTTTCCTTAACTGTACAACTTATTCGTTTTTTACAGAATATATCATCCCTTGCTTCTCAATTTCCTAAGCTCATTATTCCTTTATTTCCTAAGTTCGTTATTCCTTTTATTTCCTAAGCTCGTTTATTCCTTTATACCCCCCATTCGTGCGGCTGTGGCCCGACTTGTGCTTATACTGTAACTACATCATTACGGTGATGACCCGCTACCTCCCTTGCAATGGAGGAGCAGTGGCATAGGGAAACCACAGAGAAAAACTAGCCAGTACAGTTCGGTTTGGGTAAAACTCCAGTGATCAATAAAATTCCCATTTTACCGATCACTGGATCTTTCATCCCGCACCTAACGATCAGAGGCCTTCGTTCGAACCCGATGCGTGGCTAAACGGTCACCCAGCCAAGTAGTAATCATGCTCGATGCTACTTCACTTCGGTGATCGCCCGAGCCACGCGCGTGCCGAACGGCTGCCTCAGCCGCTTAAAATGGTCTTATATAATTATGTATAACTATATAAAATTATATTTCTATAACAATATAAAAACAAAAATTCGGATGTGTGCAGGTTTCGAACCGTGGACGTCGCGCTGGAAAGTTTGACCCGCGACCCGTTTTTTTTTTTTTTTTTTTTCTAGAAAACCACTTCAACTCTAGTTTTTTACTCGCGGCCCGTTGACCTAAGAGACTTGAAAAGCAAGTTTCGTATGAACTTCAAGTGATAAAAATCTCATACATGACAGATTCTTAATCAAAAAATTTTTAAACCTAATTCATGAACCATTAATTATTGATATATAGTTATACAAAATTATATATAAGGTATATGTAATTATAACTATGTTAGCTATATATAATTATAGCTAAGTTAGTTACATATAATTATAACTAATTTTTTAAGTTTAACCTTATATATCAGAATAGGTCATGCATGAACAGGCATGGTCATGTCTGATCATTTTTTCCCTGGAGCACTTAATTATATGCCTGTGTGTTAGAAAGTAATATAATTTCAAAAAAAGGTAAATTCCCTACAAATTATTTCTTAGTTATAACTGAACACTTCTTTTCGAGCGAGAAATAAAACTTTTCTCATTGCACTAAAATGGGAAAGTATCATTACTTACGCAGGGTTAAACAGCATTGGAATAAACTTTTAAACTTCCCGCTAAGAAAATCGACGATTTTCCCAAAATTCAGGAAGGTATTGGTTTTACCTCGATTTTCAAAAACTGAATTTTCAGCAGATGTCGACTATTGAAGGTCCTATGATGCTATTCTGACATTTTCAGAGAGATGTCTGTGTTTGTGAGCGTGTGTGGGTGTAAACCTATCATATCTTTTTAATGAATGAACCGATCTAGATGGTTCTTGCGGCATTCGAAATAGTTCCTCTGAACTTAGATTTCTAGAAAATTTTAGATCATTTAGTCAAATAAATTCTGAGATATTTAAGAAATACGAAAAAAATATTTTTTTTTTTTTTTTTTTTTCGTTTTTTTTTTTTTTTTTTTTTTTTTATACTTCGATAACTATCGAATCGATCAGTTCCAAAATTTCATCAGCTCTAGAAACTGATAAAAGCTTTCGATTGCCGCCAAAACGTATCAATCGGATGATCCGTTTGAGGGATATATTCGACGGAAGAATACAAAAGAAATGTTTGTTTTCGTTTTTTTCAAAGAGCTTGAAAATATAAGAATACTCGAAGGTACTATCGAGCTCGAAGAACTCGATAATATATTGGCAATAATGTTTTCGAGCTCCTTGAGCAGCGGGAAGTTTCGGGGCTGATCCGCAGTGTCAACCGGTTTCCAGATTTTTTTATTATTTTTGGATCACTAATAAATGATTTATATCATGGCTAAGTGAAAAAATTTAATTTGGGAAATAACAGACACCCTAATATAATATATAGAATCGTGAAGAATAACTTATATTAAAAAAAAAAAACATTATATTATTTATTATTAAGTTAATTAAATTAATAAAAAAAAAATACATGGATAATATAATATGTCAATCAAGCGATAATTCACGTGTTCTAATACACGTGGATACATTACATGTATAACTATATGAAATGTACATCGCACGTGTGTCCAAAGGATTTTATAGATTAATCTCTTTGCTCTAAGTTATAATAAAATAATGAATATTTAATAATTTTATAAATTATGTAATAATCAATTAATGAGATTATAGAGCTATATATTTTTTATTAAATAAAATTTAATAGTTTTATCTTTCATTTTTAATTAAAATCATGTTACATAGGTATTTATTTAATTAGTTATTGACAAAAAATTAAGTACGAAAAAAAATTGTAAAAAAGTTAAAAACAGTATGTTCAACTTATTTTTAATAAAAATAATATCAATAAATTTAATAATCTTTAGTATATAACGTTATCAAATAGTAAGTTTGAATTATTACTTGATATCTTTATAATAATTAATCTTAATAATTAAGTAATGCAAATTTATGAGAAAATTGTTATTAATCAGTAAAACA
The DNA here is from genome assembly GCF_026212275.2 of Microplitis demolitor. NCBI lineage: Eukaryota > Metazoa > Arthropoda > Insecta > Hymenoptera > Braconidae > Microplitis > Microplitis demolitor. The sequence continues at coordinate 7,675,995 of NC_068548.1, read as the reverse complement.
AATGGCTATACATTTGGGTGTTTCAAAAAAACAAACAATTTTTATTTTTAGTTATACTTTCAGCTTTTGTACACCATAAAAAAAAAGAAATTGTTTTTTTTTTTTTGAAACACCCTACTATACATATTAATTATTCAAATTCTTGTATCTTAACACTACCATCTGGCATTCCAAAATATACTTTTTTAGCCATATTCACGAACAAACCTATTTCAATTACTCCAGGAATTAGTTTAATCTCACTACTTATTTTATTCCATGATTTTTCCTGTTCGAATGGAAAATGCCAATCTAATATAAAATTTCCATTATCTGTTATAACTGGACCCTATAATAAATAAATACAAAAAAAAAGTTACAAATATATATATATAGGATCAATGTTTTTTTGACATAAAAATAAAAAAAAATAGGCTCACGGCTTTAGCAATAGCCATGCGAATTTGAACAGTGCCGCCATAATTATCTTGAATATTTTTTTTAATTGGTACATAAGCCATAGGAACGACTTCAATAGGTATTCCTTTTTTATACTGCTGTCCAAGTCTTTCTGAATTTTTAGTATGGTCAGCAATAATTATTAATTGGTTTGTACAAGATGCAACTATTTTTTCTTGTAATAAACAACCACCTCCACCTTTAATTAATGTCATATCAGCATCAACTTCATCTGCACCATCAATAACACAATCCAACTAAAAATAAGTAATATAAGTAATATATATATATATATATATATATATATATATATATATATATATATATATATATATATATATATATATATATATATATATTAGGGTGTTTCAAAATAAACATTTCTTTTTTTTTTTTTTCAAAGTCTTATGGTCTTAAAAGTTAGTCTTAGGTATTAGAAAAATCCTCCCAAAAGAGTAGCTTGAAAGCTCAATCCTGCTAAGAGCTCAACCAATATTAATTTTCTCATTAAAATTACGCGTAAAAAAAATTTTTTTTTGTTTTTTGTATATAAAAGTATTTAAAAATTCGTTGACATTTAGGTTCAAAAAATTAATGTTTTTTAAACTTCAATTTCCTTGACATTTAATAAAGCCCTGTAACTTTGATCTCATTCATTTGACGTATATATGATATCAGATACTTTTTGTAGGAAATTAAATTTCCTACAAGAACAAGCTTGTTGAAATTAAAAAAAAATTTTTTTGATAGAATAAAAACGAAAAATAATAAAAAAAAAAAAATTAACACTGAGGAAATTAAATTTTGGCTGATGTTTGAAGCCCCGTAACTTTTTTACAGTTGGTTTTACCTACATACTGCATTAGCACATGTTTATAGGGAATTTAATTTCCTACGAAATTGTACTAGGTGGCGTTTGAAAAAAAATTTTTTCATAGTTTGAATAACGAAAAACTAAAATGAAAAATTTTCACGTGTATTTTAAACGGGGGAGGGGACCCCCTTTGTGATAGCTCAATTTTAAAGATATCTGACTGAAATTCGGTGAAGATTTTTTTTATCATATGAAGTAACTTTTGAGCCCATAAGACGTTAAAAAAAAATATTTGTTTTTTTTGGGACACCCTAATATATATACACATAATTATAAAATTTGTTTTTCTGCTCTTCCATTTTACCTTTGGATGTGTATCAAGATCACCAAGTGTTAAATGGTTATTGATAATTAATTGACGTGCTTGGAAAGAAGTTGGCACACAAATAACATTCAATCCATTTTCATTAATTTTCTCAGCTGATACAAGAAAATAAAATCAAAAAAAAAATTTTTGTAATTTTAATTAAAAACATTTTTGATTATTTTACCAATTCTATTTACTGCATAAATAACTGTTGATCCGCTACCAATTCCAATTATAGAATTCGGCTAAAATTCATTTAAAGAAAAAATAATGAAATATTGAATATCATTCTTTACATGATATCATAACCTTTTTTAACTCTCTTGTTAAAATAACATGTATTTATACAAAAAAATTTTCTTGAAAATTTACAATAATATATTACCGTAACATACTCATCAACGGCTTTGTAAGCTGCTATTTTTTTTGCTGTTTCCAAAGTGCCCATTTTATTATATTATAAATATTATTACTCTTGATCAATTTATATATCACAAATATTCTACGCTCCTTTTGCTTTGATAAATCAACAACAACGTGGACGCAATGATGATAATAATAATTTCCCGCGGTCATGATTTTAATAATACTACTACTTTAATCAAAATTATATAGTTGCTACTTTTTTTTTTTAATTGATAAATATGTATAAAACTAATACAATAATGAATATATGGACATAAAAACAATATAATTTATAATTTTTATGAATATAAAAATGTTTTTTATTTATCTAGTATCAGGCATAATTTATTAATATAATTTCAAACGAAAAAAAAAAAAAAAAAAAAAATATCAAATTTTATTTCAAATGATGAATTAAAAATTTTATATTTTGAAGTTATGTATAGTTAATTTTGAAAAATTTTCATGTGCGGTAATATTTGGAAGGTTTTTGTTTTATATAAATTTAAATCTAATGTAAATTTAAAAAAAAGAAAAACAAAATATGAAATATTGCATAAAAAAATTATTATAAATTTTTTTTTTTTTTTTTCATTTATCTATTTTTCTATTTTCAACAAACATTTGTTTTCTATACCATTAATTGATTTTATTGAATAATTTAACTAAATTTAATACTATGGCATATTCAATCAATCAACAAGGTAATGATAGAAAATAATTTTAGAATATAAATTAATGAAAAAATATTTTTTTCTTAGAAACTTGTAACAAATTCGAAAGTATCCATCATTCATGTGATTGTAAATATAATATAATATTTACTTATATATATTTTAAGGTAGTAATAATAAATAAAAAGATAATAATTTAAATAGGCTGTAAAAAAAGAAGGGAAAAAATAATGATTGAACAAATAAAACCAACATCATCACTGTTAGTAGATGATAATTCTCATTTAGATAATAAAATAAAAAATGCATTCAATGTAATGAAAGAACGTTTTGGAGATTTAACTGAACGTCGACAATTTTTGATCGAAAAAGTCGGTAACATTGAAAAAATAATGCCATTATTAATGGCTTACAATGTTTCGTCAGATTCCTCATCATCTTCATCGACAAATAAAATTGTGAATATTGTTGATATAATATCTCCTTATCAAACTCAAGATGACGATAATAAAAACAATAATAATTTAAATGAAGAAATTAAAAACTCGATACATATTTTAAATGAGCAAGTTGATAAATTATATGTATATTAATTTTATTTTTAAATTTATTTTAATTTTATTTAACCACACTTACATATTTAATTATTTAGGACGAAATTATAAAAACAGATATAGAATTACAAGAATCGATAATGAAACTTGAGTCTCTGCAAGCTGTCAATTTGGAGCTTGAAAATAAATTATCGAGCATGAGAAATAACAACCAAAGTCCTGAATTAATGACTTTACACAATTTATATTCAATCATAACTCAAAATAACAGTGATAATGATGATTATATTTTAAACTGTTTACCAAAATTACGACAATTTATACAACAAGAAATTCGTTTGAAGAAATGCATTAATGTTTTAGAAAATCGTGAACAATGTTTGAGTACACAGCTAGATAAATTACTATCAAAAGATAAAAATTATGAATTTAAAACGATGACTAATCCTACAAATAAATTTCAAAAAGTTAATATTTATCATTATAGCTATTATTTTATTTAATTACCATTAAGTTTTGACTTTATTTATTTATTTTGATGTAGCAATGCATTGGAAAAAATTATCGTCAATGGGAAAATAATAAATTTTTTCGTTCTTGCGAGTGTCCAAGGAAAAAAATCACTCATAATAATGATGATAACATCGATATAGATTTGAGTAAATATTGTGATTGTTGTCTCTTGAATAAGAAATGATAATTAGGATTATAGGGAAAAAGAAATATACAGACAATGAAATAAATTAAATAATGATAATAATAATTAATTCACAAAATATATATAAAAATTGTTAGTTGATCAAAATATTCATAATAATCATATAAAGGCAACTCGATTAATTGTATAAAAAACCTTATTAATATTTTATTCATTTTTTTTTTTTCAAATGTAAATATATAATTTTACTTAAAAAACGACACGCGAGGCACTTTATGGCATCTAGGAGGCTGTTAAAATCTATTAAACACGCGATAATAAAAATTTTATAATTATATTATTGTTACAATAAAATTCTTAGTATAATATATATTGAGTACTTTTTTTAAAAATCATATGTTATAAATATATTTATATTAAAAAATACTATCCCTTTACTTTTATATAAAATTTGACTGGTATGTTAACTATGTAAATGTTATAATAGACTTTAAAAATTTTAAATTTTGTTTTAAGTTTTTTTATTAGCTTGACTAATTAGCTGCTTTAGCTTCGGCTTGTATTTATTTTATATAAAAAATAATATTTATAACAATTTAAATATTTCTCATACTTACAATCAATCAATCAACTAATTACATTAATATAAATTATCATTTTATTGAAAAAAAAATAAATAAATAAATAAAAAATAATAATAACTATATATCATAATATATTTATTATAGAATTTGTTAAATCAATTGCATAATTTTCGCTAAACGTTCACCTAAATCTTCAATAAGTATTTTATAAAATATTTAATTTTATTTTCCTATATTTTAATGAGGTAAATTTTCACTTTTAATGTAGCGTTAATTATGCAATTAAAAAAAAATACTATAAATTGTAATCATTGTAAGCTTGAGAAATATTTATATAATAAAATATCATTATATTTTAATAATAATTACAATGCTGTTTCAAGAGTTGGAGCACTTGTACCTTGAGACACAGCATTATTACTATTAACAATAACTGACATTGTTGTTGTTGGAATTGCAGTCTCATTTAAATAGCTCCCTGTGATGGGAGATTCTGAACGAGTTATACTATTGTTATCATCAAATATAAAATGATTATCAACTGGATTATTTGACAAAAATTGAGCTTTTAATTGATTATTGCGTTTTTTTAATGATTCAGCTTCAAAATGTGCTGATCTAAGATTTGAATCACCTAAATTTAATTGTTTTTTTGTAATAATTATATGATTATCATTAACTGTCGGTATTGTTGTTGTTGTCGTTGTCGTGATTGTTGTTGTTGTTGTTGTTGCTGCTGCTGCCGCCGCTGTTGTTGTTGTTATCAATGAGTATAATAAAGATGATGATGATGATGATGATAACGAAGGCAAAGATGAAAGTGGTTCTGAAAATTGTTCTACGGCAGTCTCTTCAGCAGCAACTTCTTCAATAATTGTACAAGATAATATATTGCTTCGTGGTGTTTGGAATTTCCAAATCGAACGTTGTGGACTAAGAGGTTCATGTTTATTAATATAAGGACTTGAAGAAGTTATTCTTTGCTGATTGCGTGATAAATATGATCCAATAATATTTGGTCGTTGATTAGATGGTGATTTAATTAGTGAACAAGTATTAGAACTTTTCCAATTTGATATACTAGTAGAGTTTTTTTGTTTATTGTTGATGTTGTTGATGTTGTTGTTATTATTATTATTATAAGTTATCTGTCCTCCACCTTCTCGTGATGGATTCGATAATTTTAATTGTTCTGCAGCTGACAGTCTACTTGATCGGTTTTTTGTACTTTGTTGTAATAGCAGTCTTTTAAAATCAAGTCGTGTCATTGCCGCAGTCGCCTTAGTATTTCTTGGTGACATCTAATGTAACATAATAATAATATAATTTATTTTGTTAAATTTTAAATATAAATAAATAAATTTACCTCTTCATTAATGCAACTTGGTTGTAATTTAATACTACTTTGAGATTCTGGACTCCAACTGTGTCGTGTACCAATTTTATTATTATCAGGTACATTGTTACTTATTCGTATTAATGAATCATCAATTGTTCCGGCAGCTATTTCATTGTCATTTTTAATATTTAATTTTCGTTTAGATTTATAAATAGCAGTAAATAATTCATCATTAGACATAGTTGTAGAGCTTTTAACTAAACTATTTATTGATGAAGAGGAAGAAGAAGTAGAAGAACAACAAGTAGAAGTTGTTATAGGTGATAGTGTTGAGTCGTACAAAAATTCTGGATGATCCAGACGATTTTTTATCATTTTATGCTGTGGATGATTTTCTTTCAACTTTTGAGATAATGGAGATGAAGTTATTATTTGATTTTTATCACCATATGTATTCAAATTTAATGGCATTAAACATCTATAAATTATTATTAAAATTATTATCAATTAATTATTTTATTTATTTATTTAATTTCTTACCGCTGATTTGGATAATTTAATTGCCGATTTACATAACTCTTGTTATCTAATATATTATTTTTAGCATTTTGTGATTGAAATTGAGAGTTATGTACTTGATTATTGCCAAAGTGTCGTGTTATATCTGGGGTAATACATTGTACAGGTCGATTATACAATGAAATTGAATTTAATGGTGACAGTGATGATGATAATGATGATGAAGATGTATATTTTATCTTATTTGCTGATGGCCCATCTAACAATAACGTATCATTACACTGTATTTTATTTTTCGCTGATAAATTTTCTTTACAAATATTTTCATTTTGTAATGATGCTGAATAACCATCAATTTCATCTCCTCCACACATCCAATTAGTATCTATAACAAAGGATAGACAATTAACTATAATAATCTAATAACTAAATATATATTTATATAACATAATTATCAATTAATATGTTTTAAATAATAATATTAATAATAAAAAAATTATTTACAACAGTTAAAAATAATTTAAGAATTTATTTATTATTGCATTTAATTGCAAAATTTATAAAGTTTCGTTTTTAATAAATATTTTTTTTTTTTTTTAAATTAAATTCATATATATATATATATATATATATATATATCAACTGTCTATTGTATATAACAATTTATTTTTATAACTACATATAACGCGTATATATTTTATTACATATTTGAGAGAAAAAAAAGAAAAAAAAAATACAAACTTACATGCTCAGTACTCACCAAATAAATAACTATTATTTATAGTTTGATAGTTATAAATCATAAATAAACTTATTTTTTTACTTAATGCTATCTATATTAAGATGATAAAAAAAAATCTATAATAATTACGAATGCAACAATAATAATAAAATAAATATAAATATCAATACCAAGACGGTAGATAAAATAAAAAATAATTAGTGCAAGCAATAATTAAAATAATTGTGCGTAAAGTATGCATTTATAAAATGGCAAGCATCACAATTATAACTATTATTAATACTTAAATAAACACAAAATAAACTAAATATGCTTTTTTTCTCTACACATAGCACTATATTTGTTGAGCAGTTTATGTTGATAATAATAATAATTATTATTATTATTATTAAAATTAACACAAGCGAGTATATTATAAAATATATTCCTACTATTCGGCGAATGTATAGTAGGATTTATAATTAAAATAAAACAATTTACATAATTAAATGACACAAACATTTAAAATTTATATACAACATTCACACAAATCTATTAATTTATTATGATTTTTATTTCTCCTTTTCCATTAAGCTATTTATTAGTTGCAAGCGATAATAATTATTCTATTTAAACGTAAATAATTTATCTAAAATATCAGGTCAAAAAGGAATTATGCAGGACATAATCAAATATATAACACTCGTAATTCATGCCACTATAAATTTCAAGTTCAATTATTAATTGACTGAAAAAATTTAAGCTTATACACCCTCCTTATGTATTCAAAAATAATATTTTTTTTTTTTACACCTGTTAAAGTACTTTTCAATATACTGCTTTTATGAGCAAATTTAATTATCAAAAAATAAACTTACGGCAAGTTTTATTAGTAGCTAAAAAGAGAAAATGTTTAGCTAACATTGTATCGTACGCAAGTTGAATAGTCAATGGCAATGATAAAACAATCGCGCTTATTTAATTATTTTATTGCCGATACTATGTATTGATTTATTTATTTATTATTTTTTTTATATATATACAAATGAGTAATTGACTGATGCAATTTAAACAGTTATTTCATTTGATTGTTATTACTCGAAAAATATTTTTTTTTTTATTTTTTCAATACTTTTATTGACTCAATATTTCGTAATTAAAAATTAAAGAGAATGATATAAATCTTTATAATAACAAGAACAGTACAATAAATATTTACCATATTTCAGTATCATTACTTGAGTATTTGAGAACTCGAGCAATTTCTTTATTTTTTAATTTATTAATGCAAGAATTAGTTTGAGGTTTTGATATTACGGTATCAGGATAATTAATTCGCTCTTTCAATAAATCTTGTCGTAATTCTTCGGATGCCGTACGTGATATTTTAGATTTTTCAGACGAATTTGTTTGATTTTTTTTAATAAATGTAAATGCATTTGCAATACGATAACTATCGCTACGTTTTATTTTACGTTCACTATCTAACTGTAAATTATTTTGACGATTATGATTATTAATATCTTTTAAATTGTTTAATGAATTATTATTAATATTATTATTATTATTAACAATAGATAATGATGATGAAAATTTATTATCAGTGGAAAGAGTATCACCGGAAGATACTGGTAAATTTTTATTGGGAATTGTGTTGGAGTATGGATTCATATCAAGACATAATAATAATGGAGATGACGATGATTGATTAGAATCGATGAAAGATGTCACCAAATTTTTTTGGTGTTGTTGATAGTGGTGCCTATTAGTAGTAAGATCGATGGTGCCGTCGTGCTGGGTGCAAACAGTGCGATATAGTAGTTCCGTGTTCTTCTGTCTCTTACCTTCCTCCTCAACTGCTTTTGCTACTCCAACATTATCACTTGTCAGTGGTATATCTCGTCGTTGTTGTTGTTGTTGTTGTTGTTGTTGTTGTTGTTGTTGTTGTTGTTGTTGTTGTTGCTGCTGAGCTAAATTCACAAAAGCTCGAGGTTTAAAAACATCTCGCAAAGACTCTGAATTAACTTTTTCTGTTCGTTTTAGTGCGGCGACTATTGGTGATGATTTTTTAACGAATGGACCTAAAGTAATAGTTAAAAGATTTTTAATAATTTAAACATAAAACTGATAGACATAAATATATTATTGCTGTTTTTATTATTATTTACCTGGATTAAATGTAGTATGTGATTCTTTTCGTCTTTTAAGACTATCCGATGAATAAATTACTTTTCCTTGATAATCAAGAACAACTCGAGCACCTTGTCGTCTTTTTCTTTCCAACGAACAATCAGATTTCTTTGGTAAGTCACTTAGACTAACGTATTCTGCTGATTCTGGTTCGTATCGCAAGTTTTTCTGCTGCTGTTGTTGTTGTTGTTGTTGTTGTTGTGGAATATTTGTCAAAGAGCTTTTACTTTTAATATTAGCGTAAACTTGACTGATATCTGGTTGTCGAAACTTGTCGTTATTATTTCTAACATCGGCTATGGTTACATAGTCGCCAGAATCATGACAAGTTTTCATTTCAATTCTATCAGCAACTACACTTGTATTTGATACTTTAGATGATATTGCTGACACTGAATCATCAGATTCTATTTTTTTTGTTGGTGACTGTTGTTGTTGTTGATGTTGTTGTTGTGGTTGTCCTTGTTCATCGTCTGAGCCAGAGGGAGTTATTACACACATGGACGGAATACGATTTGTACTTATTGCAGTTTTAGAACGTATGCGTTCAATTCGATCATAACCTTCAAGATCACTAGATTCAGAATATTCTAATTCAGAACATGAACGTACAGTACAACAAGCTGGACTTGAAGCTGATTCCACTGGAGATGAACATGTATTATGCCCACTGTCTGGTGAATTACCTCCACCATTTTGTCCGTGAACCTATTGATAGTTAAAGAAAAATAAATAAATCGATCAATAAAAATAATAAATATATATATTTAGATTTTTACCATTGCAACAACAGTTAAACTAGACTTTCTTTCAGGTGGTGCAGGAGGAGCAGCTGCCATTAAAGTTGTACAAACAGTACCAGCAGAACTAGTAGTTGTAGATGTAGAACCACGTCCAAATAATTCATATTCATTTTCAACAATAGCATTTGGATTACTCAATGACATTTGATTAAGATTTATATCTGTAGATTTTAAAGTATTGTTACTGCTATTGTTAGCACTAATACTGCCATTAATAATTATCGCAGCAGCTGCTAACTCTTCTTCACGTAATGTTTTTAATCCAGAATCCATATGAAATGATGTATAATAACCTTCAGTATCACATGAATACACTGAACAAGTTTCACCTTCTGTTTCACAATCATCTCCGTGAAATGGAATTATATCTTGAATTATATCGGGTGTCAATGTACTAGCTTCTGATGTTACTGATGACGATGTCGGAGTATCTCGACCTTTTAATCTTCGTCCATGATTTTGCGAAAATAATTTAGATATATTTGATGATCTTCCAGGTAAATTGGATGAAGCTGTTTCACTTCCAATACTACTAGTTCGTCCGCTTTCAGAGGAAGCACTCCAATTACCAGAACTCGAATGTAAAGGATCGTCACGGTTGTTGTTACCTTTTCTTCTTTCTCGTCGTTGTGCTGCTCTTTCACGCAATCTTACATCATATTGATTATTATTGTTATTATTATTTTGTTGTTGCTGTTGTTGTTGTGATTGCGATTGCTGACGTGGGCGTCTATCAAATGTATGTATTATACCCGATGATAATGCAATATTAGAAGTAACGACACTATTACCACTTGTGCTAGTCGATGATAAGCTTGGTTTTCTTTCATGCTGAGATCCCTCTAACTCACATTTAGCTTTATTAACTAAATCTTTATCATCGTGATTATTAATTTCATCAGTATTAACAATAAAATTACTATTTATTTTAACATTTTTATCAATATCTGAAGATTGCCGACGCATTGACCGTAATCGCGATCTTCCCCAGGCCTTGAGAGCATCAAAGTTCCATTTTGTAAATTCTATTTCACGCTCTTGTAGAATATCTGTACTAATAGACCGAGTGCATCGAGCTGATGCCGTTGTTGATTTAGATATTATTGTCATATTATTATCATCATCAACATCATCTGTTTTACCGGTAGATTTTTCAATAATAGCTTGCTTAATTTCTTTTCCATCTGTTCCAGCAATTGTATTACGACGTTTATTTTTTGATCTACCACCATTACGCCGAACTTTTGATCGACGTTTTACAATATTATCATTTATCGGATTTAATTCCGACGTTATTAATTTTTTTCGCATTGACATACGAGCAAAGCCTTTACCACTTATATCAACAGCTACTAATTCTGCCGGGAATCTAAATTTATAAAAAATAATACATTTGTTTTATTTTTAGTTTATTTAGAAAAAAAAAAATTTATGAAAGTATATATACTAACTTTAGTGCAATAACTTGAACTTGTTCTTCAGGACTCGGCAGTTTATGATCAACGGCATCATCACTACTAAAATCATTTTCATTAGCTTGAATGATTCTTGACATACAGTCTGGTGGAACTGTTATATCTCCAAGCGCTTCACTTGATGTCCATCTTCGTAAATCATCAAATATTGCCGGCTAAATCGAAAAATTTAATTAATTAAATTAAAAAAAAAAGTCATATTTAAATTAAACTTACAACTCGAGATTCAATGTCCAAACTTTGATCTCGTCGTCTTTTTCCAAGAATTGGAGTACACAAAAACATTTCAATTGCACTAGCATCATTTTCATCTCTCTTTCTTCTCAAATAATCTAAATTACGTACGGCAATTACGCTAGCTTGTTCATATAACTGTTTTAATGCTCTGGGTCTTGTTGCTTCAGCAAAAAGACATGTAGTTGGTTTTTGTAATGATTTAAAGTGTTCAGTTCTTGATGCAAAACTGCTAATATCCGATTCCGCTGTAAATTTAAATTATTATAGCATCCGTAATCTATTAAATTACATATGTAACACATGCACACACTTTATATATATATATATATATATATATATATATATATATATATATATATATATATATATATATATATATAAATCATATATGTGTACATGATCAAATTAAATTTAAAAACAAAAAATAATAAGAATTTTAAAGTTAATCTAGTTAAGACACTGAAGCCGGTCTAAACTTTCTCCCCATGAAACTGGATACAATGTTTCGTCATAAGTCTTCTCTGCTATACGTATATTCATAGTTTTTTAACTCTTTTTTTTTATATAATTTATTATTATTTAAATATTAAAAAAAAAAAACTTATTTATTTCTATTGAAATTCATTGAATTTAATAAATAAATATTATTAGTAATCCAAAAAAAGAAATTAAAAAAAAAACCGATTCGATTAGATTTTTATATTTATTTGCTAATAATAATAATCATCATGATCATCCAAGTAAATTGTCTGTAAACAGTGTAATGTTTATGAAAGTTGTGTGTGGGGTGCACATGTGTAGTACTAGTCACTTAGTCAGTTTTTCTTTACCACCATGTGAGTAGTTTTCGCGTGAGAAAACGATCAATGATCGTCTGCAGATATACACTAGCTATAAGGTCATCCGCATTGCAGCGGACAATGAACTTTGAAAATGCTTAATAATGTGTACTTTATGTTAGTTACGACGACCAAGACGACGGCCGAGACGAATACGAAGACGACGTAAACGACTTTATGTGACATACGATGTACAGAGACAAAAGTAATCTTTACCTTATTTAGACAAGAAAAAATATCCGATAAAAAGTATAATTTTCTCGTTATTATTCTTAAAATTACTAAAGTGTGTAATAATAATTTTTATACGAACTATTTAATTACAGTCACTGATAATTACTGTACAAATAAAAAAATAAAATTAAGTAGAAAAACTTTGAGTAATACAATTAAATTACAATATCAAATTATCTGTATAATAAATGAATAGTAAATAAGATATTATTAAATTAATGCTACTTGATAAAATAATTAAATTATAGTCTTTGAAAATTATAAATTGCTGTAACTATAATTATAATTATAAAATAACTTACGAACAGGTATTTTTTTCGGGTCAATACTAGACAATTGATCATCGAGTCGATGAATTCTTTGGCGTAAAATTCCACTTCTATTGGCAACATCACTCAATTCATCGTTGAGCCCTTGAAATATATCTTGTGCATTTGTTAACAACGAAGCCAGTTGTTTAAGAGTGCACGCAAGGGCACCATTTATAATTGCTTCAAGCTCGGCACCAACAGGCCATATTTCCACGCAAGAATTGTCTTGTGGTACGTGCCCACGTCCAATGTACCGTGGCTCTATTTTACGAACAACAAATGGCATCTTCTTCCTCTTTTTTTTTTCTTTTTTTCAACAATAACCTAACTACTTGTGATCAATTAGAACGATCAAAACGGCGATTACTATTAAGCTTTAGCTCACAATCCAATAGACATTAGTAACAATTATCATTATCGTCATCATCATCATTATCAGCAGCATCTGAATGATTATTATAACTATCTCTTTACAGATCTAGCTCTCCTCTTATGTTCTAAATTATTTTTTTATTCACTCTTATTCTCTATTGACTATATTACCTCTGCTCACGCTACTTGTACTCTCTAATATATACATATACATGTATATTTATTTGATTTATAAATTAAAAAAATAATCTCAGACTATTTATGCCAATACTTGTTAATAGGTGATATAATACTTTTCCGCTATTCATTTTCATTTAATTTTTTTTTCTTTTTACAAAATATCACATTTTTATTAATTTATATAGAACGGATTATTACTATTATTATTTTTTTATTGCTATGTAAATAACTTTTAATTATTTTTTATAAAAATAGAAAATCTAGCACGTGCTAAATTTTATTTTAGTATATTTTATTAAAGTGTCATCGAAGATCGAGGAAGTAAGTATTATAAAAAAAAAAGAAAAAACAAATATATAAAAATATATATCTATATATAAAAAATACCCGAACCGGAACATAGTACATCATTGGTTATTAAAATAATCTTGATTTTCACTCAACATTTTTTATAAGATCACACATAAAAATATAAAATGAAATAATAAAAAATACACTCACAAAAATATTAAAAAATATATAAAGATATTATATAAATGATATATATAATAACAATAACATATAATTAAAGTCGAATAAACTGGGGATGTACACTCGCGTCTTGATATATTTGACATCGCGTCATCATTATCAAATTAAATTATTTTTTACAACGACTCTACCTTAAGATCCTGAATATTTAAGCACTTTATATATATAATAATATGTATACTGATTAAAATACATATGAATAAATAAATATATATATTAACTTTATGTATATAGTTTGAACACGATACCGATGACCACCACGGTTGACAACAACTCTCTCAACTTCAACTGTGCTCTTCACGGTCCTGGCTCTTCAAAACTACTCCATTCTCCATTCCATCCAACTGCCATCATCCATAACGTCTTTTATCTTGCTCTTCTTTCCCAACTACATGAATAAGTACTTCTCTATCCAACTTATTGGTATTACATATATATAGTTATAAGTCTGTTAGAGCATGAATGTAGCAGATATAAGACAATTTATAATTTTAAATGAACAAATTAATTAAATAAAATAATGAAATTAAATAAATTGCACAGTGATGCGAAGTTCGATTATCTAATTACAAATTTTTTAATTTTTATTCTACTTACGTTTTATTTAATTATTCAAAAAGTTTTCAATTGTCAGCTACATTCACACTTATGTATTTGTATTTCAATAGCTTCCAATGGCCGCACTCGCTCGATTCGCGTTCGCCCAGTACAACTTCTCAAGCTTCTCCACTCCAATCTACAAAATCTACTACAAAAAATGTATATTCTATTTTTTAACATCTACCCAGATTTATATCACAACAGATTTCACATTCATTCACGATTCACATGTATATATCTATATATATAGAAGTGTGTGTGTGTGTGTGTGTGTGTGTGTGTGTGTGTGTGTGTGTGTGTGTGTAAAACTTTATTCTTTTAAATTACCGACTAATGGTATAGCAGGATCATTGTCAGTGTTAGTTGTTGATAGCCATTGACATACCAAAAAAAAACCTTAATTATTAAAGTAATTACTATTATTTGCTACAATTAATTATTCATACATTTAAAAATAAGGTTTTTTTTAAAGCTTTTGCTGTTGATTAGTATCTGATATCCTGCCAATAATTTAGTCATTATATGTATTGTTGTTATTATTGTATTCGATACATATAAAAATATAAAATTTTTATTTTTATACTTTGATTTTTTATTTTAAATTTAAATTTGTTTGAGTTATATTCTATAAAATTACACACATTAATTGATAAAAAAAAAAATTTCATACATATATATATATATATATGTATATGCAAATAAATTAAATATAATCATTTTCATTATAATTAGTATTAAGACAATGTCATCTCGTACAGGAGCTAGGCTTGATACTAAAAAAATAGTAAGTGATTGAATAAAATATAAAAATATATAACCAAAAATACAATAATTGTTAATTTATATTTTATTATTATTATTATTATAGAATTCTGAATTATTTACTCTAACTTATGGAGCACTGGTGGCTCAGCTGTTGAAGGATTATGAAAATGTTGAAGATGTTAATAAACAGCTAGAAAGAATGGGTTACAATATGGGTGTTAGATTGATTGAAGATTTTTTAGCAAGAACTGGGTCTGGAAGATGCTATGATTTCCGAGACACTGCTGAAAAAATTCAGGCTGGATTCAAATTATTTTTGGGTATAACACCAACAATAACAAATTGGAGTGCTACCGGTGATGAATTTTCTCTGTGCTTTGAATCTAACCCATTGACAGAATTTGTTGAATTGCCTGATACTTGTCTCAATTTAAAATACTGCAACGTATTGACTGGTGTACTTCGTGGGGCATGTGAGATGGTACAAATGGAAATAGCTTGTTGGTTTGTTCAGGATCAACTTAAAAATGATAATGTAACTGAATTAAGAGTTAAATTTATTAAAAGATTAGAAGATGCTATTCCTGCTGGTGAAGATTAAAAACACACTCTATCTATATTTATTATACTATTATTATTTTAATATAATATTAATTAATATAAATATAGATGTATTATACTTCTGAAATCCAATAAATGTTTCCTTATGTATAATTATTATTATTTAATATCATTTTAAATACTTGATTATATTATTAACTATTTATTATACTTAATTAATATACAACTATATGCTCGATTCATTGGATAGTTAAGTTTTGTATATATCTAAATAAATGTTTTTCGATATGTATTATGTGTATACATGTATATATATATATATATATATATATATATATATATATATATATATATACACCGTGTTGAATCGGATCATAATAGATTATTGCTGGGATGTTTACGAACCTTCCTATTAATTAATGACAAAATAGATAATTATCGGACATACATTGAATATTAAAGTTGAAAGAAAAAATAAATAAAGTAATCAAAGTACGTCAGTTTTGAATAAATCGTAATTTAAATGAATTTTTCTAATATTCTAACCTATTTGTGCAAGTAGTGTAGATAAGGTTTTTTTTAAAATATTACATTTCTAATAGAATTAAATTTAAAATTTAAAATAATAATTACACTAATAAATA
This sequence comes from Microplitis demolitor, assembly GCF_026212275.2. Lineage (NCBI taxonomy): Eukaryota > Metazoa > Arthropoda > Insecta > Hymenoptera > Braconidae > Microplitis > Microplitis demolitor. The sequence goes on along the minus strand of NC_068548.1, from coordinate 7,659,180 downwards.
ACTGTTATTTATTTAAATAGAAATAAAGAATGAAATATTCAACGTCACCACCAGCAACTCCACGCTCGTTATCACCAAATCAATTTTCCGGTGGATTTTTTAATTCATCTCTTTCAACATCATCATCATCATTGCCGATTCCTATAACTTATCGTAATCGAAATTGTATGGGTGGAGCATCTAAATGTTATAAATATTTACGAAAATTACTTAAATTTGAGCAAATGGATTTTGAATTTGCCATTTGGCAAATAATATATTTACTTATATCACCTCAAAAAGTTTATAGAAATTTTCAAAATCGCAAACGTATGTTATTATTATTTAAATATTTAAAATAATCATCATTATATATATATATATATTTATCTATTTATTTATATTAGAAACAAAATTACAATTTGCACGAGATGATCCAGCATTTTTAGTTTTACTTGGCTGTTGGCTCCTAGTATCATCAATAGCATTTGCTCTTGTTTTAAGATTGAGTTTTCTACAATTTATTAAATTTTTATTGTACTCAACGTTGGTTGATTGTATCGGAGTTGGATTATGTATTGCTACATTATTTTGGTAAATATTTTTATATCCTTAACTTATTATCAGTCGTTATAACATAATATAATTTCTTATAAAAATTACACGAATAAAAAATAAATATTAAAAAAATTAAATTAGAATTTTAATCCAATTAATGATTAAAAAAATAATATTATTAATAGGTTGATCAGCAATCATTATTTTAGACGGGATTCAACACAAGATGTAGAATGGGGATACGCATTTGACATTCATTTGAATGCTTTTTTCCCACCATTAATTATTCTTGATATTCTACAAATTTTTCTATATCCTGGTAAGTTTTTAATCATCATTAACATTTCCATTGTTGTTAATATTATGACTAATAAAATTAATTTCTTTAATAGCTTTTATAAATTATGATACGTTTTCTGCAAGATTTCTTGGGAATACTTTTTGGTTGGTATCTATAGGATATTATATTTATATAACGTTTTTAGGATATGCTAATGTTGAAATACTACATCGTACTGCCGGTATTCTTTGGGCATTACCTATAGCCCTATTAATTTATGTTGTTTTTTTATGTGCTGGTATCAACATAAGTAAAATAGTTATTAATTTTTACCTTGATCGCGTTATTTCATAATTTATATTTTTTAATATAATTGTATTGTGTATTTTTGTATAATATAATTATTGTAAATTAATATTTATATAAATAATTTAATTGAACATTTATTAATTTTATTATTTAAAAATTTTAATAATTATACAAATGCTATGAAAATAAAAAATTTTAGTATATAAATAACTTTTAATAAATGTATATACAACCGATAGTAATTTTTACTACAATAATTTAGGTTGACGTTTCAATACTGGAATATCTAAAATATTTTGTTGATGTTCTTTCGATCCTGAAATAAATAAATATTTTTAAATATAATCTTGTAATCTATAAGTTTATTTTAATATTAAATAGATATACCTTCGTAATTAAATCCTGATGGTTCATCAGTATTTTTTAAAGCTAATAAATTACGATATCGTTCATTATTGATGATATTATTGATTGATGTATCATGATTGTTATCACCATTATTAATTGGGCTACCAATAACACTCATTAATTTATTTAATCCTTGTAGATTAGTATTATCATAACTATGACCAAGATATTTAAATGCTAGAGCACGCATATGAATGCTTGTATTATCATCAATTATTGAATTAGTTGTCTGGACAATATTTTGTTTATAATGTACCCTTGGATAATACGACGAATCATAATTAGTCCTGTGTAAAACGATAATAATAAAATAAACTAATGATAAACAAATAATAAAAGATAAAAAATTATTAAAACTCGTTACTTTTCATCGGAAGAAATTATTTTATCGTCAGTCAATCCAGTGGTCATAGTAGCTTTAAATATCTTCCATTGTTGCATCATAGATCTTTGCTGTCCACTATCATGAATAAATGATTGTTGAGTATGATAATGATGTTGTTGACACTGAATATCATTTTGAGTATCAAGTAGCTCATTTACTTGACACATCATATTATTGTAAAAAGTCCATCCTACTTTAGATGATGATTTAGCCACTGGTTTACTATTGTTATTATCAATAAGTAAACATTCATCATCACCATTATTTTTATTGTTATTTGAATTTGTTATGAGTTTTGTTTCAGATTCTCTTAAAGGTTCTGGACTATTGATTTTCGATTCTAATACATTCAGATTATTATTATTATTATTATTTAATGATAAATTAATAATTGCCTTAGATGTTGTTAATTCATTAGGTTTTTTTTTTAATGTAAACTCAAAACTCGTCATAACGCCTATCGATACTTTTGTTTCTTGTAATTTTGGGTCATTTGAAGTTAATTCCTGTAAATAAATATTATGATATACTATGTACTTATCCAAAAAATTAAAGGAATAAAAAATTTTATAAATTTTTTAATGATTTTTGGAAGGCTGTATTTGTGTGAAACGCTCGTACCAAAAAATTTAAAAAAGCAATTTAACGCTTGAAATCTTTTGTTTGAAGATCTAGCAAGTTTTTTTTTGAGCCACAATTATTGCGTAATCATAAGAAATAGATCGAGACAAAAATTTTTTTAATTTTTTTTTTTTGTCTTTTTATGTCTACGGGCACGAGTAATGTTTTTCAATAAAACCAATGATCATAGTTAGCAAATTTATTCAGCTAAAATTCACTTTTTTTGTTGTCTCTGTACGACAATTTGTTGCTGAGATATCGGCTTTCAAATTAAAAAGGATCCTTTTGTCTTTGATTATCGATATCCCAGCAACTAATGGTCGTACAGTACTTTTAAGAGCAGCTTTGAAAAATAGAATAAATTTCTTACAGTCCTCATTTTTGATTTGAAAAAAATAAAAATTTTTTTTTCATCTAAAATGTGATGAATGCTCCGTATTGGTTTTATTGGAAAAAAATTGCTCGAGCCCGCAGATACGATAAATAACACAAAAAATTTAGGAATTTTTTTAAATTGCTTTTTTTAATTTTTTGATACGGCCATTTTTCACACAAATACAGACTTCCAAAAATCACTAAAAAATTTATCACATTTTTTTTTTCCTTTAATTTTTTGGATGTGTATATGTTGATAAATTAATACTTACTAAATTATTTCCATGTGAATTAAGTAATACAACTTTTCTTTTATTATATTTTTCCCTTTCATAAATTGATAGTAATGCTTTCATTTGAATTTTTAATGACTTTATTTGTTGATTTTGTGACTTAATTAATGACAATAGTAATTTTAAATTATCACAATTATTTTGATAATTGTTATTACTATTATTATTAAGTGATGAAGATTTATTTTGTAGATAATTTTCAGATATATGTTTATATACAGGTCCACCATTAGGTATTAATATTTTATTTGTAGATAGAGGAATAATATTTTTAGTTTCTTTAAGCCTTTGGTAAAATTTAAATCGTAGATCATGACCATTCTGTTGTTTATTAAATTTATCTGTCCAACACTCGGGCATTGATTTTAGTTTTTTTAAACTTTCTTGATTATTATTACTATTATTTTTTTTATTTTCATATCTACAATTATTATTATTATTATTATTATTAGGAATTGTTGTTGTACTGCATTGTTCTTTAATTAATGATAACTCGGGTCGACTTTTTTGTTTTTGTTGTTGTTGATATGAATAATTATGACGATTTGATGATTCAATTTGAGTCGGTGAAAAACGATTGTTGGAACATAATGAAATTTCAGGTATATCTGGCATTATTATGGCTTTATCCTGTACTTAATAAAATTGTTATACTATTTATTAAACACATATTTTTATATAAATATATATTGTATACAATTACTTAATAAATTTGTGTTTACCGTCAATCCAGGTATTGGACTCGATAAATTTTTTCTAGGTTCAATTTCAGATTTGTCCATCGTCGTTAAAATTATTTTGTTAATATGTTATATTAGTTTATATCTATATATTTTTTATATATTATAATACCAAAATAATATATCTATTGTTTACATATAATTTTTTTTTAAAATAGTAAGGTTATGAGATTGTTGAAGCTTCTCTAAGACTTTATTTTTGCTCCTTTTGGTTATCGTCCCAATTGGACCACCTGCTAGTTATTTACTATTGTATTTTACTTTATTTATGTTCCTGTAGTCTTCTCCCTTTTTCTTACACTGTTTTATGTGATTCGCTGTTTTACTGTTGGTTGTTTGTTATGTTTTTATTTATGTGGGTGTGAATATATATATGTGTAGGTAAAGGTTTGAACGATTGTGCAGATGGGTTATAACGTTAAAAGAGTTGTTGGGTACGAATGTTATTACATATACGGATGGAGGTTTTAAATATTTATACTGGAGTTCTTGATGAATTGATACATAAAATAAGCTACTGTGTATGGTAATGTAAGGATAAGTGGCTGGACCGCACAATCTGAAAACATAATTACGTATATTACTTGATCTGTATCTCTTACCTCTACTTATTTCCAAAAACGTCTTGAATTGTCGGGAATTGTCGGTAATTTTCGGTGTGTAGTCTTGTGTATAGTAACAATGTACTGTAGACTAATTTTCTGAGAGCGGGGGTATAAATTTCATATATTATACACCTATACATATTTATATATTCATGTACTTTTATACATATCTTTTTTTTAGGGGCTGAAAAGTTGAAAGCGTCTGCGCAAAAACACAATACAATGATGATGATGATGATGATGAGCGAAAAAAAAATATCTAATATACATATAGTATAGATGGATGGATGGATGGATGGATGGATGGATGATGGAACATATATGTTGTATACATATATAACATAAAATACAGAGAGAGTAACAGAGTGAAGAGTGAACAGAAGAGGCAGGACGCAGGAGGACCTAAACACATTGATAAAAGTATCGATAGTATTAGTATCCAAAATGGTGCTGTTCATGTCAGCGGTGTCTTTTGCATTTTCTCTTTTATTAACTCCGTTTTTTATGATATTACTCGGAGTTATATTTATTGCATCAATTGGAAAATCTCTTGGTATACGTAAACTTTATATCAAGATGTTACTTACATTATTTGAAGTAAGTAATTTAATGCTTACACTATACATACCTGGCAACACATTATGCCTGCTGTTGCTGTTATTATCTGTACTATTATTATTTTAATCATTTTTTTCAATAAATTTATTAATATTATATTTTACAACTTTTATAATTGTCAATATAGAAATATAATCAGCATTAAATATTTTACAATAATAATACTAAAATATATGAATTTTTATAAAATAAAATTTTTATTATTATTTAAGAGTTAAAGTAACATGTAAATAAGTTTAATTAAAGGGTTTTATTTTTATAATTATAGTAATACGATAACTTAAATTTTGTATTTTTTATTGCATCAGTAAAAAATACGAAACTATATATCACAGAATCATGGTTAAGTTGTAAGTAGTCTATACATACATAATCATAAAACAACTAATTAACGATATTATTTTTTACACGGTACAAAGTTCTCGAATGATAATTCGAGTGTGTACACTAGAACATTTTTTTCTTTTAAATTTAAATATTGTAGAGGTATAGGCTTGATATATAAATTTAAATATACATATGTATATTATTTATTGCTATTAAAAAATTAATTTTTTTTCATATTTTATTTTCAGTATGGAAGATTAAATATTGAAAAAGTTCGACAACAAGGAAAATTTAATGATGAAAAAAATAATAAAGATGAGGGTGGTGGTAACGAGTTAAATTCTGCAAATGATAGTTTTAATTCATCCTTTGAAAATGATAATGATATTAAATTTAAAAATGGATGCTTGGGAAATTCTGTTATTGCAAGATCAAAAGATCTTATTCTTGTACCTGAACCTGAACAAAATAAAAATAAAACTGAAAATAATTGTAATACTAATAAATTAAATAAACATGATGGTCAGAATAATGTCGATCCAAATGATAAGGAAGTGAGTGTGTTGTTGTTGTTGTTTTTATGTATACATATATTTAATACAATAATTAATTGATTAATTTTTACTTTTAAGAATAATTTAAAAAATTATCAACGACAATCATCTTTTGAAACACTACATACGGTATTTGATCCAACATTTTGTTTTGATTATATTAAAGCTGGTGTTGAAGCTATTATTGAAGATCAAGTTACATCGCGATTTGAAGCTGAAGAACTAAAAGTAAGATTTAAAATTTATAAATATAATATATATATAAATATTGTAATAAACAATATACATATACCCACGCCATAAATGAAAACAACAGAAAAATTTTAGAAATTTTTTAGTGATTTCTGCAAGGCTGTAACTTCGTGAAAAATAATGGTATCGAGATTTAAAAAAAATGCCAAAAAAAAACATTTCGAACCCAAAAGCAAGTTTCATTATTATTATTATTATTATTATTTTTTTTTTTTTTTGACATTTTTAGGAAGTTATTTTTTTTCTCTTTTCTTCGACTTTACTGAATAACCAACGGAAAAATGGAAGAAAAGTCGAAAAAAAAATTTTTTTTTCATTTTGATTATGATTACACAATTAAAGGAATAAAACTTGTTCCTTTAATTGTTTAGCAAAACTTCAATTAATCGACCCTAAAACACGATTCGATAGATTAATAAAAAAATTTACAGGGTTATTGGGGGTACATTAAGCTAAAAATGTACCTGGCAAATTTAGTCTTTTCATCGATATTTGCAGAGTAGCAGTTGATTTACTAAGAAACAAAAAAAAAGACATTTTTTTGTATTTACTTCTAATGGATTTTAAAAAATAAAAAAAACAAAATTTGTTTCCGAAAAATGACGAAATGGTCTTGCAGGGAAGTTATTCAAGTTTTTAACGCTGCCCTCGAATTTACTGTGCAATCATTGTTACCTGAAATATTGATGATTAAATCCAGAAAGATCATTTTTTGTTTGAAAGCTGATATCTCAGCGACAAGTTGTCGTACGAATGTCGAAAAAAATACAAATTAAATTTGAATAAATGTTCTGACCGACCTATGCATTGGTTCAGCTGAAAAAAATTATCCACAGCCCGTGGATTCTTAAAGAAAAAAAAAAAATTTCAAAAATTTGTGTCTCACAATATTTCTTATGTTTGCGCAATAGCTGTAGCTCTTAAAAAAATTTTATCAAAAGGCGTTGAAACTAGAGATGTCAAGCTGCAAAATGCTTTTTTTAAAATCTCGATACGATTATTTTTCACGAAGTTACAGCTTTGCAAAAATCACTAAAAGATTTCTAAAATTTTTCTGTTCCTTTAATTTATGGCATGGGTGTTTAATTAATTAAATTTAAATAATTACAGAATTGGAATTTGCTAACTCGTACAAATCGTCATTATGAATTCATTTCATGGAAATTAACCGTAATATGGATGTTTGGATTTTGTTTAAGATATTTTTTTCTTTTACCACTTAGGATATTTATTTTTTTCTTTGGGGTATTTGATATATATAAATCTATATAATAACGAAAAATTTTATAAAATTTATTATAATTAATTAATTAAATTAATAGGTAATGTGGTTAACTATATGCACTGCAATAGTAGGTTATATACCAGAGGGTAATTTTAAACGTTGGCTCAATCATAAAGTATCCATGATGTGTTTTGCTGTATTGTCTGGTGCTCTTTCATCGGTTATTAATTATCACAATGCAGAGTATAAGCCTATAAGAGGTATTTGTGTGGCTAATCATACCTCACCTATTGATGTACTTGTTTTGATGTGTGATAATTCATACTCATTAGTAAGTTGTATATAAAAATATTTTTACTATTTGTTTTTTCTTTAATTTTTATTTAATTTGAAGTTTTTATTTTAATAATTTAATTACATTATATTTAGATCGGACAACGTCATGCAGGATTTTTGGGAATTCTTCAAAGAGCATTAGCACGAGCATCTCCACATATTTGGTTTGAGCGATCAGAAGTCAAAGATCGTGAAGCTGTTACTAAAAGGTAATTTATATTTTATATTTATTGTTTTTTATTAACATTTAAAATTTTTTTGTAGACTAAAGCAACATATTTCTGATCCAACAAATCCACCGATTCTTATATTTCCTGAAGGGACTTGTATAAATAACACGTCTGTTATGCAATTTAAAAAAGGAAGCTTTGAAGTTGGTGGTGTTATTTATCCAGTAGCTATTAAATATGATCCAAGATTTGGGGATGCTTTTTGGAATAGCAGTAGATATTCAATGTTGCAATATTTATACATGATGATGTCCAGTTGGGCAATTGTATGTGACGTATGGTATTTACCACCAATGTACAGAGATAAAGATGAAAGTGCTATAAATTTTGCAAATCGGGTCAAATCTGTAATTGCACGACAAGGTGGCCTCGTTGATCTACAATGGTTTGTTTTTTTATAAAAAATATTATTGTTAATTATGATCTTAATTCTTTGTTTAGTCATGTGCAATTTTAATGACTATTTTCTTTTATTTAGGGATGGACAGTTAAAGAGAAATAAACCGAAAAAAGAATGGAGAGAAAAACAACAAGAAGAATTAAGTAAACGACTGAAAGTAGAATAATAATAATAATAATAATAATAATAATAATAATAATAATAATAATAATCACCATTATTATTATATTCATTCAACTAAATAATTTAAAACTTGTCTAATTTATAAAAAAAAAAAAAATTATTATTAATGAATAATGTATGATAACTGTTAATAATGTATATGTGATGGCACTGGGTTTTCTTTTTTTTTTTTCTTTTGTGTATTGCGTGTGCGTGTGTTTGTAAGTTAATGTGATTTTTCACGTACAAAGTATTGTTTATATCCACCTTGTCATACATAAAATTATTAATAATAATTATGCTAGATTATATTTTTTTCACATTCATCCGCGTGATTTGTTAACGTATAGAACATACCAAATTATGAAAAAATATATTTTGCTACTTTTATATTCAATAATACATCATCATCCTTTAATACCTAAATAAAGAAAATTTCATCTTTTTTTTTTTTTTGATACATGTTAACATTTGATCAGTAATGTGAATTTTGATCAGAAATAAGATTATTATTATTTATATTATTGATTTTTTCATATTTTAATAAAACTATGTTTTATGTTGATAGAAAAAATTGTATATATGTACAAAATATAATTATTACTATCATTTATTTATTATCATTATAAAGTTATTAACAATAATTATTTATTCAATTATTACTATTGTTTTCAATCAATTTTGTCTGATTACTCTGTTCAGCTTTGTACATTTCCAATAGAATTTCTGTTGCTGTTTTACGTTGTTTTGGTGCTGCTCCAAGTTGATCCTATGATTGTTGAATTTATCATTATTAAATTTAAATCATAATAAAGTATACATATATTAGAGTGGTCATTCCAAATTAAATTTTCTCAGGCGCCCCATAATAAGTTTTTTTTTAGTGAAAAAATGCCTGGGGAATTTGGTTTTTTCTTTTTAAGTAAAAAAGAACACGTGTCTCAGGACGATCAAACTTCATTTTGCGATGCAATCGCTGTTGTTTTTTTTTTAATATCTTATGAAATATGCGGATTAAAAGAAAAACTCATAGGTACAATTTTGTAGGAAATTAAATTCTTGACAATAAAGGTCATGTTCATTTTTTTCATAAAATATGTTCTTATTAAGATATTTAAAAAAAAAACTTTTTTTAGATCTAATGAATTGAGCGTTATAAGGACTACAAATGTTGGAAATAACATTTTTCTAAGTATGTAGAAACTATAGCAAGCATTTATGATTGCTATGTTACGAGTTACAAAGTTGTCTATATTTATTTAAGAAAAAACGTCATTTTCAACATTCGTAATCCTTTAAATGCTTAATTGATAAGATCTAAAAAAGTTTTTAAAAAATATCTGCATAAATACAGATTTTTAAAAAAAATGATTATAACCTTTTTTGTCGGGAATTTAATTTCCTACGAAATTGGTCCTGTAATTTTTTCCCTTAATCTGAAAATTTCATGAAATATTTGGGAAAAAAAAAAACGCGATTGTATCGAAAAATGAACTTTGATTATCCTGAGGCACGTGCTCTTTGTACTTAAAAAGAAAAAATCAAATTCCCCACGTATTTTTTCACCAAAAAGAAGCTTTTTGTGGGGCGCCTGAGAAAATTTAATTTTTAACGACCACTCTTATATATATATATATATATATATATATAATATATATATATAATATAATTAATAATATATATAATAATATATATATATATATATATATATATATATATAATATAATTAATAATATATATAATATATATATATATATATATATATATATATATATTAATATATATATATTAGACTGTGTCAGAAAAAAAAATTATTTTTTATTTTAGTCAAATACATCTCAAAAGTTACTTTAATAAAAAAAAAAAAAAATTTATCCCAAAATTTTAGCTCCATATCTCAAAAATTGAGCTGGCGCACGGGGGGGGGGGGGGGGGGGGGAGACTTTCTTATTTAAAATACATTGAAAAAAATTTGTTTTTTCTATTTTGTAAATAACTATGTCAAAAATTTTTTTTTTCTTCAATTTTTGAATTCAATAATTTTATAGGAAATTAAATTCTCTACAAAAGAAGTCTCTTGTGTCATACGCTTAAAGTTAATAGAAAAAAAGTTATGGAGGTTGAAACTTAAGGAGAAAAAGTCGAATTTTAAGATGGGAAAAGGAACATTTTCTTTTTCATTTTGTCTTTAATTCTACATAATTCTATTGTAATTGAAATTGATAATTAAGATTTCTTGTATTTATGTTCTTTAGGTTTATAATTCTTCAAAATAATATTGGACTACAAAATTTTTTCTAAATAATTAACTTTTTCTCAACTTTAGAACTCAGCTTCGTAACTTTCTTTCTATGAGCTCTATTAAAACGACTCTAAGGACCATTTTCATAGATAATTCAATTCTCTATAAGAACTTTAATTGCAAAAAAATCAATTCCTGCTAGTTAACGAATCAAAAACACAAATTTTTTCATTCTAAAAGTTCGACTTTTTCCCCTTAAATTTCAACTCCCATAAATTTTTTTCTATCAACTTTAAGCGTACGACAAAAGAGACCTTTTTTGAAAAGAATTTAATTTTCTACAAGTTTGCTGAATTCAAAAATCGGAAAAAAATTTTGGACAGTCATTTACAAAATAGGAAAAACAAATTCTTTTTAATGTATTTAAAATGGAAAAGGTGACTCTCCCATGTGCCAGCTCAATTTTTGAAATATAGAGCTGAAATTTTAGAATATTTTTTTTTTTTTTTTTTTTTTATTAAAGTAACTTTTGAGATGTATTTGATTATAATAAAAAATAAATTTTATCTGACACATTCTAATATATATATTTTATTAAGCATTAAGTTGGTCAAAAGCAATATGTATTAAATTCAACAATATGAATAAAATTACATATGTATATTTCATCAAGACTATTTTGTCTCTTAAAAAAATAGTATACATCTACTATTCTTATTAAATAACTTACTGAAGGTGTTAGTAACTATTCAATTATTTCATTTTGAACAAAGTAGTTTCGTCTCAGTGTACATATTAGACTCAATGTACTCCTGCTATAGAGTGCTTATTACTAGTACGAGATATCTATATACTGATGAGTCTGATATGTACATTGAGACGAAACTGCTATGTTCAAAATGAAATACTTGAACAGTTACTAACACCTTCAGCAAGTTATTCAATAAGAATAGTAGATGTATACTATTTTTTGAAAAGACAAAATAGTCTTGATAAAACATATGTATGTCTATGTAATTTTATTCATACTGTTGAATTTAATACATATTGCTTTTGACCAACTTATCGCTTGATAAAATATAAATTACAATTATGATCGCGAAATAAAATTCCTGAAATAAAAATCCTGAACTTACGTCTGGGAATTTTGTGATATTGACAATAGGATTAATAAATGTAAATGGTGTCCAAGGACCTTGAATTGATGGAAATTCAGTATGCCACATTTTACGTAATCTCATTTTTGATCCATCTTGAGCTTGAGTACGCATCAATTCAAGCCATTTCTGAATGTGCAGATATTCAAAATTTTTAACAGCAACCCAGTGTTTTTCACCATTTACTAATATTGAAAAATTGATATATTATTAATATCATTGAAACTTTTATTTAATAAACTATAGCTATTAATACTCACAGTACTCAGCTACAATAACAGGAGTTCGATGTCTTCTAGGTTTAACGTAGACAACAACACCAGGATTTTCCTTTGCGTAATCTATTAAATGATTTTCCAAGAAATCTCTATGGTTATAAAAATGAAAATAATTCATTTTTAGTTTATTTTTATTTATGTGACAATAATTTTTGTATTTACCTCATTCCTTTACTGGTAGGATGACTTTTGCAAAATTTTAAAGTAACTCTTTGTAATTGTCCAACATAACGACCAATTCCGTTGCTCAGAGGCGCCCGCAAAAATCCCGATTTCAATAATAAGTGATGATTTGACATTTTCTATTTAATTAATAATTATATATTTTTTATCACTATTAAAAGGAAATTGACTAAAATATAACCTATAATAATTAATCAGCGGTGACTGAAAAAGAGGGAAAGGAAATAAAAACAAAAATGATCGTAAAGTTAGTCGACATAGACAAAAAAATTTTTAAAATCGATATCTACATGAAATCGATTTGATCGAGATATCGAGAATCAAAGTTCTAGATGGGTGTGAATGTAGCAGACATCAGACAACTTAAAACTTTAACTATCGATAATTCTGCGAGAAATGTGAATACAAGAAATTTAAATAGTGGCACTGGCGTGTATTTCAAATATCTTTTCACGCAGTTTTGCCTTTTTTCATCCACCGCTTTTCTAAAGCTATAATTTAGAAACTAAATCTTCAAGAAGTTCTCTCATAAATATATATTAATATAAATTGATAAAATTTACTTATTTATATCATTGTCAGATACTCTACTCTTATGAGTGTGAATGTAGCAGACATTAGACAAATTTAAAATTATAAATAAGAGTAAATAAATAAAAAAATGATATTTATGAAAAATGCACTTATTAATTTCAAAATTTTTTAAATGTGTATTTTTTAAAAATTTTATCTTAATAATTATTTACGCTATTTATTAATAATTTAAAATTTTTGTGATGACTGGTACATTCACACTCATCTACTCGTGCATTTTTTTTTTAATCAATAAAATTATCAGAACACATATTTAACCATAGGAATTACCAAAATGAAGAAAATGAAAAAAAAATTACACGTATTTATAGTAACAAAATCTACATGTGCATCTTTTTATTTTTTTAATTTTCAAAATGTATCCGTAAATATTAATTATTTTCTCATATAAGACAAATTTTTATATTGGCATATATTTATAAAAAAAATTTATTGTATAAATAAAAAAACGTCAGGCACATGTTTGTATTCCTCAATACTACATGTGCATTTTTTCATTTTTCAAATTAGGGGAGGGTGGGGCAAAATGGGCCCCGTAAGCTAGAAATGGGATTATCTTTACTTTTTTTTCAATCTTTAAACTACTTCATAGGCCCTTGTTTGTTATTTAACACATTGATAAGCTGTGCCCATTAAAATTGAAAAATCGAAAATTAGGGGCAAAGTGGGTCCCTATCGAAATAGGACAAAAATAAAGTGATCTGATGGTTGAAAGCCACAAAAAGTAATAACTGGCTTAGCCCATGCAGGAGCTGCCAGAGTTGAACGAAGGGCCCCTACTTGGCCCAGCACTGGGGAACCTAACTTTGGCATATCTATATTGGCCCATGCTTGGCTCAAGATTGGGTACGCAGTCCTGGCCGTTATAATCATTACCCAGGCTTGGGCCAAGATTGGGTAACCTAGCCTTGGACGTTTAATAAGTAGATCATATAAATGTATCAGTTCAACATTAGTAGGCTTGTTCAGTAACTACTGTTCGGACACAGCAATCAGAAGGACGGCAGTTCGCGCTAAGAGCCCAGCAGAACTTTCACCTTGTTTTTTTCATATCATATACCTTCCTTAGATAGTTTAAACGTTAATGATCATGAACTCTACGAAGTTAATAAAAATAAAAATTTTTTTTAATTAAATTTATTCGTTTTCTCGATGTATGGGCCAAGACTGGCTTACAAGCCTGGCTCAAGGTTCTACAAAGTTGGGCCAAGTTTGGGCCCGTGGTACTTTCCTCTCTGGGATGATATATAATTTAATATGTTGGCATATATCCAAGCTACATAAATTCTATATATTTAAAATTATATCATAAACACATAATAATTTTCTACTATTAACATATAAGCTAATATATATAATATTTTTTATTTATTTATTTATTCATTTACCAGGTTATAACATAAACACATACATAAATATACATATATACCTATAGAGATGCTTAGGCATCTGTGCATAGGCCTGGTAGTACTATTTCCTATAGTTTATAAACATTTTCATCTGTACATAACTTAAATCCAGCCATCTCAAAAAACCCATACAAGTATATAAGATAAATTACTAACAAGAGTAATAAATATATAAACTTAAACTAAAACTTATAATAAAAGGAGAGATTACAATTACTGACATCGAAATCAAAAACTGACCTATCTTTGAGATACTAACCAATTTCTTATCTTTATCCTAATTTCTTTGTTTGGCAGGTGTAAATTTTTTAGATTATCTGGTAGATTATTGTAATTCATTATTGCCACTAAGTTAGAGTATTTACGAGCTATATTTTTATTGATCTTTGGCATGCTTATTGCTCTACCTCTTGTCTTTCCCAGTTAATTTGAATATAAATTTTTGCATTTTGGGTAGTGGTAACATATTGACTCAATTATAAAATAATCTTTTACTCCTAGTATGTTAAATGTGTTTTGCTCGTTTATCACATTGATAAGTTTATTCTGTATAGCCACTAATTTGTTTATAGCATTCTTATAACATCCTCCCCACGCAATTTTTCCCTTTCAAAAAGTGTATTATAAATTTTTTTCAGTGTTTTCTTGTCTGCTATCCGCTTTAGTTTGTGAAAGATAAATAGGAAAAATTTTTTTTTTTTTTTTTTTATTAGATCCTTTACATATATGTAAGTCCCACTTTTCATATTACAGTCGAATGGGTGTATGTGTGTGTGAACGCTCTATAACTTTTTAACTAATGAACCGATTTGAATGGTTGAAGTGAAAATCGAAAGAGCTTGTTGGCCTTTGACTTTCCTGAAAATTTCATATCATTTGATCAAGTGCTCGAAAATATTTGCAAGTTATGGAAAAAAAATTATTTATTTTTTTTTTTTTTTCAAGTTTTTTTTTTTTTATTTCTGTGTTCGAGAGATCGTTGGAGAAAGAAATGGTTAAAACGGTTTTTTCCAAATATCTTTCAAGCTGCTGAACCGATTGATTTCAAATTTGATTCAGTTCTAGAATTCAAGAGAATGCGCAGATTGCCATCTCAAATGTCAAGATCGGTTAATTAATTCAAAAGATATCGGCGCTGAAAAGTTAAAAAAATATTAACAAAAATTTTTTTTCCGGATAAATAAAAATATAATGTACTAAAATGTGTCTGAAATCACACCAACTCTTCCTCTTTATAGTCTTTTTCGATCATCATGTAATGTCATCTAACTTATTTTTAAAACGAAGGCATACAAAAGTATTTTCGAGCTCGAAAATATATTCACAACAATATTTTTGAATTTAAGGAGCTCGAAAATAGCGGGAATTTTTGAGGCTGGCTCGCAGGGCCAACCGATAGTCCGATTTTTTTTTTTTTTTTTTTTTTTTTTTTTTCTGATAGATACTTAGTTTATGAGTTATCAATAAAAATAAAATTCAAAAAGTTTTTAAATCTGGATATGATTCCGAAAATTGTATAATTTAAATAGAAAAACAAATCCATTTATTTAAATTAAATAAATCTACATGTGGATTTGAGTAGAATTTTTTTTTCTTTTTTTTTTTTTTTAATTAATTAATGTTTGATTTCATCGAGATATCGATTTCAAAAATTTTTTTTGTCTGATGTGCTAACTTTACGATCATAAAACTTAAACCTATTTAAAAAAAATTCAAAACTGACATCTGGTGATCGTATATGTATACCAAAGATTTGTTTTTCCTCACATTTGTAGTCAAGGTTACTAGAATAGTGTTTCTTGTAACCTTGTTTGTAGTCATGGAAAAACAACAATCTTATTTTTTTTCTCAATTCTCACCTTGTCATTTCTCTATATAACATTACTACTCTTTATTATTATTCTGATGAAAAAAAGTCAACTGCAGCTTATTTCATATATTTTTTATATTTAAATTAAAATTTATATTGAAATATGCATAATTAATGAAAGGCAAAGAATGGCATTACCGGCAAAAATAAAAAAACTTGATCAAGTTGTTGTTAATCGTATTGCTGCTGGTGAAATTATTCAAAAACCAGCAAATGCTTTAAAAGAATTAATAGAAAACAGGTAAATCATTGTTTTCAAATATCTAGCGTAACAATAATTATAATTGATTTTCATTTTTATTTATAGTCTTGACGCTAAATCAACAGATATTCAAATAACAATAAAAGATGGTGGATTAAAACTATTACAGGTAAATAATAATAATAATAATAATAATAATAATAATAATAATAATAATAATAATAATAATAATTAAAATTAATTAAATAAATAATTATTAGATTCAAGATAATGGTACTGGAATCCGTAAAGATGATCTTGAAATAGTATGTGAGCGTTTTACAACTAGTAAATTACAGACATTTGAGGATTTACATACAATATCAACATACGGATTTCGTGGTGAAGCTCTAGCCAGTATCAGTCATGTAGCTCAATTAACGATAACAACTAAAACAGCTCAAGATAAAGTTGCTTATAAAGCTTTTTATATAGATGGTAAACTAAAAGGACCTCCAAAAGTATTAGCTGGTAATCAAGGAACTACAATAACTATTGAAAATTTATTTTACAATGTTCCACAACGTAAAAGAGCTCTTGATAATATAAGTGAACAATTCACACTTATAACTGAAGTTGTTACACGTTATGCTATTCATAATTCATCAGTTGGATTTACTTTAAAAAAACAAGGTGAAAATACACCATATGTACGTACTCCTTTTAAATCAACAAAGATAAATAATATTAAAAATTTATTTGGCCCAACAATTTCCCGTGAATTAATATCAATAAAACTTGATGATTCAGCTTATAAATTTAAACTTGAAGCTTTAATTACAAATCCAAATTATTCAAATAAAAAATTATTATTTTTATTATTTATAAATAATCGGCTTGTCGAATCTACGTCAATTAAAAAAATGTTGGATGATTTATATTCTATTTATTTACCAAAAAAAACTCATCCATGGTGTTATATTTCACTTGAAATAGATCCAAATAATGTTGATGTTAATGTTCATCCTACTAAATCTCAAGTTAAATTTTTACATGAAGAAGCTATTGTTGAACGAGTTAAAGGTGCATTAGATGAAAAATTATCTTGTAATAGTGCTTCAAGGACTTTTTATGCTCAAGCTAGATTACCTCAAGTTGATGTTACTAAAGAAGCTTTAACGGAAGTACTTCCAGAATTTACATCTTCAACACCATCAACATTATCAACAACAACAATATCAAATGTTAATAAAAATAAAATTCAAGCTAAACAAATGATTCGTACTGATCATCAGGAACAGAAGCTTGAAAAATTTCGTTTTACTATTAATTCACAAAAAAATAATAGCAATAATTTATTAACTGATATCTATAATGAAGATATTGAATTAAATAAAGTCAATTACAATAATGATAATGAGACATTGACTGAAACTCAAAGTAGTTCAATTATCGAATTATTTACCGATGAAAATTCATTCAAGGAGACTACAACAACTAATGATGATAATCATAATAATGATGATGATGATGAGTCTGCTATAATATCTGAGCCAGCTGACAGAGCTTTAAAAAAAGTTCAACTTTTATTTGGTGAATCTCAAGAGCCTTGTAATTCGCAAAATAATAATATAAAAATTAATAATTTAAAAGAATTTGACGGTAATGATAAAGAAAAAGTTGATTATCAACAGCAACAATTAGAATTTAATCCATTGTTTTCAGATATTATTGAAGAATTAACAACCAATTCAAATAATATTAAAGAATCAATTTCAATTAACAATGATGATAATACTGATGATAATGATGACAAGAAATGTCTTATTGAAGAAAAAAATAATTTACCATTTAAATCATATTCAATAAATTCTTTTCGTCGTAAAGTAGAACTGACTAGTGTTTTAAAACTTCGTAAAAATATTGAGGATAATTATCATAGAGGATTAAGAAAAATATTATCTGAAATGATATTTATTGGATGTATTGATGAAAATTTAGTATTATTTCAAAGTGATGTTAATTTATATATTTGTAAAACAAAACATTTAATTAATGAATTATTTTATGAAATAATGCTTTATGATTTTGCAAATTATGGAGTACTGAAATTTTCATCAAGTTTATCATTAATTGAGTTGGCAAAAATAGGATTAGATAATCCTGAGTCTGGATGGTCTAAAAAATCTGAAACAGATAAAGAATCTAAAGAAGCTGTTGCTGAAAAAATTAGTAACTTATTAATTAGTAAAGCTGATATGTTAAAAGAATATTTTTCTATTGTTATTACTAAAAATGGATTAATTAGATCATTACCAGTTTTGTTAGAAGATTATTGTCCTTATGTAGCCGGAGAATTGCCAATGTACATTTGTCGGCTTGCAACTCAAGTTGATTGGACTAATGAGCAAAAATGCTTTGATGGTATTTGTAGAGAAACTGCTAAATTTTATAGTAATATAAATTATTATGAAAAACAAGAAAATGCCAATAGTGATAATAATAACTGGAAATATTTAATTGAGCATATTCTTTTTCCTGCGATAAAATCAAGTTTACTTCCACCAAAAGAATTTGCTCATGACTCAAGTATTTTACAAATTGCCAGTTTACCTAATTTATATAAAGTATTTGAACGTTGTTAATTTAATCATTATTATAATTTGTATATACTTAATATTTTTTTACAGATTGGTAATAAAAATATATTTAATAAAATTCATTATTTGTAATCTTTCTTCATTTTATTAATCATATTTAAGTAATTTTATAATTAAATACAATTGAATTTATAATTAAAAAAGAAAAAAATTAGTATAACGAATAAATTGTCACGTATTATAAATTAACCTTTGGCAACTCCAACTAGTGCTGGCCTTACTATTCTTTCATGTAATTTATAACCAACTTTTGATACAACTACAACAGTTCCTGGCTTTTTTCCTTGAACTTCCTAAAAAATAAATATTTATTGTCAACAACATTATTAAGTAATTGCTATAATAAAATAAATATATTATATACCTGTTGAAAAAGAGCTTCATGTTGGTTGGGATCAAATTTTTCATCTAAAGGATTTACAGAAACTAATCCATGTTTTTTGAATACCTTAAAAGTAAATGAATAAATTATTAAATTTATAATAAAAAACGAATTCAATAAGTAAATATACCTTATGTAATTGTGATTCAGTCATTCTTAATCCTTCATATAAAGTTTTTAAATGAGGATTACGTTCAGTAAGTTGATCTTTAGGTACACTTTCAGTAGCTTTACCCAAAATGTCAGCAACATCCAATAAATCTTTACAAAATCCTTGAATACCAAATAATTTAGCATCTTCTATTTGTTTAGTCAATCTTACTCGTAAATTTTCCCCATCAGCCAATGCACGTTTGTATTTATTATCTAGTTCAATATTTCGTTCTTTCAACGACATTAATTCTTTATTTAATAATTCGATTTCGGACTTCAATTTATTTTCATTATCTGTCATTTGTTCGATTGATGGTGGTGGTGATGAACTACTGCTTTCATCAACTTTTTTTTGCTCCGTACCAAATTTTTTTATTTGATAACATAAATTATTTATTGATGTTTGTGAGGTCCTGTTACTAAATTTTATTTTTTTTTTTATTTCTACACTTATAATAATAATAATAACAACAATAATAATAATAATAATTTTTATTTTTTGTTAAACTACATAAAGATAAACTTGAAATAATTTAAATACTTAACCTCTATTAAACATGCATGGTTTAAATAATTTATTATCTAACTATGATTATAATCATACCTTAAAATTGTTCTCGTACTAATGTAAAAATGATCCAAAGAAAGTTTAGTAAGCTTTCCTACCATTGGCAATGTCATTGAAACCATTTTTTAAAGATTATTCAATTAATTTTATATTGTAGTTGAGTTAATGTCGTCAATATTAATATGAATGGTGAAGCGCAGTAAAACGTAAAGCGGTAAAGTACGCAAAGTTGATCCAAGTGATCATTTGTGTGTGTGTTAAATGTTTCTCTCTCTCTTTTGCTTTCGCTGGCGAGAATGATGAAATAAATGTATTCGCTTACCCATATATTACGCATTATTATTTGATTTTTTTTTTATAGTAAAATATTAAAGAATATAATCAAAATTTCTTGTTTTATATTTTAAGAAAAAATTTTTGTTTTATTCTGTAATAGTTAAAAATGTATGTTAATTTAGCGTGCCATATAGATATTAAATTTAATGATTACCAGGTTTTTCTATACTTTTGTTTTTATTGGAATGAATAGATACAATGAAATATATGTTTTTTTTTCACACTTTCTGATGCCTATTTTTTTTTAAATTCATTCTTTTAACGCTATCAAATATTTACAATAAGTGGAAAATTAACATGTTAAAAATGGATTAGGTATCAACTTAACTTTTTAAAAATAAAAGATAATTTTATTTAAAATAAACAATAAAAGTTACATGTGGATTTGATTTTAATTAATGTCAATTATTATTTTTCCTGAAATTATATATATATATATATTTTTTTTTTTTTTTTTTTCCATAAATTATTACAATAAAAGTGCTTTACTATTGATATTACGTTACAAGATAGTAATCTTAATACGACTATAAAATAGAAAAAAAAGTATGTATTTAAAGAATTAATTAAATTAAAATAATTGTTTTTGTAACGTAATAATTATCATAATCTAAATACGTTAAATTGAAATTTTATAATAACTATTGTTTATAATTAATACATTTAGTGATAAATAATAATAGTATCGAAAATAATTTTAGTGTTGGCCAATATTTTTAATTTTATTATTACGTAGATTTCATAAAAAATGCACTATTAAGACGATAATGAAGGCAATAACAAAAGAAATGCCATTATGTATTTAATGATAATAATAATAATATTATAATGGGAAACATTATTATAATGAACCCATATCATCGGTGTTGCCTTACATGTTATAAATACTCAACTGAATATATGTCATTAAAATATTATTATTTCTTTATTTTTTTTATTTTTACTTTTAATTTTTCAAAATAAACTAAATGTTGAAAAATCCTTATTAGAATTAGAAACCTTCTTGATACTGTTTAGAATCTAATCTCGCTTGAATTACTTCTAATTGTCGTTTTGCTTCACATTGAGGGAAATTTTGAAGATCATAGTACTGAGGTGCTATTTTTAATAACCATTCAGCTGTAAATTACATATTAATATTATTAATATTAGCAAAATAATGCCGTAAGAGAGTATATCTCTTTCTGTAAGAATTATTAATAATAATAATAATAATTATTAGAAAAATTAATATTATTATTATTAATATTAATTATTGTTTAATACGTACGTTTAATGTCTGTAACTGTTCTTATATAGTTTTTTGTCGTTAAAACAAATTCATTGTAAATAACCCACTCAGGTTTGTGATCTAAACAACTACTAGGATGTAGTTGTACCATTTGATTATCTTTTATTGTTAAATAGTGTCCTGTTCTTTCTAAATGTGCTACCTGTTGTTAAATTAAATTAATTTATTACAAAAATGAAATAAACATACACAAACAGACTTATAATAACAATAATAAGAAGAATTACCTGCATGAAAAATCCATCAACAAGCGCTTTTCTAATATTTATATAATAATCTTTAGATGTAAAATCAGTAGATGTTCTTTTTAATGAAAATCTATCCATAATTCGGCTCAATTGTTGTCGTACATTATCTCCACTTTTTAACGATCGATAATTAACAAAATGATCATAACACCACTGCGGATCTTCCATACCTTTTATATAAAAAAAAAAAAAAAAATAATAATAATAATAATGATAATAGTAATATAAATATCCCAAATTGCATGTTATTTATTTATTTAATTAATCAACTTACTTTGTTTGAAAGCATGGTAAACATTTAGTAAAGTCAAATGGTCTCCATCAATATGTGCAAATTTCATTTTTGCATCATCAGCAGCTTTTTTGGCTTCATTTGGTCTTACAAAACACTGTGGGACTAATATCACATCAATTATCAATATAAAAATCAATATAATTAATTACAATACTATTTATTTAGCTTAACTTAAAATTAAATATTATATACTATTATTATTAATTTTATTATTGTTGTTGCATTACCTGATAACATAGCAGTGATACTGAGAATTTCATTACTACAATTGTGATTACAAGATGCAATCAACATTTTAGCAAGTTGTGGATCTAATGGGAATTCAGCCATAATAGCACCTAAATCTGTTAAATTACCATCATCATCTAAAGCTGCTAAATAATTTAACAATTCTAATGCTCGCATAAGTGTTTCAGGTGCTGGTGGATCCATAAAGTCAAAATGTACTAAATCATCAATTCCTAATTTTTTTAATTGTAGTACAACACTTCCCAAATTAGATCTTAAAATTTCAGGATAAGTATTTTCTTGCATTTCATTTTTATATGCTTTTTCAGTATATAATCTAAAACATTTACCAGGTCTTGTACGACCCGCACGTCCAGCTCGTTGTTGAGCTGATGCTTTACTTATTGGTGATACAAGTAATGATTCAACACGTATACGAGGATTATAAACTTTTTGTTTAGCAAATCCAGGATCAATAACAAATACAACACCATCGATTGTTAATGAAGTTTCAGCAATATTTGTTGATACAACAACTTTTCTACCAATAGCACCATTTTGTTTATTTGGCGGTGCTGGTTCAAATATTCTTTGTTGTAAATTTGGTGGTAAAGTTGAATAAAGTGGAATACATTTAAGTTCTCCAACATCTGGTCCAAGATTATCCATTTCACGTTTTATTCTTTTGCAAGCTTCTTCTATTTCTTCTTGACCAGTTAAAAATAATAATAAATCCCCAGATACTTCTTCACACATATGAATTTGAATAACTGTTCTTATAGCAGCCTCTAAATAATCACGTTCTGGTTCTGGAGTATAAAAAATTTCCACTGGATGTGTACGACCTGGTACATTCATTAATGGTGCATTATCAAAGTATTGTTGAAATTTACCAGCATCTAAAGTTGCACTCATAATAACTAATTTTAAATCTGACCGTTGTTTAGTAACTTCTTTAAGAACACCCATAAGTAAATCTGTTGCTAAAGTTCGTTCGTGAGCTTCATCAAGTAAAATAACTTGATAAGCTTCAAGCATTGGATCAGACATTCCTTCTCTTAATAACATACCATCAGTCATATATTTAAGAACAGTATATGGTGAACTACAATCTTCAAAACGTATACTATAACCAACTTGTTCACCCAATGTAACATCCATTTCTTCAGAAACACGCTGTGCAACACTCATTGCTGCAACTCGACGGGGTTGAGTACAAGCAACACCTTTTGTACCTGTTTGAGTTGAATATTCAACACACCATTGTGGTATTTGGGTTGTTTTACCAGATCCAGTTTCACCAACCAATACAATACATTGATATTCATTTAATAAACGCATAAAATCTGATCTATACTCAAATACTGGTAATGTTATTCGTTTTTTATAAAATTCATAATAACGTGGTGTAAAAGGTAACTTTGTATAAGGATTTATTTGTCCAGGAGATGATAATTTTAGATTTGCTCCAGTTACTCCGGATGATCCACTTGATATTGTTGATATTGCCGTTGCACCAGTTGTTGTTGATGATAATAATGACGACGACGACGACGATGATGATGATGCTGCTGCTGTTGAACTAGCCATTTCAAGTTTGGCTTCATCTCTGAAAAAAATTAATTTTATACTTTTTAAAGTTGAGAACCACTGATTAGGATTCAACAATAAGGCCTACTTTTTATGTATACGATAATAATTTTTAATTGATAAAAATAAATTATCACTCAATTACAGAGAAAAACTAAATAATTGTGATATATTATAAATGGCAGGTAAGCAGATTTACCGAAACAACCGAAGGATAACATGTTGTTAGCGAATGGTTAAATAACAAAATATACAATATTATAATGTAACAAACAATATCTTACCGCTTTCTCTTAATAAATGGATCCAAGACTTCAATTCGTCGTTTCGACATTGTCTTATATTATCTATTTTATTATTAATTATACGTTTAGTTTGTTTACAAAATTTTAACCACGAGGTGCGTCACAAAATGGCAACACACACTTCTTGAAACCACACTGAACCACACTACCGAATGCTCAATACCTTTTTTTTTTTTTCCAATTTTTGTATACTCTATCGTCTCTAACTATACTACAATTTCCTTTTCTCACGAGTCAGCAAAGCAGCAAATAATAATAATAATAATAATAATAATAATAATAATAATAATAATCAAAAAGAGTAATTAAACTAATTTCATTTTATCACCACCATATCATGTGTAACAGCAGCAGCACTGGTATATGCTGCTCTATCGCTATAGGACAATTTCATAGATCGCGCTACTTCACTATTTTCATAATAAAAAAAAAATCTGAAAGCCGCTTGACCCTGCGGGCCAGCCCCAGAACTCCCCGCTCGGAGAGCTTGAATGCATTATTACTTGTAAATTTTGGAGCTCCCCGAGCTCAGAAAACTGTTAGACCAACAAAACACAGATTTCACTGAAAAAAAAAATAATTTTTGTCCGACGATATTTTTGGAACGAATGAATCGATTCAAGTATTCTTGGTGGCAATCGAAAAAGTTCACCAAGACTTAGAACTAATTACATTTTGAGGTGAATTGGGCAAGTGGTTTATGAGATACGCAAAAAACCTAAAACAAAAAAATTTTTAATTTTTATTTTTCGTATAACTTGTAAACTACATGACATCGACTCCAAAATCTAATCAATTCTAAGCAGTGCAGCCAGATCGTGTGATATTTTTACCCCTTCCAGAGGTGAAATAGCATGTAGTGTAATAGCAGGAGGAGGTAAAATATTGCACGATCTGGCTGCACTGATTCTAAGACTTGGTAAGTTCTTTCGATTGCCATCAAGAACGTTCAAATTGGTTGATTCGTTCCAAAGATATCGTCGGACACAAAAAGTTTGCACACATACGTACACATCCACACGGACGTCCATCCAGGAAAACTCGATTTTCGAAAATCGGATCAAAACCAATAACTTCCCTTTTTTTTAAATTTTCAATTTTCATAGCGGGAAGTTAAAAATAAAGATAGGATTTAAAATATGCATAGTAAAATAAATATCAGTTTAAAATAGCAATTTAATAATTAAGATAAAATAATGTTTAAATAATAATATTTTTAACAGAATACATGGCTTCATTGTCACAACCGAAAAGTAAAGTGGATCTATCAATATCAAAACTATTTATTGGTTTATGCAATGGCGCACATAGTTCAGTAATATTTACTTTAGCATCAATTCCACGTGTTGCTAACCAATGGCTATCATTATCTAAAATTTATATAAATTTATTATTATTATTATATTTTTTTTCATATATGTAAAAAAAAAAGATGAAATAATATTACCAAGATTTAATTTAGAGCCATGAACATTATTCCAATGCCATAATTCACCATTAATAGAACAAGTAAATAAATTATTTGGTCTATCTGGATGAAACATAACTTCACTAACTGCTTGGGAATGAGCTAAAAGTTGTGATATAGGATGTGTACTTTGACGTAAATCCCAAACTGAAAGACTACCATCACCTCCACCTGCAGCAACAATGTGTCGTTGAGTTGGATGATGGGCTATATCCGTAGCTTCTGTCTAAAAATTTTTTTATATTAATTTCAATTTAAATTATTATTATTATTTTAATAAATACATACTTTGAGTTGATCAGGAAGCATAAAAGTTGTTGCTGGTTTATCTTGATCGTTTCTAAGATCCCAAAGTTTCATATGTCCTCTGGTATTACTAGTTAATATTTCATTGTGTCTTAAAAAATCAATGCAAAGTAATGAACAGCTATCGGCATTTTCAATCGTTCTTACAGGATTTTTAAGTTGAGCTGTTAATAAATTTATTCTTCCATCTTCTCCAACAGTAGCTATATCTTGATTAAAAGTTGATAATGCTGTACAAGATGCATTTTCACCCGTGCTATATCAACATAAAATTATTTAATAATTATGATGAATAGAAAAATAAATAAATTTATTATTATTCAATTACCTAAAATAATGAATATTATCCCAAAATGTCAACTCTTTAAAAAGATTACATGAATTTTCATCAATCTGCAATAATTTTGCTGATCCAATTGACGATGACGCCACAAAACAATATTTGCTAATAAACTAAAGAAAGAAAATTTTTTTAAATTAATATTTATTATTAATAATGATAAAATAAATCAATAATAAGTACCTGAATTTCAGTGACATCACCAATAAAAGGATAAAAATTGACCGCAGCGGGATATATTTCAGCATCTTCACTTTTTCGAAATACCCAATATGTAATTCGATTAAACTATAAAAAATTTAAAGACTTTTATAATATTAATTATTATTGTTAGCTGATAATTTAAATAAAATGAATATTTACTGAATTATTGTCCCAACTACCGGTGATAAAAGAATTAGCTTCAGTAAAATCTTGACGATTCCAACGAATTTTAGATATTTTATCAGAAGTAAAAGTTCCCTGGATATTTTCTGACATTATCGTTATATTTAGTCTTTATCTAACTCAAAAATATAAATTAAAATTACTTTTTACTACAATAGAAAAGTAAACATTTATAATTCATAAATTAACAATAAACAACAGTGTTAGATTGTAGGTTATGTTGTTTAGTCTACACACCGGTATACATATGATGTTTTGAATATGATCAATGTGATGTATTTGGCCTCTCCTTTTTTCCACAATTTTTTTTTTCTTGTGCTAATATGAGGAATTTGAATACAACGCACATTATGCAGTAAATAAAAAACTTATACACATTTAATTAATAAATATATATATTTATTTAATTGTACTTATACCATTTATTATATTACTATGATAAAAAAATCTTTTATTATTTAATATTATTCATTATATTATACATAATATAATTCTAATCTGTTGTATACGTAGCGGTCGGCGAGGCGGGAAGTTATTATTTACAAAACATCAAATGTCGCATATGTCTTATTCTATCTGTTCCTTATATTATTGTTTAATTTTGATTTTTTAATAATTGAGTCACTAGTCAGTTAAATGAAAAAGTAATAGTGTTTTAATTAGTGATCATTAAGAAAAGTATCAGTGTGTTCTGTGCAAGTGTTTATGAATATAAATCGTAGATTACATTAATGGACGATTTAATAAATATTATCAGGATATTTTCTTTGCAGTTTGCAGATAAACTATAAAATCTAATCCATCTTTAAAATCGCTAAGTCGTTAAATATCATCATTATTTATATTTTTCTACTAATACATGTATTAAAATAAGAAAAAAATAAAAAACATGAAAATATAAAATTTTGAATAATCAATAATTTTTATTTACACACAATAAATTGATAAATTAATTTATGAATGTATGTATGTATATTATATATACGAGTATTAAAAAAAGATCAGGTCAATGATGTTGGTTAATATACTTAATGAGTAATGTTATT
Source organism: Microplitis demolitor (assembly GCF_026212275.2). Classification (NCBI taxonomy): domain Eukaryota; kingdom Metazoa; phylum Arthropoda; class Insecta; order Hymenoptera; family Braconidae; genus Microplitis; species Microplitis demolitor. Next base: position 7,631,006 of record NC_068548.1, on the reverse strand, counting down.
GTTATTATTATTCTTATTCTTATTATTATTATAGAATTAAAATATTATTAGACACTTTTGGACGGATTGTCATATAAAAAAAAATATACAGATCTTTCAATTGTTGTCATTGTTGTTAAAAAAAAAAGTAATGTATTATAGTTTTTCGCCGCTTAAATTAAGAACGTTGTAATAAGAATGATTGGGAAACCGATCAAGTTCAATATAATCAATTTCATCAAGTAAAAGTCCTTCTGCCATAACAACAAGCTCTCCAAAAGAAGGTCTACAAGATGGATCTTTGTCCCAACAATAATACATAATGTTATATAGTTCTCTCTTGCAATGCTCTGGTCGCTCAAGTCGATATCCCTCTTTTATTTTTCTCATTACATCGGCAGCTCCCATACCTGGATAAGGTGTTGAACCCAGAGTAACTATTTCCCATATCAATACTCCAAAACTCCAAATATCTGATTTAACTGAAAATATATTATCATAAAGACTTTCTGGGGCCATCCATCTTATTGGTAGTCGTCCTTCTGATTTACGTTCGTATATTTTATTTGCAGCAATATCTCGAGCAAAACCAAAATCAGCTATTTTACAAGCTCTATTATTGTCTATTAAAATATTACGAGCTGCTAAATCACGATGAATAATACCCTTTGATGCTAAAAATTCCATTCCTTTAGCAACCTATATAATATTAATTTAGGATTATTACTATTATTATTATTATTGAATTTATTAATTAATTTGTTTATTTAAATGATTACCTGATAAACAAAGCCAGTAAGATCACTTGATGTCAAACCAGGTCTGCCACAATTTCTTTCTTCTCTCATATTACGCAAAAAACTTTGCAATTTACCGCCACTAATGTACTCCATAATAACAAATATTGGTTCTCGTTCAGTACAACAACCCAATAATTTAACAACATTTGGATGTGGTTCTAGTGTTTTCATAACACTTAATTCTTGGGCTAAATCTAATCTTTCTCGTTCAGTCGCATTCTCTTTTAATGTTTTAACAGCAACCACTGAAGTTTTTCCGCTATTGGTTCGATCTATATCAAGTGCTTCGCATTTCCACACTTGTCCAAAACATCCTTCTCCCAGAATACAAAACACCTATTTACATTATCATTTATATGTACATAAATATATAAATAAATATGAATTTTATTATTTTTAAATACATACAACATTAGTAAAATAAAAATTAACAAACTTTGAGTCTGTGACGTGGAAACTCCCATTTATCATCTTGTTTTTTTATACATTCTGTCGCTGATGTTTTATTATTATTATTGATATTACAATTACTATTTTTATTCCATTCTTGATATTTATTTGATGAAAATTTTGAATTGTGCCAGTTTTTTAAAATTAATGAAGGTTCATTAGTTGATGATATATCTGATACTCCAACAGCTATTTGTTCTTTCTGAAAATGAAATTTATTACATTTATTAATGAAATAATGTAATTATTATTATTAACTATATGTATATATAGTACTTACCGTATTTATAGATTTTTTATGTGAACTACAAATTTTACCCTTTATAGACCAGATGCCCATTCCTAAACCAAAAATAACTGCACAGATTGCTATAATTGTTATAAAAGTTGTCATAGTTATAGATTGATATGAATAATTTTCTTTATTAGCTTCAACATTTGTAGATTCCAGCGAATTATTATAAATATTCATATTTGATAATGTCGTTGTCTTGACATTGGTAATAGATAATTCATCTAATTCATTATTATTATTATTATTATTATTATTATTATTATTATTATTAATATCAATTTGAGCAGGTCGTAATATTGTAGTTTTTTGTTGAGTACTTGTTAAATTAATAGGTCGGTTAAATGGGGACAATGGAGAATTTGAAAAATGAACAAGGAAAGGTGGTCCACGTATTGGTTGATGTTGATTTAATCCTGAATTAATGTGGTGATTATTATTTGAAGAAAATGGTGATCCATAATTATTATTACTATTATTATTATTATCAGCTGATGATGGCAATGAACTATTTTTTATTATAACATATACTTCATTTTTAGCTGTTAATTGTCCATCGGAAACAGTCACATACAAATATAAATTTTCACCGCCCTAAAAAATGATAAGTATGATAATGAAGAAATAAATAAATAACAATATATATGTATGATATTTACCCGTCCTTTAAGTGTTTCATTAATATAGATAACTCCAGTTTTATTATCAATAGAAAAAGGTAAAGGGGATAGTGAACCTGTAGTTGTTAGAGATAAATCACCATTATTATAATTGTGATCTAATGTTTCAAGTCCGTAAATTAATTCATCTTGTTCATTATCTTTAGCATGAACTCGGGTGACAATACTTCCTATAGGCTCAGAATCTAATAAAATCCAATTTCTATCTAATCTCATTACCGGTGGAGTATTATCAGTCAATTGACCACCTAAAATATTCAAAAATTTATTAGAATTTGGGATTTGAGATATATATATATATATGTGAGTGCTCCAAAAAAAATGGATATTTTTTTTTCTTTCGGCTGATATAAAAACAGTTTCTATATATCGAGAAAAAAATCCTGTCAAAAGGACGATTTTTTATTTCAATTTTAAAAGGTGGTGCTCGCTCTTTGAATTTACCCATGCTTATAGCATGGGAATTTTATTTTTTGTATAAAAAATCTTATAACTTCATTCGACGTTGAAGAAAAAATTTGAGTCATGAGCATTTTTGTAGGAAATTTTATGCTCTACAAAATTGTTCATGCGCTCATAAGATCTAAAACGTACGGTTCCGAAGTTACAAGTATTTGAAATTGATAACTTTTTAAAAATCATCATCTTTCAAACGGTATTTACACCAAAACTGCTATCCTTACGGAAAGTATCAAATAAAGGTTTTGGAATAAATTTCATTTATTACAAAAGGCTTCAAAAACATCCATATGAATTTTGTACTTAATGATTAATTAACGTATTTAATAAATAATTTTTCATAGAAATTATTATTTTCTGCTTGTATGACATAAAGGGGATAATTTTTTTTACTAAATTTACTTTGAATAAAACTCAGCTAAGATCAAAATTATCATTTTAACAAATTTATTATACCATCATAATATTTTTCACTTATTTCCAAATCGAATTATGTGAAGATTGTGTTAAAAACATGACCACAACCATACAATTGATTTTTAAAAAGTCATCAACTTCAAATACCTGTAACTTCGGAACCGTACGTTTTAGAGCTTATGCGTTCATAAACAATTTTGTAGAGCATAAAATTTTCTACAAAAATATCTACGACTCAAATTTTTTCCTTAACGTCAAATGAAGTTATAAGATTTTTTATGTAAAAAATAAAATTCCCATGCTACTAGCATGGGTAAATTTAAGGAGCGAGCGCCACATTTATAAATTGAAATAAAAAATCGATTTTTTGACAGGATTTTTTTCTCGATATATAGAAACTGTTTCTATATCAGCCTAAGGAAAAAAAAAATATCGATTTTTTTTGGAGCACCCTAATATATATATATATATATATATATATGTCTATATATATATATGAATTTCATCGGTTAACTACTCATGTAAATATTTTTGTTGCTAAGTTATCATGTTGAAAATTTAAAATATATACATATTTATTTATTTATATAGATGTATATATATATAAAAGAAAGAAAGAGAGAGAATAAGAAAGTAGGACAACGAAAGTATGAATAAAGACGTGTCCGTTCAAAACCAGACAGGACACAACATTAGAGAAAGAAAGAAAAATATCTTGACGCTATTATTTAATTTATAACTTTATTTAAAAAAATGATATTTATAAAATAAATAGATTAATTTATTATTATTAAATTTACAATAAAAAATATTTATTTTATTCTATTATAAATTCATAGAGACATATATTTTTTGGAGTTGAAGGTTTCAATATCTATCTTTATCTTCGTTTTTTAATTTTTTTTTTTACTTTGTCCTCTCACTTTTTCTGTAGTGGTAGTCGGTACCACTTTCTTTTCATTATCAAAGGTCATTTCATACATAAATATATACATATACCTATATTATTATTATTATTATTATTATTATTATTATATGTATCAACTTTCATTATAAAATATAATATAATATATATATATTGTCTGAAAATTAAAATTGATTTAAAAGCTTGCAATTAGGAAGACAGTACTATATTTTAATTTTTGTAACATTGACCTCATTAATTTTTTATTATTTTTATTTATAAAAACTGTTAAATTCTTTTCACAAAGAAAATATATATATATATAGAAAAAGTGTAAGACGTAGCATTTAAATGTTAAGAAAACTTATAGAACTTGCAGTTATTCCAAAAGTATGAAAAAAAGAAGAAAAAGCTTACTTGTATAATTAAAAACTAGGCAAGTCGCTGTCACGACGACAATGATCCATCTTATGATCATTGCACTTCATTTACCACACACACGATACCAGGCAGAAAAATATATAATAAAATTAAAATAATATGTCGTCGGTATTTTCACGACCTACTTATTATTATTGTTTTATATTAATTATATTTCTCTCAATTTAAATTTGTTAATTTAAATAACACACTAAACGATTATTTTTTTTTGTTTTTGAATTTTTTAATTTACAATATTTGAACATTACACTACTATTAAAGCAACGTAGCATGCACATTGGTTTTATATTTCAATCCATCATTTCTTCTATTAATAATTGTTTAAAAAGAAAAATATTTTTTTTTTATTTTTAAACCCATTAATTACTTTAAATATTGACATTCCACACTTATTAATAACGACAAGTTTCAAGATGATAATATCACTATGAGAGTAGGTACAGACTACTGTCATCAAATAACCACCACTCAATATATAATATATATACATATACAACAACACGGATATGCATAAACCACCTGTTACACCTTCACTATACTATATATTAGTATAGTTGTATTTAGTAGTTGTTGGTGCTGCTGCTGTTAGTGCTCATCAAACCAAAAGCAATTTTTAAAACAATATCAACAATCAAAGGATTGCTAAATTTCTCAATGAAAAGGCTGTAGATGACCCTAGTAAATCTGAGGTAATTATGACAATTAAAATATTTATTATTCAAAAATTGTATGATTATCAATAAACGATTTGATCTACATGAATGAATAAAGCATTGAAACTATCTAAAATCATTTAGCAAAAAATAGCTGGAGTATATGTTGCGAATCCTATTATTTTTTTTTTTTAATGACACCGTGGTGCGAATAATTTTACAAAGCATTGATTTTTTTAATCGAATTACTTTTGGCTGTCAATTCAACTCAGGAAACACGATCAAACTAAATGGAGAAGAATAAGAATGATTTTTATTATTAAAAAAAATTTTTTTTTCAGCCTGAGTCAGAATCTTATTGTATAAAATGAATCCATCATTTCTTTAAATAATACATATTTTTATTATTTACTGCCACATATTTACTAATTGTTAGAAATTTGGTAAAATATTTATTTAAACATTTAGGTGACAAAAGTACCTTATTTTCTTTCATTTCATTAGTAATTTTTATTTTCAAAAAATATGTAAATAAATTTATTAATAATTTCAATAATTTTTTAAAAACAATTATACGTATTTCAATAATTTGATTTTAGTGACATTTTTATTTATAAATTACTATAAATAATTGATTATTATTAATTGATTTTAAATAATAATCGAATTATTGTACATATACTAAATAAACCTTGTATTGATAAAAAAAAAAGAAATATAAATATTTTATTGGTAATGATTAAATAAAATTATTGAAATTAAAATATATTATTATTTTTTTTTAAATAGGAAAATATTTTTTCATTTCAGTCTAATTTATTAATTCGGACAATTAGTTCACGGCGAAGTGGAAATTTCCGGGAAATTCCGACTTATCGAACACCCTTTTCCTTAAAGGAGTAAACTACAGGCATGCGCTCTTAATCTACATGCATGTATAAATATCACACATACAAATGTATACCATTGGGTGGGAGAGAGAATGCTTGTAGTGGGAGTCAAAATTAAGGGAAAGTTCCGAGCTAATGGAATTCGACTGTATTGTATATCTAGCATACTACAAATTCTAAGAAGTAAGAAACAGAGAAAACGACTGTCGTTAAGTGCGAACTAATGGCTGCGGGAACCAGAGACGTCCCCAAGTGAAATATATGTTATACGTAATTTCTATGAAACTACAAATTAAAAAATAAAAACAATTTGAAATGAGAAAAAATTCAACAGGAGAATGCATTGGAGTTACTAATTTGAAAAGAATCGAAAGTACCGAAAAAAAAAAACATCGAAAAAAATGTTTGAATAAGATATTGTATCAAGATAGAATAAATTTAAAGTAAAATTTAACAAATAAAAAATTTCTGCAATACAAAATAAATTCGAAAAAAAAATCCCGTAAAATACAATTTCATAGAATTAAAAACAAATTCACATTAAAAAAACTTCGAAATGTTTAGTTTTTGAAATTATAAGCTCTTGAAAATATATAATGAAGAAATATATTTGAATCGAGAATGAATAGTATGAATATTATTTTGCATCAAAATCGAATTTGTTCGAAATCAATATTTAATACTACAGTGTTACCAATCTAATTCTAAAAAAACTTCTTTGTCGGAAGCAGTTATGTTTGACAGGTTTTTATTTGCTAAACAAAATCTTTTTTCAAAATAGAGATCTTTATCAATATAATTAACATTAGTAATTAAAATTTAACTATAAGAATAATAATTAAAATTATTATTAAATGAAACGTAAATGTAATAAAGATCTCTGTTTTTAAAATAGATTTTGATTAGCAAAAAAACCTGTCAAACATAACTGCTTCCGATAAAGAAGTTTTTTTAGAATTAGATTGGTAACACTGTAGTATTAAATATTGATTTCGAACAAATTCGATTTTGATGCAAAATAATATTCATACTATTCATTCTCGATTCAAATATATTTCTTCATTATATATTTTCAAGAGCTTATAATTTCAAAAACTAAACATTTCGAAGTTTTTTTAATGTGAATTTTTTTTTTATTCTATGAAATTGTATTTTACGGGATTTTTTTTTCGAATTTATTTTGTATTGCAGAAATTTTTTATTTTTTAAATTTCACTTTAAATTTATTCTATCTTGATACAATATCTTATTCAAACATTTTTTTCGATGTTTTTTTTTTCGGTACTTTCGATTCTTTTCAAATTAGTAACTCCAATGCATTCTCCTGTTGAATTTTTTCTCATTTCAAATTGTTTTAATTTTTAATTTGTAGTTTCATAGAAATTACGTATAACATATATTTCACTTGGGGACGTCTCTGGCTCCCATGCTGCGCACCACTATTCGCCGCCACTATTTGCTACAGTGCTGCCGGCAAAATAATTCAAATTCAAATATCCGACGTCAGCGCCGCAGCTTATGAAAGTCACCATCTATGTAGGTATGGCCGCAAGCCGACACGGAGACACGACAACTGCTAATACAACATATCATGATTCTAAAAGATTCTAACTTTTATTATTTAATTTGACTATGAATAATTAATATTTAAGTAGTTTTTCCAAAATCAATTATTTTTATATTTGATCATAAGTTACCTAAATGAATGCCTGTCTAATATCAAAAAATATTTTGTACATTCAGATAGTTTAAAGCTATTCAATAGTTTGAATCATTTTTTTTATCATCATTTTATTATAATAATTTAGTAATTCATTTACATTAATTTAGTTTATTCGCATCTTTCTTTGAAAGTGTATATGTCACTGCTCCAGATATCAGTATCGCGGTACCTGCCCAAGCTGATGCTTCTTATGATGATGCTAATCTATCAGAGTTTAATGTATCTTTCGACAACGTTTTCAAAGAACTTTTGAAGCTGGATGCTAGGAAAGGTGCGGATCGGGATGTTATACCGAACTTATTTCTTAAAAATTGAGCTGTAGACTTGTGTGAGCCGATAATCCACATCCTCGACGAGTCCCTTGCTCATGGGCAATTTCCTACAGCATGGAAGTTATCATACATATGTATGCATTTTTTCCGAAGCTGAAAAAATCACTAGAATGATAATTAATTAATAAATTAATAGAAATTTAAAAATCGAGAATTTGTTAGGTACGGCTCAGCTTTAATTCTTTTTACTTACAGTCTTACCAGAGAGTTAGTCGCCGTCGGTTTTCATCCCCACTTTTAGAAATAAATAAGTCTAATCTCACGCCCTTACACATTAACATTGCAAACCGAAAATTTTACAATTCTCGGCGGTGACTTACTCTCTGTATCTGGGAGGACTTTACATATAAACTATATTAATATTTTTGGGGTTGGAGTATAAATAAGTTTGACGACGATTTTTTTTTTATGATCGTCGGTCACGGAAGTGGGGTTATACTCCTGCCATGCCGAGCTGTCTAAATGCAGTAAATATAATAATCAACAATAACAATAATACTATTAAATTTTTTTAAAAATAATAAAGTGAACACAAGTAAATATTACTAAATAGCAAAACAAAAAATAATTATGATAACCTCAAATGAAAATATAAATATAAATAAAAATCCAATGACTACCATTAATTGGAGAAAAATAAAAAACACGGTATCAGAACGTATGATAGATCGTTCATTAGCACATAAATTTATAATTCCTGATGATAATTTCAAACAAATGAAAATCAAGACTATAATTTTTAATAGATTATTACAAAGTCGATGTTATACTTATAAAAGATATGTTCAGTTAAAGAAATCTATGATTAAAATTATTTCTGAAGAGAAGGATATTGAAAGTTTAAATGATATTGATCATATTTTTGATAAATTTATGCTACCAATTGCTAATGATGATATTGATTCGGATATTGATAATAATAATTATAATTCAGACCAATCAAATAATTCATTAGATAATAATAATAAGGATAGAGAGTTAAATGAGATTGATGAATCAGCTAACATCAACGACCTAAATAAAGACAGAATAATTTATTCAAATCAAAATTTAAACCATCAATTAGCTACAGAACAACTTAATAGCAATAATGATAATAATAATACTAACAATGCCGATTATGAGCATGAAATATTTCATGAAAGTGATGATGATGGAAATGCAAGTGATTCGAAAAAGGAGTATGATGAACAAGAATCATTAGTAACAACAAAATTAAAATCTGATTCAGAAGGTGACATTAATAACAAATATTCACCAATAATTCATAATGATGCTGATGATGATAATAATGATGATAATGTTGATGATAATAATGATGAAAGTATAGGCGATTTTGTGAAGCAGTATGATGAAAAAGAATTATTAGTAACAACAAAATCAAAATCTGATTCAGAAGATGACATTAATAACAAATATTCACCATTAATTCATAATGATGCTAATGATGATGATTTTAATGATGATGATGATAATGATGGAAATGCAGGCGATTCTATGAAGCAGTATGATGAAAAAGAATTATTAGTAACAACAAAATCAAAATCTGATTCAGAAGGTGACATTAATAACAAATATTCACCATTAATTCATAATGATGCTAATGATGATGATTTTGATGATGATGATGATAATGATGGAAATGTAGGCGATTCTATGAAGCAGTATGATGAAAAAGAATTATTAGTAACAACAAAATCAAAATCTGATTCAGAAGGTGACATTAATAACAAATATTCATCATTAATTCATAATGATGCTGATGATAATGATGATCAAAATGATGATGATGATGATAATAAACAAAGCTCAACATCAGGAAAAAATAAAACACAAGTAAAAATAACAAACTATGAGGTAGTAACTTCAAAGTATACTATTATAAAAGATAAAAATAAAATAGTAGATTACCGAAACTTGAAAAATGCTAATAAACAATCATTAAGCATTAATAATAATTTTAATAGTGTAATTAGTTCACCACATTCTTCTAGTGATAATGACGATGATGATGACATTAATCAGGATAATTTAAATGATTATCACTTGAAAGAAAAAAGAAAATTTGAAATACATAATAATAATAAATCTTATGGACCATCATTAATAGCAACTCCAAGAGTTAGTGAGTCATTAGAATATGTATTAAAAAATTTACCTTTTCGTGAATATTATTCACAGCCAAAGGAGAATGATGATTTGTCATCGAGTTATATAAATAATAATAGTGAAATCAGTGATCACAATATAGATGATTATATTGAAGATGAATTAAAGTCGAAGCGCCCTACAGATGTGAGATATTTTTTATTATTAATAAATAATAGCAATAATATTTACGATTTGATTAACGATTAAAATTTTTTATTAGGTTGATAGTTTTGCTATAAGTAGAAAATTAATAACTTTGAGTTCAACACAGTCGTCTTGTACGTGTGAAGATCTGAATGAAGATGACGAAATTTTAGTAATGGATATTCCCAAGTCTGTAAGTAAATTTATTGATTAAAAATTATATGTTTAATACAAAGTTATAATAATAATATTAATACTTTTAGATTATTGATAAAGGAAATTTGGAAGGACAATCAATGAAACTTAAAAAACGATCTATAAAAATAGGTGATACTCGTTATAAAATAAGTATAAAAGACAATGATGAATTTACTTGTGTTTTTCGAGTTAATAATCAAGATGATTTGTATAAAATAGGTATTTAATTATTTAACAATCATAATTTTTATTATTGAAATTAATTCTTTTTTTTTACTTGCTAAAAATAATTATTATTTCAGAGAATATTCAACCAATAAAATCAATTGTTATTCAAGAGCCTCAATGTGCTCCAGACAAACGAGACAGTTTTTATCAAGATGATAATGACATTGTTAAAGACATCGAAGATACAATACCTTTTCCAAACAATTTAAAAACAAGAAACCCTCTATTGATCGATCATCAACAAATTATTGAATTAAAACATAGTAAAAGAAAAGAAAATAATAGTTTGCAAAATGATTTAGTCAAGTTCAAGAAAGTGAAAATATTGTAATAACAAGTATGGTTATTATTTTTAAATTTATGAAAATTGTATTAATAATAAAACAAATAATGATTAAGTTTAGTGTGTTTATTTTTTTTACGAGATTTTTATTACAGAATGTTGTTGTTATTATAAAAAAGATAATTTTTACGACGTTTCCATAGCAGACGTTGTTTCTTCGGTGTATTTACCCTTGTCCTTACCCAATGCAGCAGCACGTCCTTTGCTTCGTCTATCAATTATCTTTTTACGGTCCTTGTCCATTTTCAATTTGACAATAACAGTCTGAAACGATAAATAATAAAACATATTAAAAATATTTAAAAACAAAACAACTATATTTTTTTCTGTTTTTAATTATAGTCAGTACCATAATTTCGACAGTAATTAAGCTAATTTTAAGCTAAGTAAATCTTAACAGGAAAACCCTGAAAAGCTTTACCTCACAAAAAATTAATTGCTTGATTTTCCGAGAATGGTTTGGATCATCATTTGATAAATTAATTTAATTGATTAATGTGAATAAACTTTTAAATATTAAATACCTTTGATGGATCAATACCAACGTAAACACTGGCACTGTTAGCTTTTTCACGTTGGATTCGTTCAATGTAGACGACGAATTTTTTTCTGTAAACTTGGATTACTTTTCCTACTTGTTGGCCTTTGTAATGACCACGTACAACCTATTTAATATAATTTATTTTTAATATTTTTATTGTTGTGATAGTTAATAAAAATGAATGTTATTATTGTAACTACCTGAACTTCATCGTCTTTACGAATTGGCATAGAACGAACGTTGTATTTTTGTCTCAATTCTTTGGACAATGGAGCAGACATCAGACGACGACGTATATGAGACGGTGCAGTAAAATGACGCTTACGACTTTTCCTCCTTGAGGAAGACACTGCTGAATTGAACTTCATCCTGCACCGTTATTAGTCAACCTTTAAGCAAATTCATACAAATTTTATAATAATTAATCGTTATTATTTATAAAAAAAAAAAACACATGTTGTCATGTTTTACTCATTTGAATTTGAGGTTAAAATATACGTTAATTTAATAAAATCTCATCAATTATCACAATAAAAAAAAATAAATATAATAGTTAATTATTTAAATATTATATTTGTTATAAATAATAAAATTAAATACTAAAAACGAATATTTAAGCATGATTTAATTGGATTTATTTACGTATATAACTCACCGATGCACACACCGAAAATCTCAGTTATCAAAGAACCATTGAAAATAAAATATCTGAGAACAGACAAAAAAAGCGCCAAAATCATAAAACTATTTGCGGTAAACTTTAAAACTGTTTTCTCAACAATTAACCAACTTCGATAATGTAGAATGGTTACTGATGTAACAACACACAGGCAACATTGACATATGTCTCCATCTATCAGTCATCAAGATTATTAGGATTATATTACTTATAAACTAATTGTTGTTTTCTGCTGGTTTTTTGGTAGTTTTAGTCCTTCAGGTTCAAGTCTTGTGATTTGCGAATGATATGACGTTTGCGATTGGTTGTGTAATAGAAAATAGAAACACACAATGACAAAATAGAGTGTGTGTGCAACAGAGATGTAATTATTAAAAATTTCATACTTATTCTATTCGCCACATTATTTTTTTTTTTATTTATTTCACAATAAACAATAACAGAATATAAATAAAAACTGTTATTTATTATCATTGAAAAGGATTTTTAATAAATCTTATTAATCTATTAAATAAACGTCAAGTGTATTATTGTCAGCTAATTGTTGTGTGATCGTCATTAATGCAAAGAAAAACAAAACAAAAATACAAGTGCGTAATAACAATAGCAACAATAAATTAAACATAAATTTTAATAAAACGAATAAATAAATAAAATAAACATAAATAAAGAGATGGGATCATCAAGGCCACCAGATAGATCATTGGGTAGTGGAATATCATTTCCTCAGTGGATGAAAGGAAAAGTCGACAGTCGGTGAGTCTTTTTATATAAAAACATATAAAGTTATAATTCTTTTTTTTTCTTGATTATTTTCTTTAATAAAATACAATGTAGTGACAGCAACAACACAACCATATTATTTTATTGTAGGTGAATTGATAATAATTTATAATGTTTAAATAAATTGTATATATATATATATATATATATATATATATATATATATATGTATGATGCAATTGTCGAGTTTGCGTATCAACGAAAGAGTAAAGCTTAAAAATAATTAAATGCTAAAAATATTACACGCATAAGACTACTGTTGGTTGTACTGTTGATTTTACTGGTGCTGCTGCTACTTCTGCATTTGCTCCTGCTTCAACTCTGCCAATTTTAATTCTGAATATATTTTTTATTGAGGTCGTATTTTATTGTCGACAGGTTTGACTTCGATCAAAGTACATTCAGTCCACCTTCTCACGACGATAGTTTTTTCTATATCAGTTATAGTAAATTAGGGGCTGGTGGACAATCATCTTCATCTTCTTGTACAACTTCATCGTCAGTTCAGCCATCAAGAGAAGGTTTTCAATCAATAAATTCTGTTTTAAGTGAAACTAAAACTCTTTCTACTCCAACAACAGTTAAAGAAACTTCTTCTTCTTCTTCTTCTTTATCTCAATCATCAAACATTCCAACAATTAAAAATGTTGCTACTGATTTGAGTAAGCATCCAATCGCTTGTCAACAATCGTTTACTTCAAATCTCAAAGGTACGAATATTTAACAAATAAATAAATAACTTCCGTTTCTTCTTTTTTTTTTATTTATCGTAATGAATAATATTAAAATAAAATATTTAGCAGGTGGAAATCAGGATGCATTATTGAGTAATAAATTAATAAGTAAATCACAACAGCAAGGAAGTGATGAATTCCATAACGGAGCAACATCTGGTCTTTGTGGTAAATCAATAGTCAGTGTAGCTAATCGCATAATGTCTGCGTCAATAACTAAAAAAGTGAATAATTCAAATCATTATCCAACACTAAATGTTGATGTAATTAATAATACTACAGTATCATCTCGTAATGAAATGGATCGTGCCGAGCTATTAAAAAGACGTGGAAGTAGATCATTACCAGTAAGTCCAATAAATTCTCCCATTTCAACGCCAGATAGTTCTCCAAAATCACGAAGACGAGTTATTCAAAATAAATTTTTTACTGGTGGATTTTTACCGGATGGTAATAAATCATCATCATCATCGACAATACCATGGTTTTTATCCAGTATTTTAAATCAATCAAGAGATATAATTGGTCATAATAAAATAAATGAAGAAGATGAAGTTACTGAGATAAATGATATTGTTAGCCCGCCACCAGTCAGATCTTTAAATAGAAAAAAATCTATATCTTCACAAAATTTAACGTATGTCGGTAGCGGTATTAGTATTTCAGAAGATAATAAAAAAGATAATAATAATTCTTCGATGATGGCTACTGTTCAAAATATCTTTCAACCTGAACAGTCTGAATTACGAGAAATGAATTTTTTGTCTCCAACTTCTATGTGATTTAGATAAATTTATACCATATTTATTCGACTCACTTATTATTATTTTATTAATATCCTTATAATTTACATTCATTGTGACTTTTGCGATCTGACTTTTGTTTATTAATTAACTAGCAAACAAAAAAAAATATGTATTTAATTTAATAATTTTTTTTTTTTTACCTTTATTTCTTTATGGTCAATTTTAGTTATACTAAATTATATTATTTGTAAATCAATGGGACTGATAATGAAAAAAAAAAAATGTTAACAACTGTATATTTGATAACTTCAATATTTATTAAAACATAAGTATATATGTGTATACTTATATAATTATATCCATATACTTACATTTATTGTTATTATTATTATTATTAATATTATTTTTGATTTTATTTTATTATTCCTTTTCTTATTTTGATTAGAATCAAAATAAAAATAAAATTAAATGCATCTAAGCCTAGTTCACACATACAATGGCACATATTTATTTGAAAATAGTTCTTTCTAATAATACGTAACTAAAAAATAATATATGTTCAACTAAATTTTATACCTAAACGTTAACAAATGAAAAGAAATAAAAAAAATCTATGACATTAAATAATAATACTTTATCTGAAATAAAGCTATCTATTATATATTATATTAATAATAAAAAAATGCGATATATTTTAGACATAAAAATTCTATCAACTATCATTTAATCTCTTTTTTTTTTTCTCAATTTTCTTGAATATATTATACTATTTTAAAAATGCACTATACGTATCAATAGCACTAATAATTAGTGCGAATAAATAGCAATAAGACTACGAATTAAAATAATTAATAAATATAATATCACGTAATGAATATGTAGTGATTTAAGTCAAGCAAAACTGCATTGCACTTACAAAATTCTCTCAATCATATTATTATTATTATGTGTTATGATTTTTGTTGTTGTTTATTAATTTTCATGGCAAACTTCCATGTAGCATGGATTATGCATTATATCTTTGATCATGTCTTTTAGTATCGTGTAACGAGGAAACATAGGATAAACTTTTGAACTGTTGTATTCCACCTATAATTGATAAATTCTTTTATTTTACCATAATGATAATAATAATAATCATAGTACCTTTAAATCTCGAATAAGATTCCTTAAACCAGTATATTTTTTAAGTAATCGATAAAGATCATTAATCATTTGAGTATTTTCAGTTTCTATCTGCGATGTTGTCATATCTTAAAAAGTTACAAAATATATATAAATATAAAAAAAGTTAAATATTAAAACATTAAAAAAAAAAGAATACCTTCGAGGCGATCGATACGTTCCTTTTTATTTTCGGCAGCATCTTCTCCAGCAAATTTAGCAAAACTTTTAATGCCTTCACAAGTTTTATGCGTTTTTTCCATTATAGCACATGCTCTCAGTACAAATGCTGGCACTGTTTCTTGTTTCTCTTGTCGTGGTATATCAACAAGAATCCAATATTGAGTTTCCAATTTAATAACATCCTATTTTAAAATAAATTTATAAATTTATACTTTAACTAAAATTAAAGAAAATAATAATAATTACCTTTATTATAACTTTAAGAATATTATAACGTTGGAATATATTGCGTATTTGTTTGCTGTCAGTATATTTAGCCATCAAATCAGTTAAAGCACGTTTAGCCGTTTCATAACTAGTCTCTAATCTTACCCTCACTGTTCTCAATCGTTCATTCGTTTCAATTAAATCTTCCTTTGGTAAACCACCTGTTTATGAACATTGGTAACAAAAAATGGTTTTTTTTTAATTAAAATTTTTAATAAAAATTTGAAAAAAAAATCATTATGTAGCTTATAGTTATTATTGTTGGTGGTGATGATAGTAGTAGTAGTAGTAGTATTTAGTAGTAGGAGTAGGAGTAGTAGTAGTAGAAACAAGTAGTAAATTTTTCATTGAAGCAACAGTTGTTATTTGGAAAATTGCCAAGAATCCACCGCGTGTACAAAGGTTTTAAAAGTATTTTTTACCTTTTAAGTCTTTTACTCTTTTTCTGCACAATAAAATTTGAAGAAATTTAGATGAATTAAGTGTTTTAGCCGAGGGCTGAAAAAACCAGCGAGAATTGTAATAAATGCAATACCTACTTAGCAGTAGTAAGTGTATACGACAAAATAATAATAATGAAAATTGCTACATAAAAAATTTGTTTAATCTATCTATTCACTACATATATATATATACATAATTCATAATAAATTTACTATTGTTGTAATTGCGATGTTATGAATAAGAAAAAAAAAATAAATAAATAAAAATGAAGCTTGATTATATTTAATAATGTAGTTGTATAGTTTTATGTGTTTGTTATATACCTACTCGATGATCCCTCGTCCTTGACGTCTTGAACTATTCTTCGTACACTTTGTGTAAATTTTCCTACTAAATTACTACTCGTGCTAACTGAAAAAAAAAAATATTTTAATTTATTTTTAAAATTTATCATTATTGTTACTGTTTATATTATTCTATTGAAATTAAAGTTGTATTATACAACAATTTATTGTGTGAATTTATCTTTTGTAAATAACTGCGGCATGTTAACACTAAAATGACCGCAGGCATTGTATATAATAACAAAGCAGAAAATCACTTTATACATAAAATCAAAGCGATGTACACGTACTTGTCTTCTGGCATGGTTGGCTTTGGTAACTTTTAGATATATATATATATATATATATATATATATATATATATATATATATATATATATATAGTCACAAAAAGTTTGTTTCGGTGATGTGTGTTGTATATATTTCATATTATATCACATGCATGATTACGTCTGTACCAATCTACCCGTGAATTGTTTCACCACACCACCAACTAGATTCTCTTTTGAAAATTTAATCTATATTTATATTTATATATCAATCAACCATCCATTTCGCCCTCTTATGTGCATATCAACGACAATAATAGTAATAATAATAATAATAATAATAATAACAATAACAAATATAACGATAAAAATAATATAGTGTGTTACGATAAAGATTAAATATCTTAAGTAGAGCAATAATTAAGCCCAAGTATTTGTACGTCATAAAAATAAAAAGAAAAATAATTGTCAATTAACTTCTTAGGCAATGTACAAACATATTTTTTTTTCCGCATTTATACAATACATATACATCTATATATATTTTATGCGGATACATAAATAAGTATGCGTTAGATAAATAAAAATAATAACAACAAATGATACGTGTTACAAGTTATTGCAATAGCAATCACAAAAAAACCCATATGCATACATCTTATATACTATATGTATGATGTATATATACATTAGAAGTAATAGCAGCAATACAACAGTATAAAAGAGAATAACCAAAGAAGAAGATGATGATAAAGAAAGAAGATGTCTATTTAATTGTGTGTCGCGAGTTCCTGGCACGGTGCCGCTGATGTTTATAACCAGTAGTCGAGTGTGTCAAGATCATTTATCAACACCTTATTCAATAACTTTAACTAGTAATTCTTATAAATTTAAAATGAATAAAAAATTATTTACTGTTACAAGTATTTGCTTTTTAATAACTATATTAATATTTAGTAGTGCTGCTAGTGATGATGATGATAAAAGTAATAATAACTATAATGAATTTAAAAGAAAAAAAAAACAATTATCAACGTTATCTTCTCCTTTATTATTAAAATTAAAAAATGATCGTTATATTGAATTAAAAGATCCGCCAATTTTACGTGTTACACCTATATCACTTTTTGATTTAGATTATAAATCAAGTCAGGAAGAACTTTATGAAGAAATGGATGAGTTAATAAAATTAAAACGTAAATTAAATTCAGAGAATGAAAATTATAAAAATAAAAATTTTAATATAAAAAGAGGTGATATGGATCCAACGGTTGATTATTCAGTGGTGCTTGAGGATAAAATTGATGATAAAGTTCCAGAGAGAGGTGACATTGTTACTCGTAATAAAAGATCTCATCATTATAATAATAATAATAATAAAAATAATGATGATTATGATTATTACGGTGATAATTATGATGACGATCAGCAACTTTGGGGATTTGATGAAGATGATGGTATTTTTTTAATTGATCAGGAGTATAATGATAATTATTATCAGGATAATAAAAATAAAAATGATAATAATTTTGTTAAAAAATTAAAAAATAAAGTAACATCACTGGAATCGAATAAAAAAATTAATATAAATAATGATAGACAGGAAGAACTAGAAAAGAAATTGCAGGATTATATTGATCGTAATCGTCCAATAGTATTAAATAACCGAAAAAATAATGTAGATAATTATCAAGAGATGGTTAAAAAATTAAATGAAATTCCTGTATCAGCAAGAATAATAATAGACAAAAATAAAAATTCAATATCATCACCGTCATTTGAAACAAGAAATAATTTTGAAAGGGATGTTGATTTTCCTGTAAGTTGTGAAGGGTTAACAAAAAATAATTCAACTAAATGATAAATAATAAAATACATTTGTATATTTTTAAATATATGATGCAGGTAATAAATCCAAATCGCAAAGGAATCCAAGTAGCGAATTTTCCAGTTGTCTCATCAAGACCATTGTCATCATCATCAATTTCAGCGCAACCAGGACCTTGTATTTGGGCAATTGTACAGTGTTGTCCTAGTTTATCTTCCTCCTCCACATCCAAGGATAATGTTGTTGATCATCGAGTGATCAAGTGTTTTGAGTACATGGCTTGTCCAGGTGTTGTAAATTGGAACAACCCCAGCCCGTGTCAAGGATCTATTGCTAATGCTGCTAGAGCTGAGGTTCTCAAATACTACTCTTATCGTTCCTAATTTTTTTTTTCTAATATATCCTATATAGATCTTTAATACCCTTTATTCTACATATAATATATTTTTATTATCTCTGTTATTGATTTTAAAATATTCTTTTTATTAATTTTTTTTTCTCCTATCAATAGTTTGCTACCGCTGCATACTTACTGATAAAACTAATGTATATATACAGTATTGTATAACTTACCAGCTTCGTTACGCTGGCCGACACCTCGTTTATCGCCTTTTCCCATTCTGCTTGTTTTTTTCCTTTCCTTCCTTTTCTATATCCTTATCCTATTCTTCTCTACTTATTTTATGTTATCATCCATTTACTATGTAATAAATATTAATTAATATTTACAGCAAAAACGACAAATATATATATATACAATTATTTTAGATTATTAGTATGATTAATAAAAACTTTCAAGTATTATATATAATAAAATAAAAAAAAAAATAAAAGGTGTCGAATTGATTAGTTAAAAAATAAAATCAATGTGAATATCGCTCGCTCACCTTTTATCCCTGTTGCGCATCACCTTGTTGGTATGTATACATATATCTATATTATTATCAGCGGCGGCGGCACCACCACCACCACCACATTATATTGTACTATTCATTTTATTAGGGATAATAGGATGATTATTGATGGATTGACAATCACTTTAGTTTGTATATTAATTAATCGTTCGATTGAGTAATAATAAAATATAATAATAATAATAATAATAATAATGATAATAATAAGATAGATCCGACAACAGTTTAATCAAGAAACATTTTTTAAAAGATATATATTAATGTTATGCTTTATCTTACGATCGAGTATATGAATGAACGGACTAACAAGGATATATACATATATATATATATATATATATATATATATATATATATATATATATATATATATATATATATATATATATATATATATTCGTGATGCACACAATAAATAATTGTATAAAAGTATATATAAATCGAGTGTAACAGATTAAGAGAGTTAATAAAGAAAAGGGGTTTGTTTTGAGAATTACTCAAGTGCCGAATGTATTTGTGAATAACAATAATTATTATTTGATTCAAGATTCTTTTTTTCTTCAATAAGAGGGAGTCGAAGTTATGAATAGGACGAGATTATGAGGTGTAATGTAACTTCTCCGACTAATATCTTGAATGCTGTTAGTGTGTATGTATAATAATTCTCCAAATAATTATCAGTGTGACTTTACTCTGTGATAGCACCACAGAATAACTAATGATTTATTTCCCTCTGATTATTATTATTATTATTATTATTATTGTATCTTGATTTTTATATACTCAGAACACCTCTTGGTTTATTAACTATAAGTTGTTAGGTACGTTAAATCTCACCCATGTTATATTATATATGTATATAATTAGATTTTGTCTCTAAAATATTTTCCTCGACTGATCTCGATGGTGCCGTCGTATCCGCGCGCCGCGTTACACAGGACTACGTATGGACCTGTTATAGACTTGCGTGTCCTCGTTCATGCGCTCTTACGATATTTTACGTCACAAAATATTCATCTATCTAGGAGCGCAAGCGTTATCATTTATTTTATTTATTATTTATTTCTTTAAATAAATAATTATCATGTTCATTTTACATTATTTTCCTACATACTTGATGCTTATTATTCGTAATTTTGCATTATAAAATATTAAAATTTCGTTTCAATTAATAATAATTTAAAATAATGTTTTTTTGTTGAGAGAGTTCAAGTTTATCATCAGAGTATGTATCAACTTTTGATAAAAAGTATTTCGCTTTTATATACTACTAGCATAATAAAACCAACGGATAAATGTTTGTTTTAATACATACTATATCATTTATCATATATAATATATATGTATCTGTGAAATTGGCGGGTCATTAAAACACTAAATTAATATTATTAATTATTATTAAACTATATTAAATAAGGTACGTCTACTATTATTTATAATTTTTTATACAACCCGTTTATTGTACTTTTAATTTGCGCGCTTATGACAGAATAATATGGCTATTTATTATAATCATTTTGTTTGTTATTTTGCTATTAAACATAAATATTTAATTGCTGCCTAAAAATAGTTTTACAATAAAAATTTGTAACCATTCGTATATGTATATATATATATATATATATATATATATATATATATATATATATATATATATATATATATATATATATAATTACACAATATACAATTATAATTAATTCATATTCACATATTATCTAATATAATTTTAAGTAAAAATAATACAACATAACAATTTATAAATTTAAATCATAGTGATAAAAATAAATTTAATAAATCTTAATCTTAATACATATTTTGAAAATTAAACAACTTAACAACTGATGACATATTTAATAATAAAAATGATTGAGTACTTATTGTATGTTATACAGTATAATATCGACTAAGCAACCAAGCTCAATTTTTATCTATCATATATACAATCAATCAGTTTCGTTAATATTCATTATAGTTTTGAAGGTTTACGGATTTTTATTTCTTATAAATTAAATTTAATAACCAAAAACTTATTACAAAAAAAAGTCAACCTCTACATATTATTAAATTACTAATCTTAGAAAATTAGGACAGTATTCGATTGTTTGTTTATTTGTTTCCTCATGCGTGGAACGCGATCCCCAAAAATTTATTTATTTATATATTAAATAACTATTAGTAATTATTCATTAAATATTCTGTGATGCTTCTTTCCCGGCCGAGTACATCTGTATCTATTTTTATTTTACATTTGCATTGTAATAAATATCTATTTTTATAGGCAAACTAGTTTTTTTCTTTCTTTCTCTTATACCACTTAACTAAAACTTGATTGCATTTCAAGTATCATTTTCTTTTCATTTTCATAAGACAATTATTTTACAATTTTACCCGTCTTATTTAATTTATAGCCATTTTTGTTTTTAAACATATTTTTTTTAATTGACCAACTGATTATATTATATATTCATTAATCTTGGAATAATTGACTATATGTTGATAAATAGAAAAAAAAAATACAAATCATAAAGATGCATACATATAACAATTCAAACAGCACTTTTTTTCCTTCCTAAAAATTATTCCTTTTCTTTTTTTTTATTATTTTTTTTTTTTATTTTTTTATTTTTCAACAATTAAAATATTTTATATACCTTATAAATTATGTAAATAAATGTGTTTAAATTTAACAAATGAAAACAAATTGTCGATATAATTATTTCTAGTTCTATTATATGTTCTATTTTATATATATATATATATATATATATATATATATATATATATAAATGTATATATTAATATATCTTATCACATGCTTGTCTGCGGTATTATTTTCTTATTCCTATTATCGTTGCATTTATTCTGAAATAAAAAGAAGAAAAAAATAAACCATAAGTATTTTGTTTTAAAAATTAATTTTATTAGTTTGTAAAAAAGTTTAAATGACCCTAGTACGTTAATGCTTAACGTTTTGTCATTTATTTATGATTCATCCGAGCAATCACATAGAAAAAACAGTTAACTTGGGTCAAGAAAAATATTTTTTTCCCAATTTTAAACTTCCCGCTTATGGAAGTTGAAAATTTTTAAAAAACGAAAGTTATTGGTTTCGGTTCGATTTTCGAAAATCGAGTTTTCATTAGATCTCGACGTTTGGCGGTCCTAGAAAGCTATTCTGACTATTTTCAGATGGACGCCCATCCGTCCGCGCATGTGTGTGTGTGTGTGTACATTTTTTTTTTCCGACTATGTCTCTGGAACGAATAAACCGATTTGAGTGTAAATGGCCTCAATCGAAAGGGCTCACCGAGACTTAGAACTGATTAAATTTTGAAGTTGATCAGTTGAGTAGTTTACATGATATACGTATTTTTTTTTTTTTTCTGTAAAACAGTTTTTTGTGCTCGAAAAGCTAAAAAATTAGTAAGTTATAATATTTTCGAGCTCAGAGAGGGAAAATTTGGAGTGGCCCGCAGGGTCAACCGTTTTTCAGAATTTTTAGGTAGATTTTTCTAAAATCTAACTATTGTATTTGTCCTCATGATCGATTTTTCAAGGAATTTTGTGATAGCCTATTATAATTGGTTGAGTAGCATTCAAAAATACCACTCGTCAAAAAATGTATATACGTATATATAACCAATTTTGTCATCGCGATTACGCCTAAAATTCTTATTGGATCCTGATGAAGTTTTTACACTTATTTTATAGACGATTATCACGATTAAGTTTGAAGATGGGCTAAATCGGTCGATTTGTTTAAAAGTTATGGCTGTTTGAAATTTTCACGATTTTTCGAAAAAATCAATTTTTATTTACTGATGAAGTTCATATAACTATAAAACTAACACTGATAGACAATTTCCGTAAAAAGTATCTCAAAGCTCGTATAATAAACTTTAATTTTTTACCTTAAACTTTGTGTTTTGACTATTTCTTCCAATAATTCGATAGTCTTGAACGTTTAGAGACTATTAAGAAAATTATAAAATATGGTTTTCATCCCGAATAACTTATGCATTTTCCATTATAATCTCATTCTGTCAGTTACATTTTGTTATGAACAAAACAATCTGCAAACTTTACAGTTATTTTATATTTTCCAAGTCTATATATGCATATATATTAGGGTGAGCCAAAAAAACCAACTTATCGAATTTATGTCTTACAAAGTATCTATATACCGAGAAAAAAATTCTCCCATTGGGCAAAATTTTTAGCTCAATTTCAAAAGGTGTCGGTAGCCATTTGAAATTTTCCATTTAAATAACATGCAAAAAAATTTTTTTAACTTCCAGCTAAGAAAATCGACGATTTTCAAAAATTCGGTAAGTTATTGGTTTCATCCCGATTTTCGAAAATCGAGCTTTCATCAGATGTCGACGTTTTGAGGTCCTAGGAAGCTATTCTGACTATTTTCAGAATGATGTCCGAGTGTGTGTATGTGTGTGTGTGTGTATGTGTGTGTGTGTGTGTGTGTGTGTGTGTGTGTGTGTGTGTGTGTGTGTGTGTGTGTGTGTGTGTGTGTGTGTGTGTGTGTGTGTGTGTGTGTGTGTGTGTGTGTGTGTGTGTGTGTGTGTGTGTGTGTGTGTGTGTGTGTGTGTGTGTGTGTGTGTGTGTGTGTGTGTGTGTGTGTGTGTGTGTGTGTGTGTGTGTGTGTGCGTGTGCGTGTGTGTGTGTGTGTGTGTGCGTGTGTGTGTGTGTGTGTGTGTGTGTGTGTGTGTGTGTGTGTATGTAAACTCTTTGTAACTTTTGAACTAATGAATCGATTTGGATGGTTGAGATGGCAATCGAAAGAGCTTGTTGGCCATCAACTTTCCTGAAAATTTCAGATTATTTGATCGAATAGACTCGAAAATATTTGCGAATTACGAAAAAAAAAAAAATTTTTTTTTTTAGTTTTTTATTGATTTCTCAAAAACGACTTATACGATCGACTTTAAAATCTAATCAGCTCTAGTACTCAATAAAACGCGTCGATTGACACCTCAAACATCAAAATCGGATAATTCGTTCGAGAGTTATCGCGTGAGAAAGAAATGGTGAAAAACGGTTTTTTCTGAATATTTTCGAAACGACTGACGCGATCGATTTCAAATTTTAATCAGCTCTAGAATTTAATAAAACGCGCCGATCGCCACCTTAAAAGTCAAAACTGATTGATTAGTTCAAAAGATATTGGCGTTGAAAAGTTAAAAAAAATAACATTTTATGTTATTTTTTCCGGATAAATCATAATATAACGTACTAAAATGTGTCTAAAATCATACCAACTCATCCTTTTGATAGTTCCTTTCGATCATATAGTGTCATCGAACTTGGTTTTTAGTTTAAATCATACTATCAACAAAAAAATCGAAAAAACGTAGTTTTTAATATTTTTATCGGATATTTCATATTTTATTGTTTCTTACATGAGTCAAAACTTATTTAAATCTTGATTTTGATCCCTGATCAAACTTCAGCATAAAACGTAACTTGTTAGAGCTTGAAAAGATCGTAAAAAAACAATTGCATGTGATAGCATTTTCGAGCTCGAAGAGCTCGAAAATATATCTACACTAATGTTTTCGAGCTCTTTGAGGTCGAAAACAGCGGGAAGTTTTGGGGCTGGCCCGCAGGGTCAACCGACGCCCAGATTTCTTTTATTGAAAATATAATAACTTTTGAACCGTGTGAGATAAAAATTTGGTTTTTGAATATTCTTGTAGGGCATTAAATTTCCTAAAAAAAAGTCTTGGGAGTCGAATTTGTAAGCTGGATTTTTCGTATACTAACAGACCATCAAAGTCTAGAGTAAACAGGATCACACAAATTTAAAACTTTATTATTAAAAATATCAACACTACGAGAAAATTCTTGAACTAAAATTGAATGACGTTATCAATAAATTTGTCTACATGTAATGTAATTAAATCACCAGCAATATCCACATTGTAACAAATAATATTTTATTATCGATTAAAATAAAAAAATATATAGGCAAAAAACTGGAATACGTATTGTACAATGCAAATAAAGAAGCTGAATCTTTATTCGTTTTATGGGCCTAGCATGTAAATTGCATTTTTTACTTGCTTCATCAAATTTTAGTCTGAGAATTTTCTCGTAGTATTGATATTTTTAATACACTGTAAAAAATCACCAGGGTAAATCCAAGCGGTGTAGGTGTTAAATTTCAACACCGAAAGCGGTGTGAAAATAACGCCGCTACCGGTGTAAATATTCTGTACTGGTTTTAAAATATTTTACTTCGTGAATATTTTTACTTACTCGATCACTACAATTAATCAGTATTTTTATTAATTTATTAAATTATTGGTGATTGAAATGGCGGAAGTTTAATTGTGTAGTTTTTAAATAAATAACGTATAACATAAATAAATACATAGCAAAATTGAAATTCTATCCTGATAATATTCATTAAATTTTTTTATATTTAATAAAATTTTTTTTCTAATTTTTATACGTGGACTTTTTACGAATAGTAACATATATAATTGGTATTTGACAATAATATAATAATATATAGTACTGTATCTAATAGTTCCATCAATTTAATATTTCGTTTTCTTATTTTATACTTGTTAATAAATGATATTTTTTATTAATTTTCATAAAGAACTGAGATTTCTTGTGTTTTATAAGCTTTTCAAAGTTAATACTCCAAGCGTAGTATACTCCAAGTCAATACCACCGCATTTACACTGGCGGTATCCAAGGAGTTTTTAACTTTCCACTAAGAAAATTGTAAATTTTCAAAAATTCGGTAAGTTATTGGTTTCATCCCGATTTTCGAAAATCGAGCTTTCATCAGATGTCGACGTTTTGAGGTCCTAGGAAGCTATTCCGACTATTTTCAGAATGATATCCGAATGTGTGTGTGTGTGTGTGTGTGTGTGTGTGTGTGTGTGTGTGTGTGTGTGTGTGTGTGTGTGTGTGTGTGTGTGTGTGTGTGTGTGTGTGTGTGTGTGTGTGTGTGTGTGTGTGTGTGTGTGTGTGTGTGTGTGTGTGTGTGTGTGTGTGTGTGTGTGTGTGTGTGTGTAAACTCTTTGTAACTTTTTAACTAATGAATCGATTTGGATGGTTGAGGCGGCAATCGACAGAGCTTGTTGGCCATCAACTTTCCTGAAAATTTTAGATCATTTGATCAAGTAGACTCGAAAATATTTCCGAATTACGAAAAAAATAATTTTTTTTTGTTTTTCAGTGATTTCTCAGAAACGACTCAAACGATCGACTTCAAAATCTAATCAGCCCTAGAATTTGATAAAGCGCGTCGATTGCCACCTTAGCCATCTCAATCGGTTAATTTGTTCAAGAGATATCGCGGGAGAAAGAAATGGTAAAAAACAGTTATTTGCGAATATCTTTGAAATAACTTAACTAAACAATTCCAAAATCTAATCAGCGTTAGAACTCAATGAAATACGTCGATATTTTCGAAACGACTGACGCGATCGATTTCAAATTTTAATCAGCTCTAGAACTCAATAAAACGCGCCGATCGCCACCTTAAAAGTCAAAACTGATTGATTAGTTCAAAAGATATCGGCGTTGAAAAGTTAAAAAAATAACATTTTATGTTATTTTTTCCGGATAAATCATAATATAACGTACTAAAATGTGTCTAAAATCATACCAACTCATCCTTTTGATAGTTCCATATGATCATATAGTGTCATCGAACTTGGTTCTTAGTTTAAATCATACTATCAACAAAAAAATCGAAAAAACGTAGTTTTTAATATTTTTCTCGGATATTTCATATTTTATTGTTTCTTACATGAGTCAAAACTTATTTAAATCTTGATTTTGATCCCTGACATTGATTTCTGCCTCAATACACTTATTTTATTGAACATAATCAGGAATTAAATTTTAAAAACCGCTTCATTAATGATTTTCGATTCTTACATTTTCAAACTTCAGCATAAAACGTAACTTGTTAGAGCTTGAAAAGATCATAAAAAAACAATTGCATGTGATAGCATTTTCGAGCTCGAAAATATATCTACACTAATGTTTTCGAGCTCCTTGAGGTCGAAAACAGAGGAAAGTTTTGGGGCTGGCCCGCAGGGCCAACCGACGCCCAGATTTTTTTTAGGAAATTTAATGCCCTACATGCTTAAATAATCAAGTTTTTATTTTTAAGTAAGTAAATATTGGCTTGCACCGTTTTTGATAATTTTAATGAATTTATAAATCTCGGATTTTTGATGAATTGTGTAAGTTTTTATCAATACATATTTTGTTATGTGTGTAAATTTTCGTTTCTAACCATGTTCGCTTAAAGCTAGTTTATCAATCCGAGATTTTAGTAATACGTTATTAACTTAATATTGCTCGTACATTTATATATAAATATAAAAGTATACTAACAATACTTGAATCGTGGATTAAGATTCTCGAATTGAAAAACTGATCTTCAAAAATTGGCTGCAACTTTAGTAAGGGGCCATCCATAAATTACGTCGCATGAATTTTAGGACTTTCAAACCCCTGCCCCCGTCCTTGTCACAGGTTGTCACATTTTTATAACCCTTCTCCTGATGTGACGTCACACATTTTTAAAATTTATGCATGAATTTAAAAATAATCGAGAGAAAACAGCTATTTCCATTTTTTTGCTTATTTTTATTAAATAATCTACTTAAATCTATTTAAACCCTTACCATTCAAAATTCTCGTGAATTCGAGTGTCTCACTTGCATTACAACGCCGCTCTAGAAGTTAAATGACGCTGCATGTTAGATAATCTCATAGCGAGAATGCTAAATTATTAATAAATATAGATCAAGTTTGTAAATTTTTAAAGTTTTTTTATTCAGTTCTAAACTTCGCGTTTTAGTATTTTTTTTTAATTTTAACATGTGACGTCACAAAACTATTGACCCCCCCCCATGCCCCTTGTCACACTATGTCACATTTCGGTGATACCGCCCCTCCCCATTAACGTGTGAGGTAATTTATGGATGACCCCTAATACTGAACAAAGGCCGCCTTCGTTTTATACTAAGCACGAGCTAGCAAGAAGTCAGTAAGTTGCTGAAAATTTTCGAAAAATCTACCTTCCATTCTGGCTGCCAGATGGTATTTTTTTTATCTGAAAAGTACTTTTTTAAAGCTCTGAAATATTTTTCGAACCAGGGACACCACAAGCGACTGTGCGCGATCTCGTGGCGAGCACCACATTACTCTCGTTACTGTTATCTAACATCGATGACTTCTCCCTCCTTCACACATCATATATATTTTTTTTTCCTCTCAAAAAAATTAAATCTTGCTTCAAAAAAGAAAAAAACTTACGATTCAAGATAAAATTTTAAGGTAATTATTTACTTGGTTGCAAAAAAAATTTTATTTTACTAGTTCAAAAAAATTTCTTAATTCAAATTAACTATTTTTTCTATGCGGACAGTATGAAATAAAATAATAATAATAATAATAAACAAAAAGTTAAAAAAAATAAAAGTAACATATAATAATAAATCGAACAAATATTTCGTTCGAATATTTGTTGTGCTGTTACCACTTTTTTTTTTATTTTTTTCAATTGAATTTACGATTTCATTTTGTTAACGAAGGATTTTTTTAATAATTTAAATGTGGCACTTGGCACAGCAATATTTTTAAAAAAGTCGTTCTTTTAAAAATATTTTTTTAATATAAAAACTTATAAAAAGAAATTTCAATTTCAATTACTAACTATTGTTGAAATTTTTTTTGATAATTTTTTTCTCTAAGAGGTAGCGTGCAGTAACATTAATGAAGTATACATGTATATTAATGGTACTAGTAGCTCATTTTATGCTAAATTCAATAATGTCTAAATCTTTTATGAGATTATGGTTAGAAAAACAGAAATTATGCTATCTTAAATTTAAATTCATCATAGTATAATACAATAATTTATAACAACATGTTTAAAGTACACAATTACATTTTAAAAGTATGACATACTTGTCTAACGAATGTTAACGTTAAAAAAAGAAAAGAGAGAGAGTAAAAGGGGTGGTAGGTGAATGGGGTGTCCGAAAAGTAAAAGCGTGAGAGAAGGGGGATGGTCTGCACGTGGCGCCGTGGCGCGTCTTTCCGGCGCCAACGAGCCTTCTCATCCCCACTTTAGTCGCTTGTTCATCTGATTTTCGACGGCTGACACGGCGACGGGTTCTATTCGCCGATATCATACGATAGTATAGACTATATATATAAGACGACAGATATGGGATTATAAGATACGAGTAGGGACTACGACACAACCATAATCCACCTTACTAATAACCCCTGACCCCTAATCCCTATTATATTATTATCGATTAATCTTATTATATATAAATTTAAATCTTTAATAAATTTGTTTTCCAGAGGGATATAAAAGATAAAAAAGAGCTGAAAAAAAAATCTAAAATGGTTATTAAATTAAGACGAAAAGGATAGTAGGTTGTAGGTAGTAGGGTAGGCCATGAAGAAGATAAAAGTGTAAAGGAAAAGTAAAAAGAATTAATGCTAGCCATTTGATAGCTGTTACTAGTATAGCATCGCATATATCGGTATAATAGTAAGGATGTTATATCTACTATATCTGCTGTATAGTAGTTAAGTGTAGTAGTGGTATTACGTGGTATTAGTATAGTATTAGTAGTATCAGTTGTATAGGTTGGCGATGGGGATGGCGACGGCCATCTTTATAGTTACGTCAGCATGTTTCAGTTTGCCCGAGTCTAAAAGTTTTGCACTGGCGACAAGATATTTCAAGTGGTCGCTCACAGTCTACTCGTGAGGATCGTCTCTAAGTTGAAATATTGGACGGGCGGTCTTTCTTGCAGCCGCATATTCTTCCACTTGGATTATTCCTTCTTCTTTCCGCAATAGTTTCTCGCTAGCTAGGTACCCACTCGTACTTGTCTTCCTGACTTTCTACCCTTCCTACTATATCCACCTCCGATGATTCCCATTCCACTTATATGCGGTACTGGCACTCCCACCACCGAAACTACCCACTCTTTTTCATACAACTTTTTTTTTTTCTTTATATCTACTTTTCAATTTTATCTATTCCTCTACTCTATTTCTCTTCGTCGTATACTTGTCGTCGTCGCCGTCGTCGTAACAGTATAATAGTTGTATTTGTAGTTGTAGTAGTACAGTAAGATACTACCGAATAACGCGGGTTATTCGGCCGCAAAAACTTTACAACTTACGATTTGTAATACGCAAACCACTGAAAAGAATTTCAATCTCGTGTTAACTACCCATGAATGAGTTATACCGGTCTCGCACTAATTCGCAAAAGCCATCAATTTTCTTTCTTCTAGATAATATATATATATATATATATATATATATATATATATATATATATATATATATATATATATATATATATATATAACAATTAAATTTTATATTTATAAATAAAGTTTATTAAATTTTACTTAATGGTCCGTATATACAGTAGTCATAGAAGTAGTATTATTGTATTATGTGATATGACGACGCGATGACATATAAATGACTAGATTAAAGAAATGAAAAAGAACTGCTGCTGATGCGGATGAGACAAGAATCGTCTTTATAACAAATTTACTCTCAGTGTAGAGAAGGGATAATTGTATTGAGAAGGATTTAGGAAATGGAAGAAATTAAATAATTGGAGTGATGCCACTGAGTAGAGAAATTTATAGGGGACTGAATAGTACACATCACCAGCTAAGCTATATATATATATATATATATTAATACATATTAAGTGAGTAGGTATAGAGAAGTAAGAATGGGAATAAACTTTTTGGATGCAGCCATCAGCATTGCTCACACCTAATAATATTTGTAGTAGACTTACATAATAATATTAAGTTAGAAGATTAATGCAATTTGGGTAATCGGCGCCAACTTTACTACTACGACTTATTTTGCCGACAAAAAGTTATTTCTCCATTCCTTTATAATATTTAATGTAATAATAGTGTATAGATCAAAGGTGTTGTGTATGTCCATAAAATATCTATACATAAATATAAATTAATATTTATACACTAATGATAAAAAAAAACTAAAATATTTTATATTTGTTTTATTAAATTATCATAAATTAAGCCTTTGACCTAGAAAAATAGTAATCGATTATCACAACTATCTCTACAATAGGATAAATTTCCACCTACATTCCACCCTGAGTTTTCGATAAAATATCTCAAGTGACTCTCTCTCAACCGTCGTTTCTGTCGTCTAGTTGCACCAGACATCGGGCGCCAGCTTGAAATCAACGTTCGCGCGACGAGAAATAGGGAAAAAAAATAAAAAAAATAACTTGGATCCTACAAAAGATATCACACGTAAATTTTTACAGATAAAAAAAAACTGTCATAAATTTGAATGTCAATTTTAAAATTAAATCGTATTAATATTGATTTGGCCAACGGCTAAAAGTGAATGTAAATAAAAATGAATTAGTTTGCAAAAGATTTAGTAATATAATAAAATTTAACTTAAAAAAAAAAAAAAAACAAAGAAGGCGAGTAGCCAACAGATAGTATAAAGCAGTAGCAGGAGGAGTATAACTATTTGGCTTATTCGACCCGATGTAGCTTGTTGCTTGTTTCCTTTCTCCCTTATTTACTTATATATATATATATATATATATATATATATATATATATATATATATATATATATATATATATATATATATATATATATATATATATATATATATATATATATATATATATATATATATATATATATATATATATATCTATTGTGTTTTATTCTATTCTATTCCAGTACTATTTTGTTAATACTCGAGTAGTTGAATCTACTATAAGAAAATACCACGAAAATACACTTGATATGCACTTAGTCACGCGTTGTCCTGCAGCAACTAAACAGTTGGCCAGTGCCCCATTCTATTGTATACAATTTACTCTATAAAGATAACTATTTGCTATTTGTATGTATGTATTTTATGTATGTAATCCTACTCAGTCACACAATAACAGTGCAGAAGCAACAAGTGTCTGCATGTCGGTGCGTAATATAGCGACGACATCCACGTGACATCACGTATACACACCGGAAGTGCGTTATCAAAACTCTTAAATATTTGTTACTTGATTTGTTTATAATTATTATTATTTTTTTTTTCTTTGTTACTCTATGACTCATGAATCAAATGTCATTTTTTTTTAATGGTAATAACGTGTTTTATTTTAAGAATCAACGAAAAATAATACCATACATAATTATTTAAAACAGGTTATTAATGAACAAAATTTATTTGAAATAAAACGAAATTTTAAAGTTATTGTTTTTACATTAATATAAAGGGACGAAAAGTCCCAAGTTAAGTCTATTCAATTGAATTTAGTTTATTTTCTCCGTAAGTCGTGAGTTGTGAATGACGTTTACTAACCACCACCACCACCGATACCACAATTGATGCTAACCGTGAATCTATTAGAATAATTTTTAAGAATTCAATTTTAAAATTTTTCCCAACTCAATTTACTCATCTTCGTCAGTTAACTTTTTTTTTATCCGTTTTTTATATTAAATAATAGTTTAATTTTATTTATCTAAAAATTTAAAATTTGTATAATATATTCAATGATAATAATAATAATAATAATAATAATAAAATGAATAAATTAGAGTACTAATAATTAATGAATAAGTAATTTAATTATAAAAATGGAGATAATATTCGATTAAAAGATTAAGATTAAAGTTTATAAGAATAAGAAAAAGAAAGAGTTTGAGACTTTTCGTATGGTGTAGAAGTGTAAGAGTTAAAGCGTCAGCAATAACAGCAATAGCTTTCATTCTATAAAACATATATATATAGTTACTACTTTGTAAATCTCTCTCTCTCTCTCTCTCTCTCTCGATATATAAATATATATAGTATAGGAGGGTAGACATGTCTGGCGCCACAATGTACTACCTTAATGTTACAACCCCAACTGCTACTGTAACTTGTTCACCCTTGCTCTTGCTTTTGCCTGTACTTTTGCCTTTGCTCTTGCCTTGCTCTCTGGTTGCACCGCCACTTACCAACCTCTCGTCTATCTTATTTTCCGAAAAAGCGTCACAAGAATTATAAAGTTCTGAGTTTAGTTCAACAACTTTATGCTTTTTATACATCTACAACCTAAGACCATTTTATACTTAATCTACTACTCATTTTTCATCTCTCACTAGTTTTATCTCATAAGACAAATTTTTCATAATTAAATCTAGCATAAAATGAGCTACTGACTTTTATGTTATTATATTATATATATTTAAACTTACTTGAGTGTTTTGTCGTTTTTACGTATTATAGATTTATATATATATACATATATATATATACATATATATATATACATATATATACATATATATATATATATATATATATATATATATATATATATATATATATATACTGTTAGTGAACCCAGGAGGGTGGTGCTGTAGGTGTTGTAGGATTATTAGTGTTTACGTAGCCAGAACTGGGCGATGAGTTTGCAGGTGTTGGAGAATTGACAGTATTGTTTGAACCCATAACATTTCCTTGAATAGTGTCATCATCGTTAACAGATTCAAGTGCTGAATCAATGATACCATGTTGAAAATTAAAATCCAAAGTACCATCCATAGAGAGTTCATGTTTAATAACCTATTATTATTATTATTATTATTATTATTATTATTTTATTTTTCTTTTTTTTTAAATTTTACTATAAATAAAATAATTACCTCATCAACATTACAATCAAATCCACCATGTAGACCCTCAATATTAATATTAAGATCGTCGAGTAATGCACTGTTATTTAAAGCCCCCATTAACTCCCCCATCATTGTACTAGCTGCATTTATATCTATGTTATTACAGCAGGAAAGATCTGAAGAAGAACCGTCTAAAAGATTAATTGCTGCTGAAGGACTAGAATTTACGGATACTGTTTGATTTTGGTTTTGTAATCGTTGTTGACACTGCATTAAATAAGGAAATGATTGTGACGATAGTGTCTGATCTTTTCGTTCTTGTTTCTGTTCTTTTAATTGTTGCTGTTGTTGTTGCTGTTGCTGTTGCTGTTGTTGCTGTTGCTGCTGCTGTTGTTGCTGCTGACATTGAGGTTGTTGAGCACCAAGAGAAGGACGTGATTCATTCTGATGATACGTCGGTGACATACCCGATACAGGACTTGAATTCTATATTTATAAAAAAAACAAAATAAAGTTTATCTTACCGAAATATAATTAATTATTATATTTTTAAAGTTAAAATATACCATTTGACATGAGCATGCCTGTAAACGATGAATCGAACATCGTTGAAGGTGATTATTGGATTGTGGGGGTAAATTGTAAGGTGATACAGCTGAACGTAACGGATTGTTCCTTGAGTACTGTTGTGCTTCAAAATAAGATGGTGGAGGCGGTTGCTGTTGTTGTTGTTGTTGCTGTTGTTGTTGATTCCCCGCCGGAGATTGGTACATCTGATACGATTCCAATTTCATCGTTTCGGCAAGATTACCGGCCAATTGTTCTGGACTATAAGATGAAACATAATTTGGAGTCCAGTCAGGCTCTCCAAGAACTGCAGGAATGGGACTAAGCCGGCCTACTGAAGATGCATTACTCGATGCTCGTGGACTATTATAATAACAACAATAATAAATATTATTACTAGTATTATTATTAATTATAGATAAAAAAAATAAATAAATAGAAAACGCACCGAAAATCTGGTGAAAGCTGAAAACTACTTGTGTGAAGAGGACTATCAGGAAATAAATCGAGACCTTCACTCACACTACTACTAGGGCTCGATGTTACAGCATCGGATTGTAATCCGTTACGAAGAGCCTCTACCTTTTTCTTAACTCGACCTCGCCGTTTTTCGAATTTACTTGTTTCCATTGATGTCGCTCTATACTCATTCACATTATCATTATTATTTTGCCATTGAATAAATATATATATAATGGGGCATTCTATGCCAAATCGGATAGTTTGAAAAATTTTAATTTTTGAATTCCTTCATTTTTGGATATTTTGTAGTATCCATCAAAAAACCATTCCTGGTAAATTTTGAGATTTTTCGATGACCTGTTAGAAAATTGCTCTTTGTTTGGTTTTTTGCTCATAACTTCTTTGATAGTGGTCTAAATCGAAATTTTTTTTTTATTTTTATTTTTTCATGTACTTCTGGAAAAAAATACGAACACGTTTTTCAAAATATTTTTCCATGTGATTTTTAAGTTTTAAACTTTGAATATTTATTTTCAAAATATGCAAGCATACTCTGATTTTTTTGAAAATTTTATAACAAACTAAGCTCTCTTCCACAACTTTTAAGCCCAGTCTGATCGTGAGAATTTCATGGCTATTATTTTTTTCGGATTTTTGAAAATTTAAAAAATTTTGTTTTCTCTATTAATCATTATGGATACCAATTTTTGTCACTATTTACTATTTTTCTGATTCTTTTACGTAGTTTTTACAATTTTTCACTCTAAACAGGTGTTTAAAATGAATAATTCGTCGTTAAAGTCCTTTATTTTTTTACCATTGCACTGAGAGAAAAATTTACTAACATTTGATAAATTATATATATTAAATATACGACGGTATTTATTGAATACTATTCTTCATACATATTTCAAATATCGATCTTTCCATCGACTAAATATTAATAAATTGGTATAAACATTTGATAGGTTCTTGATCAATATTTAGTAGAAGTTTATTAATATTTAATAAACTTTTATTAACTGTTTATATGTGAGATTTGTATATAGTCTTAATGAGTGTGGTGGTGGTGTACCCTCTAATCTAACATATTGCCTTATATACACGTTACAACTAATAAATTGTTTTTATGCTTTTTGAAATAATTAAAAAAAAAAAAATAAAGTGTTATGGTGTTTGACAAACCGCCAATCAATAATTGATAAACACGTTTATTAATATTTAATAAGCCGTTTATGAATATTTGATAAATTCTTTTCTCAGTGAGGTTATCAACAGACTTAACGACTAGTTATTAATTTTAAACACCTGTTTACAGTGAAAAATTGTAAAAACAACTTAGAAGAATTAGAAAAATAATAAATAGTAACAAAAATTGGCATTCATAATGATTAATAGAGAAACCAAAATTTTTTAAATTTTCAAAAACCGAAAAACAATAATAGCCATGAAAGTTCCACGATCAGACCAGACTTAAAAGTTGTGAAAAAGAATGTAGTTTATTATAAAAAATTTTCCAAAAAAAAAAAAAAAAAAAACTTGAGAATCACATAGAAAAAATATTTTGAAAAACTTGTTCTTTTTTTTCCAAAAGCACATGAAAAAAATAGGTATTTGTGTAGAATCAGGGTCTACTACATTTTTCAAAGTTCTAAGTGCTTACACCTTAAATATCTATTATTAAATTTTTTCTACTTGTTTAGCTACACGGCGGATTAAATTTTCTA
Source organism: Microplitis demolitor (assembly GCF_026212275.2). Classification (NCBI taxonomy): domain Eukaryota; kingdom Metazoa; phylum Arthropoda; class Insecta; order Hymenoptera; family Braconidae; genus Microplitis; species Microplitis demolitor. The sequence continues at coordinate 7,593,546 of NC_068548.1, read as the reverse complement.
TATATGTTTTTGTCTTTAACACTAGATATCTACCCGGACCTCGCAACTGAAGTGTACAAAATTACTGAAAGTAACATGAAATCTTGCAAATTTTCGGAAATAAATTTTCAAATATATAATTAAAATTTTTATATAATACCATAAGATGGACGGTAGAGTTCTGTGGATCTAACTAAGAGTTACAATAATTTTTGAGCTCTTGTAATACTTGAAAATTGACAGCTAAATTTTTCGTGAATAATCAATTTTACGTTTTTAATTAATTGCAATTAAACTAAAAGGATTTAGATAGTAATTTTCATAAGAGTTCTTGTGATAAAAAGTAAAGAGATTAAAAAAAAAAAAGTTAGGCCGATTAATTGTGTCTATCGAGAGTTATCGTGCTTATGAAGTTTTATACGTAACAATTGACAGCACTGGTTTCTTGAGTTAAAATAATTCATTTTAAATTAATAAAATAACGAATTGACTTAAAATTAGGTTCAAATTGTTCCTTAATAAATTCTCTATATGCTAGTATACAATTTGACCTATTTGGTGTAATTAAAAGAGTGTGGAAATATTTTTATGTGAATGAAATAGTCGAAAAAAACGAAGTATCACTAAAGCATCTCAGCATTTTTGCGCTTGAGGTGTGCAAAAAAGTAACTTTCGAATGGGTCATCGAAAAAAACTCAAAATTTACCAGGAAGAGTTTTTTAATGGGTACTACAAAACATCAAAAAATGAAAAAAATCGAAAATTAAAACTTTTTAAACTATCCGATTTAGCATGGAATGATTTATAAATTAATTTACATACCTTCTACGAGCTGATTTTCCAGGTTTAGCATCCGGATTAATCATCCACCATGATGATTTACCTGTACCTTCATTCTGTACTCGCATAAATCGATTATGTAATGACAAATTGTGTCTAATTGAATTCTGTAACAATTATTAAGAAAGTTTCAATCAATATATTATGGACAACATATGACAGTGTAATTGTTTATAATTTATATATATAATATAAAAAAATTAACTACGACAAATGATAATAAAACTTGCATTAACTATACATCCCACTACAGAATGATAAATAGTTAATGAATTTTCTAATGTCACGAAAGAGAAAAATAATAATCGACCAGTTAATTTACATCACTAGTTTTCAATGCAATGTCATTTAACATTACAATACATTGCATTAATATCAAGTAAATTATTTTTATTAAGTAAAGTTGCAAAATAATTTTTAAAAAAAGTCTTTTTAGTAAAATTTTTGTTATTATATATACTTATGGTAATTTGATAATAAATCTGGCTTATAAATTGATAATAGATATTTATGAAGATAGTAAAAAAAAGGGAGAATAAAGAAAGAGAAAAAGAAAATGACCATGAAAGAACAATTGGCATAAGAAACATTATAGGTTGGGTTTGGCTGCGAGTTCGCGCGCAATTGATCTCAATTAGACTTTCTTTCTCTTTTTATTATTTTTTTCTTTTTCCTCATCGTTATCTTTGTTATACGCAATTGCTCCTAGAGTAGTTTCATCTACGTTGGACAAATATAAATATATATATATATATATATATATATATATATATATATATCATCTTGTTGGCTTTCTTATTCTTGCCTTCTCACTCTTGTGTCGTATCGTCAAGCACGATAAATCAAATAAATCGCTGCTGTAAAGTTATACACTCTATATCACTCTCTATCATCATTTATGTAGTCAGTTTTTAATTCTCTTTCATCACTTATTAGCCTCAACCACTCTGACCTATCGTGCATTTATTCATTTTTTTTTTCTTTTTTTTTCCGCATTTAATTTTAAATCAAATACCGAACATAATGTTACAACTAACGAATATTTGATAAGAATGAGGAATTAAAAAAAGAATATATAACTATATATGTATATATATATTATTTCGTAATCTAAATACTTTTCACACTCGAATTATTTATTTTAAAGATAATAAGGATTTTTAGTTGTAACTATCCATATAGTATTCATCATAATAAAAATATATATTTTTAAATTATTAAAATTTAAAGATATAGATGTTAAGTATTTCTATCCATATATTAAAAAAATTAACATTTTTACAAGGTAAGATTTGAATTTTAATTCCGGGAAAACTGTAAAATAGAAAGAATTTTTTTTTCTCTAATAATTACAAAAGATAATAAAGTTTCAAGAGAGCTAGCTAAAAATTGATTTAAACCGAAAAATTGTTCGATAAAAACAGAGCAATGAACTACCAATCACTATATATATATATATATAGGCAGATCCATTACTTTTCGACGAAAGTGCCCCATACAAAGTTTGGAAACCAGCCCTTGGATGGCCCATCGCCGAGCGAAGTATGATGATTAACGGCCGGTCACTGACAATTTTTAATGGCCCATGAACGGCTGAATATACAAATGATGACCACGGTCCATTAATGGCGCTCGACTATCGGCCGATTAATGGCAGCCGGCAATCAGCCAAGCATGTAAATTAATTTAATTAAAAAAAAATTTTTTTTTTATTAACCTAATAGAATTCATATGATCATTAACGTTTTAACTATTTAAGGAGGATAAATGATGTGAAAAAAACTCGGTGAAAATTCTGCTGGACTCTGGGCGCGAACTGCCGATCTTCTGATGACTGGGTCCGAACGATGGCTACTGGACGAAACTGTTAATGTTGAACTGATACTTCTGAATGATCTAGATATTTATTCTACTATAACCACTCGATTTTACATAATATAAAGAGCAATTTAATTAATATTTTCAATTATTTAGAAAAAAAAAATAAGAATTTCGTACTATTTTATTATAATTACATAATTTTTTTAAAAAAAACTTATTAAATTAAATTGATTATTTATCAAGAACCCAGTTGAAATATCTTGCTCTACCAGAGCGCTCTCTAAGTTGTATAGAAGCTGAGATACAAATGTTTGAAAATAACCAAAAAATTCTGCAGTGGCCGGATTTAGGGATATTGAGCTCAAATTTTCAGGATCACCTTCTTTTCTGACCTACTTTCGAGAAAAAAATCGGCGTCCAAATCAGTGATCCACCCAGCACACATTTCTGTTGCATTTTTCTCTGTATACACTCTACTTTCAAGAAAAAAATAGATATTTGTTCTGAACTAATATCCGGCTTAGTTGGGAGCTTTCAACTAAATTACTGAATTAGCAAATTTTCCCTTTTTTTTTAAATTCTCTCATATCTACAGTTTTCAGAGTAGAAGGATAAATACCAACTGATATTGTTTGTGTAAGTGTTTTCTGTTGATATCTACCGCAATTGTTCTTACATGAAAACTTATTCACAAAAATTAGGTTACCTGCGTTAATATCCGCGATAAAATATCCTACGACAAAATATCCATGGATAAAATATCCTCAAGGAAATATAAATTATATAAAAACATATACGCTTGAAATAGTACTGTGCCTTTTTTTCACAGGTTATATGTGTGTATAATTATAAAATATATAAACCCATGCACTTGCAATAGTACTATACCATTTTAAAGAAAATCATAGATTTAACTGTAGGTGATGTGATGCAATACTATTAAATTAATCAATGGTACCAAAATTCAACTTTCGAAAATCACGAATTTTACATGAATAACTTTTAAGTTACTTATATTCTGAATATTCGTATTACAGTATTATAATTAGTATGAAATATTTATTTAATCTATACTAATAAATGGAGAGCCGACTTTTTGTTTGATTATATTGCGAAAACTACTGAACCGATCGAAATAATACTTATATCATAAGATGCAGCGTGTTTCGGAGAAGGTTTTAGTATATGATATGTTGGTGATTACTTATCCGGAACTTATATTTTTTGACTTAGAAATAATTAATTTTTATTGTAACTAAATTTATTCTATTCGATTATCATTTGTTTAAAATAAATTTTTTAATTCTGCTGGTTATGTTTATTTATCGATTTGACATTTGGTAAATTGAGTGCTGTCAAGAATTATTTATAATAATGCAATTGCGAGATATCATTACTATTCGTCATCGGTACATCAGGGCTAATCAATTATATGAGTATGTAATTTTTGTTGATTTGAAAATTAATGGTACAATAAAAGTTTAAGAAATTATTATTCTAAACAGTTTCAAAGAATTTATAGTGAAGACGTATGAGTTTCAATTTAATAATGGCGTTGAGTATTTTGTACTTACGCTTTCTGAAGGAGTATAGTTATTAGGAATTCAACTTTTATGATTCTTCGGTTGAGTCGGATACATTCACTAAAATTTCACGATAATCACGTAACTAATATTATTTAATTTCCTAAACTCCATATATTCGTAAATATATTCTAATAATTGTTTTTAATAATTTTTAAAGATTATGAGTCTTCCAGCTTATTTATTTATGCACCAGAAGATGGTATGACCCGTAATTTAGTGTATAAAGAAGCATTGTCATAACTTTTTAGTTTAGTAATGTAGTTATGTAAATTAATTATAATTTGGTTTGACTTTAAAATTGTAATTAAATTTTATAAATAGGTGTATATTGAAAAAAGTACATTTAAAAAAAATAATTAATAACAAATATAAAATTTGTCAAGAATAGTTTATTAATAACTAAACATAAATTTCAGCCCAGCGAAGCGGGTGAGGGACAGCTAGTAATATATATTTTTTAAACTAAAAGAAAATTGTTTTTAGTTAAAATATATTTTTTTTATTTTTAATTTTTTCAAATGATTCTGTTATAAAAATATTTAATCTTGAGAATATTTTGTTCAAAGATAATTTGTCAAAAGATAATTTGTCACGGGGATATTTTGTCGTTGGATATTTACGCGTGTCCCCAAAAATTATTTTAACCAAAACACCAAAAACAAAGCAATTTTCAAGATGGTAGAATATTTATAACAAGGATCCAAGCTCAATACCAAAGTGGAGATTTTCAGGCTTCTTAGGAATATAACAAAGCAACTTTCCTGAAAATGGAAGAAAATTACGGTAGATATCAACAGAATACACCTACACAAAAAATATTAGTTAAATAATTGTATAAATAATAAGTTATATTATAGTTATTGCCTTTCTTTTGTTTTTTTTTTTTTTTTTTTTTCTATAGATTGGAGTGAGGTAGATTTTTATATTTTCTCTTATAAGATTTTCAAGGCTTTGATTTAAAATATTTTAACAGCTGAAGTTACAAGATTAAAAAATCTGTGTTAATAAAAATATCATTTGATGATATTTATTTAAATAAAAATTTTTACTCAAGATTGATAAATTTATTTCCTTAAGAAGAAAAATAAATTATAACTATTATTTATTATCTCTTATATTGAAGATGTTTGCAATTGGAGCTTTTAAAAAAGTTTAAAAGTTGAGCAACCTATGGACTGTATTAATTATATGACCATAGATATTATCACAATATGAGTTTTAGAAATATTATGAATTAATGATGAAAAATAGATAGTACGGCACTGATTTTTTATGCGTAAAAAAAAATTTTACTGTATACCCACTATGTTACTAAATACAAAAATAAACTAAAATTGTGGGCTGTATCTATTGTACATACTCTCCTCATCACGTATCTTATGTATACCTAAACCTATACCTATATATATAATCGTGGTGATACGACGTTTGTAATGATGGGCATCTTTTAACAGCAGCAGCTATACTACAATAACAGTAACGACAGCAGCAGCAACAGCCAAAGCACTACGCGGAGAAGGCTTGAGCTGACGTCAGGTCCAACCTTGAGTAAAGACCTCGGAGTAACGACGCGTCTACTGCGTGCAATGCGTTGCTTTATGTGTTAGTGTCGTATTATATATATATATATTTTTTTTCACAATGATTATCAGTGAAATGGATACATAATTACATTTTTTTTTATTTTATTCCACCTACAATACGAATTATTTTTCCGTAAATAATTTAAAAGAGAAAAAATAATAATTTATAAATAACTCTTTTTACTATTATACTACATTAATATGTAGGTATTACTAGCAAGACTACAATGTTTTAGATAGTGTTTGGACTTTGAATCCAATAGTTAAGTCACTTCAATTTACTATACATTGTATAATACGTTACTGAATTGCTGTTAACAAATATTAAATTTATTAAAATCTTATAATCATCAGTATTTATGTATTAATTATCGAATATTCAAAGAAATGAGAAAAAAAATAAGTGGTGTAAAAAAAAAAAAAAAAAAAAAAAAAAAAAAAAAAAAAAATCAACTTTGCATATTAAACCTTGACTGTTTAACTGTCGCTTTGGATTATATTGCGGCAAGTGGTTTTGCGCGTCAATTACTTAAAGATATCGCAAGAGATTTAACTGCGTTTCGAATATTTATATACCCTTTAAAAGTTACTCCAATATATATTTTATTGCGCTTAAAAAGCTTTTTCTTAAAATAATGACAACGATTATTTTAAATACGTGTATATGTAATTATTTCGAGATTAAAAAAAAAAAAACTAGAAAAAGAAATAATAAATTTAAATGATGAGACTGACGTAGTTGGTTATGATATATACGGATATACAAATATTTACATAATTTTTTAAATAATAAATTGATAAATAAGTACAAGTATGAAAGCTCGAAGGACGTGACAAGAGTTGTCACAGCGATAACCCCGCGCCTTAAAGTCCCGCAATTCATGATAGCGTTATACCGGTTATCTTTTAAACTTTTAAATACACAGATACTTTGTGTAACCAATGAATATATATATATATATATTGGTAGACTTGAAGACATACAATAAGATAATATATAACATATACCCCCATTTATTGTTATTACTATTACTATTATTGTTATTGACTGCTTGTTAAAGCGATTATCTCAATAATAAAACCAAAAAAAAAAACTTGTATTTTTATCGTTGTCAAATATTTAAAATATCATTAACTATTTTTAGGAAAGATACAATATTTCAACTTTAAATATAAAAATAATTTTTTTAATTTTATTTGTATTGTAGTAAAAATGAATACATATTATGTGCGTTAGAATCTGATCTCTCTAAAAATCATAAATATATAGCAAGTATTTGGTGAAAAATTTTCTTAATATTTTATAAATATTACTGTACGGTAGTCACATAGAAAAATAATAAATATGTTAAATATATGATGAGATATTGTGATGATAAATAGCCTTGACCAATGTACTGAGGATCAGTGGGTGCGCAGAAGCACTTAACTCTTTTTCATTGTTGATATACTTAATAATCTTCGCTATCTCATTGTTAAGAAAAAAAAAATAATAATATTAACACATATATTCACATTAATCATTCATTTTTGCAATATATATAAATTTTGTATTTTAATTTCATCTGTATTGAAATTTTAAAAACCAAATATAGGATTATTTAGATTATTCAGGTGAGCTATGGTTTGAGAATAGTAGAGGGTAATAGAAAAAATGAAAAAAAATATTGCAAAGGCCCGCATGCGGTGTATCGGTGATGAATATAAATATTGTGTATATTTATATTGGTATATATATAAAATCAGTACGCAGTACAGAGAGACATAAGTCGTCACCTGTGTCAGATCAAGAAAACAGAGCCATTGGCATGCGACTTATTAGACCAAGATATTTATTTTCCTGCCTTTTATTTTTTTCTTTTTATTTACCATGCCAAGATATTATTTTTTTTTCTTTTTCTTTTTCCAAACTATTTTTCATATTCCATTTTGGTATCATTTTTAATAATATAAAAAAAAGCACTTACTATAAAAACTCAGTCTATTATTTAAATAGAATTTGTTTTATTATAACTATTAACCGTGAAATAAAACGGTAAAAATTAATAAATTTATTTTTTAATAGCTTTTAAAAATTTTATAGATGAACGAACTATTTATAAAAATTATATCATTAAAGACAAAAAAAAATATTTATCTATATGAACAATTTAATGTGATTCATTATTAATTAATTAATCGATTTAATAGCTAACATTAAATTATATATTTGTATGTGTCAGTTTATCAAATTAAATTCTTTAGAAATGTAAAAATATTTTAATTTTTTTACTATATTAAGAAAAAAAAAATTATTTGTTGATTAAATTTCACAAATAATGATAATATTAAATGTTAGAAAAAAAATCTGTTACCATATTTTTTTTTATCAATAAAACTAATCTATTATCAATCAATTAACTGAATGGTTTGATATTGAATTAAATTTTTCAAATCGTTTCACACGTGATTCGTTTAAAACTATAATTAAAAAAAAAAATAATAATAATATAATAATAAAATATTTCGTTCAAGAGAAAAAAAAATTGAATTTATCAATTGAATTACAGTAACTATGGATAATATTTATGATTAATCGATGAATATCAATAATGATAGTTAAAGTGCAATTAACAAAATACTGTAAATAATAATTGTTATGGTCTTCATTATTACTATCATTATTATTATTATAGGATACATGAATGATGTAAAGAGATAATTTATTGTTAGATGTATACAGTAATATACTGACCTTCCAACCAGCGCTGCTGTTACTATCACCTTTGTCCTTAAAATACGGTACGTTTTGCACCATCCACTCGTATATCTGTGAAAGTGTCAACCGTTTATCCGAAGCACTTGTAATAGCTTGTGTAATTAAATCAGCATAACTCAAATTTCCCCAAGCGTTACGACGTGAGGAATTTTTTTTAAGAGGAATAAGAGCACCAACACCTTGGCCAAGAGCAACTTGTTGTAACAACACATTACCATTTGAATCATCTTTACCACCATTGATATCGCTACCAATAACACTGGTATCAACGTATCCCTCAGGCCGTGGCAAAGGCCACGTGTTTGATCGCGCACGTAACTGAGGCTCAAATCCGCTCTCCAATTCAAATGACAAGCCTTGAGCTGTTGTACTTGTTTGTCCTGCTCCTGTTGTTGTTGCTGCTGTTACTGTTGCTCCTGCTCCAGGAGCTGCTGCTGTTGCTACCACTGTTACTGATGATGCTGATGATGAGGACAGGGATACGTTTATTGAATCCATTATATCCGTATCCATATTTAGATTATAGTTTATTTTTTATTTTTAAAATAATAACGATTTGGATAATTATTATTTGTTTATGTATATTATGTGTTATTATAGATAAAAATTAGAGTAATGCTGTAAATTAAGTAAAGTGCGTAGTTCTAAAGCTGGTGGTTGAGTTGGAAAGAGGGAGAGAAGAAGGGAGGGAGGGAAGGCAAGAAGAGGGAATAAAGGGGATGAGCACGTGGTCTAACAGTGTTTACCAAGCATCGTAGTCACGTGGCCGTTATTCTTTACGATCATTTCTTATCACCACTTTTATGTTTACTATTATTATTATTATTATTTTTAATTAATTATTTAATAAAAAAACTCCATTAAACTAATTTTTATATAGTTAAAAAATAAAAATTTTTTTATACTACGGGTTTTTTTAAATTTTTTTTTAAGTCTGTTTAATTCTATTTAAAGAAACAAAAAGAAAAATGGTATGATGAGAGACTGATAAAATCACAAAGATCACTGGATACGAGACTTAACACTTGACGACGACAACTCGAAAGATTTCCCAAAGAATTTCAAGGTCACGCCTTTTTTGTTGCTATTGCTGACGCGTTATCTCACCAACTTTACATTACAACAACCGCCACACATAAAAAATTTTTAATAATTTATTTATCTCATTTGCATATTCCGTCACTTCTGCGAACTCGTTTAATATTGTATGTCTGTGTCTAAATAAATATCTATATATATATAGATAGATAGATTTTTCTTTTCCTTTTTTTTTTTTAATTTTTTTAAACACGTTTTATATTAATAATAATTCAAATAAATTACGCATATTGAATGATTAATATGAATAATTGGTTTATTATTTAATACGAGTATAATGAGTGTGAGTACGGTTGGCACCTTGTGGTATTTTTGAATGAAGGACCGCTAAATTTAAGTTATAAATAACTCATCCACGTAGGAACGTACTTTTAAACGTACATACATATGATGAAGATAATAATAATAATGATAATTATGCGTATAATATATATATAACCAACACACACTGTTTAATACACTTATACAGATTTGCGACACACACGCACGATATAAACTATTACTACTACTGGTTCTGGTACTGGTGCTGGTGGTGGTACACTGTTGGTGCTGGTGTCGTTGGTGGTATTTGTACTGCTGGTTCTACTACTTCTCAGTTGAGTTTAAGTTTCGTCACACTTAAATTTCTTAGCATCTCAAGTACATACACTACGTACAATTGTACAAACTAATGTACATATGTACACTAAGCCAGTGCACTAAACAGCTACAATTTTATTTCTTCATCAGCTGGTACCATATGATGATTCCAGCAGACAACGAATACTCGATTACTCTCTTTATTAATTATCATTTTTTTTATTATTGATGTATATTAATAAAAATTTTTTAATTAAAATAAATAGTTAAAATTTAAAAAACTTATAATAAAGAATATTATTAATTTTTCGTATGTACAGTCGTATTATTGTATATAATTTTTAAAAAAAGTAAAAACAATATTATAAGTTGTTATTTATAATTTTAAAAAAAATGATAAAATTACTGAATAGCTTGCCGGCGAAGCAGCACGGCGCTTACTGTCCTTACTGCCCCGCTCGCGTTCTTCAGTCGCGACCAGTGCTGCCAGATCGTGGGATATTTTTACCCCTTCTCGTGGTGAAATAGCATGGAGTGTAATGTCAGGAGGGGGTAAAAATATCCCACGATCTGGCCGCACTGGTCGCGACGTTAGCTCGGTGGCTCGGTTTCTTGCGTTGGATGATGACGAAATGTCGCGGAGATACCCGAAAAATACCGAGCACACAATATATTTCTATTTCACTCTCTGATTACGCGCGCGTGCGAGCTCTCTCTCTTGCTGCCACAGGCACAGCCGCCATCAACTATCTTCATATTTATATATACATCTTATTTTTCTTCTTCCTCTTCAGTAACTTATCAAATTTTTTATCTCTCTTTCTAATATATGCTTGATCTCTATACCTTATCGTATTAGTATTAGTGTAGTCTATACCTGTATAGCAATCAAAACCTAACTCAATGTGGCGCCAGACCTAGACTTACCTATTATAAAGTCACACACTAGGCTACCACATGATTTTCTTTTTTATAGGATCTTGTAAATATATATATATATATATATATATCTTGTCATATCAGTTTTAGTACAACTGCTCGATTAACTTAAACTACATACTACTATACTAGAAAGGCAATAAAATCTATACTTAAAATTACTGCTTAGATGTGGTACTTATATACGTATATATGGATAAAAGTTGTAATAATTATAACTAAAAATAAAGAAATAAGTAAACTTATGTATGTAGTAATTTAATTAACTTAAAATTATTAATATGATTTTAAGCCAGTCAAGCGCCAGTTTTAATATCTGTATAACATTTATCTATTATATATATATATATATATATATATATATATATATATATATATATATATATATATGTGTGTGTGTATTATCTGCTTGATCGTCCTATATAATATATGTACATGGTACAGCCGACTGGTTTACTGTAGAATACGTTGTAATATCACTTCGACGGAAACTTGACTATCGCTACCGTTTCAATCATACTTATTTACTCTCTATTAATATATATGAGTACAATATAATAAATAAGCGATCCCTCATCAATATGGCCTTGAAATTTATGCTGATATATGTATATACCAATCGTTTTACTTAATTATTATAAATATTTAAAAATTTGTATGCTAATGAATGAATAAATTCATCACTTGAATTAACCAAATTTTTTTTACAAACAAACAAAAATATATAATAATTAAATGATTATTTATTAAATAGATAAAAAGATAAATTAAAATATGATAAAAATAATGACGGTCGACGATGTTATTTATGTGAATTACATGTATTTTTAAACAAGTGCGAATGTAGCAGACATCAGAAAAATTTGAAATTATAAATAAATAGGGTAAATAATTAAAAAAATAATATTTATAAAGAAATGACTCATCAATTTCAAAATTTTTTTAATGCGCTTTTTTTTTAAATTTTCTTTCATTAATTGTATACCCTATTTATTGGTAATATTAAATTTGTCTGATGTCTGCTACATTCACACTCATATTTTTAAATTATATTTAGTTAGTTTGTATATTTACCGATAGAGGACAGCATCGTCCAACCAACAATTCACGATTCACTCACACACAAGCTTGACTTGTCGGGTATTTATATTAATAATAACATGCATTGTAGGTACATATGTTTGTAACGTAGTGTGTTCGGTGTTTAATTAACAAAAATAATAATAATAAAAATGGCTGCTCAAAACTCAAGTTTATCAAATGATTTTTCGGAAAAAAAAGAAGATGAATTTAATGATTTTTACACTGAAGTGAGTTAATTTTAGCTGTTTAATTAGTTAGTTACCATGGCAATTAATTTTAATCATTTGTGGTTATTTGCTAAGAGGTTATATTGTTATAATAAAAATACCTATCTGACAAGTAACCTAGAGAATAACATTTATTAATATTTTTTATATTATTTTATAAATTAATTTATTAACAGGTAAAAGAAATTGAAAAACGTGATAGTGTTTTAACGCCTAAACAACAAATTGACAGATTACTCCGTCCAGGTTCATCATACTTTAATTTAAATCCATTTGAAGTTTTACAAATAGATCCAGACACAGTTATTGATGAAATTAAAAAAAAATATCGTCGTGTAAGTATTATTATTATTGTTATTATCATCAAAATTGGGAAGTACGGTTTCCGTGGTGCCGCCAAACGACTGCGAATTTTTGTCGAACTCGACAAAATAAATTTTTTTTTCAAATAGCTGTAACTTCTTCAAAAATGGACTAATTCAGACGATTTTTTTCTAAAACTTTCTTTTTTAAATGTACTTTCCGGAAAAAAATAAAAAAAAAATTAAAGATGATGAAATCTATGAAATTTTTCACTTTTTTGAAAAAGCTGCATTTTTATCGAAATCCATTTTTCTCGAAAACTAAGCGAGATATAAAAAAATTTTATTCCTGAAGAAAGTCTTATTTCGTTGAGATCTACGAGAATTCGCGGTCATTTAGCGGTGCCACGGAAAAATGATATAGCGATAATTAACAATTGTTTATTTAGATGTCAATTTTGGTACATCCAGATAAAAATCAGGATGACGCGGATCGTGCTCAACAAGCATTTGAAAGTAAGAATTATAGTAAAATATGTATTAAGTATTTTATTATTGTAAAATTATTAATAAAATTTTTATTTATTAGTTGTAAATAAAGCGTGGAAGACGCTTGAAAATGAGGAAACGAGAGCTAAATGTATGGATGTTATTGAGGAGGCTAAAGCGCGTACGGATCACATGGTAAAATATTATTATTATTATTTTTATTATTTTAAATTTATTATGTAAAAAATTTTATTTTTAGATAGCGGAAAAAAAGAAAAAATTAAAAAGAGAAATAAAAGATAATACGAGTAGTGTACCAATGTTAGAAGAAGAATCAGAAAAAGGATATAGACATGCTGTTTGGGTTATGACGATGAAATTATTTGCTGATATGGAGCGTAGAAGGTATTCATAATTATATAATATATACATATATTTATTTTGATATTATTTTTAATGGTATTTAGACGAGAATTAGCGACGAGAGATGCAGAACAACGAAAACGAAAACGTGAAGAAGAACTTTCAGCAGAAGCACAAGCAGCTATTGAAAAAGAATGGCAAAAAAATTTTGAAGAATCAAGACAGTCACGCGTTGACAGTTGGAAAGCTTTTCAATCAAAATCTGGTACTACTAATCAAAAGAAGACTAAAAAATTAAAATCTTTTAAACCACCAAAAACGAAGGCTGAATCGCGGTAATTAATTAATTATTTTATGATACTACCGTGTTGTTTTTATACATCACAGACTTTAACTAATTCTCAAATACTTTAATTTGATTTTTTTTTTTTTCGTCTTTAATGAATATAGTAACGTTTAATTACAAATCATCTGCTTTGCCTGCATGGCTAATCCTCTTTATTCATTTTCCATATATATATAATTGACGTTAAACAAACTCAAGGTTCTAAAATTAAACTGATTGATTTATTAGTTTATTGCGCTGGTTAAAATAATTTAGTATTTTAATGTGTATATGATGAAAAAGAAAAAAAAATATAAATAAATACCAAATCTTATTTAATTTAAATAACAAATACAATACACGTACAAGGTAATGTGTGTATCGCTGTGAGAGTGCGTACAATTGGTATATATATATATATATATATATATATATATATATATATATATATATATATATATATATATATATATATATATATATATATATATATATATATATATATATATATATATATATATGTGAGGTATGAATGTTTTAAGTAATTATTTCACTTAAAATGTAAATTGATGTTAATTATTTGATTGATAGATAAAATGTGACGAATTGATAGTTATAACGATAAATATAAATAAAAAATAGGTTTAAAACTCTTAAAGCTCCGGTAGCTTGTGTCTATCTTATCGACTATAAAAAATAGAAATAAATATAATCAATAAGCTAATACACTTTATAAATAGTTTTTAAATAAAATAACCTATTGTCGATTGCACTTAATTTAAAATCATTAAAATATTTTAAATTCGATTATCAATTATTAAAAATAATGTTTAACTTTAAGACTTGATAATAAAAAAAAATTATCTCACGATCAATTTAAATATTTTATTATTATATTAATAATATGCATAATTAAATTAGTAAATAAATAAATAAATATTAGTCTTTTTTTTTTATTTAGAAAATTTCTTTAGAAAAATTACCACTCATGAAGGTATCATCTGTAATAAATTTAAACTATTTTACTTTAAAAATAATTAAGGGACAAAAAAGGTATACAATTATTTTTAAAATAAAATAGTGTTACATATATAAGTAAACTACAGTACGTATTTTTGTAATAACTATTTATATATGATTTAATGTGCATAAAAACGACTATTTAAAGTGTAAACAAAATTTTACATCCTTGTGAACAATAAAAAAAAATACATTTTCAGTTTTATGAAATTGTTAATAATTTGTTTCTAGGTAAAATTTTTTAATTTTTTTTTACCTGATTATTATCATAGGCATGTTGCATAGATATCAGCAAGATATATTATACTCCTATTTATTATTTATCTCGAATGTATTGAAATATTCAACGCATGCGCAATTGAATTCAATACCTGTGGAAATACATTAAAAGCAAAAGAGAAAAATAAAAGTAAAAAATAATAAGAAGAAGTAAGCAAGGGCAAAAAGTTGTATGTAACAGAAGATGGTGGGAGTTGTTCAGGTAGGAGGGATCAGGAGTAGGGCGGTAGGACTTGCCTCTCTGGCTGTTTCTGGTGTTTCTGCTTCTCAGGCACTCTCAGGTGTGTTGTACTGTAGATGAATGTAGATATATAAATATATATGTACGTACTGGATAGCAATGTATAATGTATAGACTGTAGAGCTTCATCGTTGTCGTCGTCGTCATTGTCGTTGTCGTTGTCGTTGTTGCCGTCGTTTTCATGTGGTCACATGCAACAGGTAGCATTGTATATTTATTAATATTAAAAATATATTTTTATAAATGTCATACACTATATTATTAAAAAATTTATAATTCCCTAATAATTTAACATTATCAAAGTTGATAGTGTGAATCCACTGTGATTATTAAATTGTAATATTTTTATACATAAAAAAAATAATAATTTTATAAGTTGAAAAAATATATATAGTTACTGAGTAAACTGGTAAGTAGTAGATATATTTTTATTCTATATTACATACATATATAATAGTGGGGAGTATGATAAAAGTAAAGGAGGATTGGAGGATGTGAATAAGGCTCCGTGAGGTGCCTTTAAACCACCTAGTGCACCTTTACCTTTACCTTTTCTTTACTTGTTGTATTCTTCTTCGGTTAGTATATTATTTTTTTTTATATTCAAACTATTTCATTGTTTAAATAATCCAAAAATTTTTTCATTTTTATTTACATTGGCTTATAATATATTTTGTTATAAAAATAAAATTATTAAATTAAAAGTAGAAATATGTGTATTATATGTGTATATATGTGTGTTAATCCGGAAAACCGGCTCTAAACGGTGCACAGCACACTTTACATTATACGATTTGACAGTTTGATTGTTTTAATTAATTATTATTTAATTTTTTTTACTTGTTATTGTTGAAAAATTAATTTTAACAAATAAAATTTAATTGTTAATTTAAGTATTTTTATATTGATAAATTTTTTTATATTAACTAATATCATTTATTTATTTCTCTAGATTAACGTCATTCGCAATGTTAGTTGAATATTATTAATCAAAAGAGTCATTATCAATATGTTTTAATACTTAAAATTATTACTAACGATCGAAAGTAATAATAAAATAAAAATAAGAAGAAGAAGAAAATTAAATTAAATTAAATATAAAAATGACTCAATGGATATCGAGGATAATAGTGATAAATTAAAAGTAAAATCGCGTATACCCGATTTTACAACATTATTACCTAAATCATTGGTAAAAAATAATGAAATTTCTAGTTCGACGAGTTCAAAGAGTTCAACGAGTTCGCTCTCTCATAATTCTTTAACATGTAAAGATTTTGGAGAAGGTGGAGTTGATAAACAATCATTGAAATCAAGTCGTGATAAAAAATCCAGTATTCCTATATTGCGAAAACACGAAATTCGCGAATATGAAGACATTAATCTACGAAGCGAAGCACGAAAATCACAAATTCCACTACAACGAAATAATCGTGGAAGTACTGATGACTTGAGATCATCATCATCATCATCATCATCAACTACAACAACTGTTTTTTCACCATCACGATTATTTTATAACAATAATAATAACAATTATTATTATTCACGTAGCTATCAAGTTGATAAAGAAGTTATTAATTCGCCGAGTCTTATTCCAAAATTATTATTATTAAAAAAAAATCGTGACAAACGTACTAATAAACGATTAGAAGAGAATAGTAGCAAAAATAAAATTTCAGTTGCAATGGATGATTCAAATGATTGTATAAAAGATAATGATAAAAAATCACCATCAACCGAAATTTCTGTAAATGAAGAAATAATAATTGCTAAAAATAATAAAACTGTGAATAAAGTACAGGATGATGATGATAATGGTGATAATAATAATGAAGATGTTAAAGAAAAAATAAATTTATCGAATAAAAGTGAGGATGATAAAATAATAATAATATCGAAGGAAGACGATTTAAATTTAGATGATATTACTGATGATACTGCGGTAAATCGGCGATTATCAAGCCATTTATCACCAGAAGCTAGTCCTTTAAGTACTCGTTCTTCATCAAGATACAGCCCTCGTGAAAGTGAGAGTGAACCTACACCAGGTCTTCCACGTAAAATAGTAACTACTGGAAGTGAATCTTTGTCATCACAACGAATACGAGATGCTATTACAAGAACAAGACGTGAATCTAATAGTAGTACTCGATATGAAAGTTCTGGCAGTGAAAGCATTAGGTAATTTATCATAAAATTTATTACTTAAATTATTATTATTATTATTATTATTATTATTGTTATTGTTATAAATAAATTTAATAGATTAAGCGAGTCGGGATTATGTGATTATGTTGATTTGGCAAAGAAATCTCGATTGGATCCACAAGATATTGTCGTTGAAAATTATGAGCGTGATAGAGTACAGCGTGACAGTGAAGACGATCATCCACCACGACTCAATGACGCTCGTTCAGAGTCAGCGATTAAATTTTCAAATTTATCCTCTCAAGGACGAACAATATTACGACGACGCAGACAATTTGATTCACAAGGTATAATAATATTATTATTATTATATTTAACATTTATTAAATTAAATATAATATAGATGATAGGTTTTCTCGCTATGCTATTAGCAGTTGGTAGCAATTGATTATTGAAACCTTTTAAATTTATTATTTTTATTACTCTTTTACTAGGTTTTTTAGTTTTCTAGTGACTTGTTGTCATCGTTAAACATTTTTATTTTTCATTTATTTCTTTCTATTTATTAATATTAACAATGGAAATTTTAAGAGTTGTGCAATTGTGTATAACTATTATAATATCAATATGGTTTTTAATATTTTACTTTGGTGTCAGTGTTGTATTGTACTTTTGGTGGAAAGGAGATTTTAATAAATTATAAAGTTTTTATTTATTTATTTTAAATTAAAAGGTTCAAGAAGACGAGGAAGATCATATGCACGCTCATATAGCACAGAAGATATTGAATTTCAAATAACTCGTCAAAGTCTTTTACGTGGCAACGGATCAGCAGCAGATTCATCAAAAATTCCTGATTATCGTCGACTGGTATTTATAAGCTCAGATTCGTCATCCGGGCGTGATGAAGAAGACGATGCTGACAGTAGCTGCTCTGGTTCGTCTTATTTGACTGGTGGAGTACCTATAGGAACAACCAGAAATAATAATAATAATAATAATAATAATAATAACAATATTAGTGGTAGTAGTCACAGTCAGAGTCTTGAAGATTGTGATTGGGATTATTTTGAAAGCAATAGCTTGCCTTCTTTGCCATCAGTCTTGTGTGGTGATTCTGTTCGTTCTCATGTTAATGATATAAAAGGTGGAAATATTTGGGATTGTTGTCTAGGTCAACGACGTGGTTCCAGTACTTGTTGTCTGGTATGAATATATTTATTTATTTATAAATATTTATTGAGGAAATAAATAATTATGATTATTTGTACAGGCATGTGGAGGTAGTAGTAATAGAAATGTATTGCCAGTTCCTGTGCCAATACCAGTTCCAGTACCTTATCCGGTACCAGTACCAGCATCTCTGTGGAATAATCAAGATTTTGCAGCTGCTGCAGCTTCGTCAATGATAACAGCCACAAAATCAGATAATAATTTAAAATTTAAAAACGTTGCGGGTTCTTCTATCGGGCCGTGGTTTTCATGGCATCCTAAATTTATCTCACAATCTGAAATTCATCGAGGGCTTTATTGTGAACAAAAAATAAGTGATCCAAGTTTCAATACTGCTGATTCTATTTTCACATTTCGTCCAGACGGTTCACTTGTTGGGCATTATGAAAGTATTTATCACGGATCTCTTTTAACAACACTCGATCATAAATCAATGCCATTAAATAATGAGATAAAAAATCATCAACCACAAGTTGAAGATTCTCAACAGGAGGTTAAATTAGAAAAACAATTAATAATAAAAGAACAAGAAATAAATTCAAATCTATCAATTAATAGTGATAATCTAAATCAATTAGATTTAGTCAATAGTGGTGAAAATAATAATAATAATGATAATGATGATAATGAAGCTGATGAAGTTGATAAAGTGCCATTGACTGATGATAAAACATACAATGAAGATAGTAAATTTGAAAAACCAATATCATTAGCAACTGAAATTGATGAAAATTCAGATCAAGATCAAGATGATGATCATGATTCATCGTCATCCTGTGCAGACAGTAGTGATTTTGATGATGAAAATAAATCACATCATTTCTCTCGTGTGTTTGTTGTCAATAACGACGACGACGATGATGATGATGATGATGTTAATTATAATGATTCCTTGGCAAGTAATCAACACAAAGGAATAGAAGAAGAAGACGGAGAAAATGAAGTTATTCTCAAAAATATAAATTTATTATCATTAAATTCTGATTCATCGAATAAACAAGAGGAAAGTTTAAACGAACAACCAGCTACTTTAATAAATAATTCTAAAAATAATAATAATAACAATAATGAAATTAGTTATTCAGCTGATTCAATAGATTCTTCAGATGATAATATAATAACATTGAGATCAATACGTAATATAAATCCTGATGAAGTAAATTTTTTATCATCATCAGAAACAAAAGAAATAATGATAAATAACGATAAAAATAAAAACTTTAATGATGATATTAAAGAAGAAGATGAAGAAGAAGATGATAATGATGAAGATGAAAATAACGTAGATAATTATGAATCAATGGTAGCAGATTCATTGGAAATAAAGGAAAATGAAAATGTATATTTACTTAATCATAATTATACAAATAGTAATAGTGAAATAAAACGTGATATATGTGCCTTATCAGTGGTATCAAATTTATTAGACTGTTGGAACGAAAATTTAAGTAAAAAAAAATTAAAATCAACAACTGCATCATCATCATTAGTAATTAAAAACGAAAATAATAAAGAAAAATTCGAAATAAATAAAAGTATAGTAGTTAGTGATGATACATCAAAAGAATCAATGAAAGAATGCCAGGTGAATGTAGTAAGTAGTGAACAACAACTGGTGGGAGAAAATGAGGTGGATACAAGTGAAAATACAGGTGGGGAGACAGTGCGCCGGGGAACGCGACTTGATTCAGTTGAACGTCGCCCGTCTACTCGCGATGATAATGTATTTTTACCTGACGAATTATTATCCTCATCTTCATTACCATCATCATCATTATTACCAACAACAACAACGACAACATATTCTTCACGACAAAATATTTTGTCACAAAATAATAAATTCAAGAGTTTTGTGATGATTACATCGGGTGCTTATCAACCAGTTAGTGTTATAACTTCAGATACGACAACGTTATTGCAGCCAGATGATAATAAAACACAAGAGAATCAACAGACTCAACAAACTCAACAGACTCAACAGCAGTCATCGTCAGGCCTGGCTGGATACTACCATCTGGCGTTGGAGGCGTTGGAAACACCTCAACGAACAGGCTCGGGACCACGTCGACCGTTAATGATTAAACGACGGTACGATGACCACCCATCCGAACTTGAATCTGAATTACAAGAACAAACAGTTAACAATAAAACAAAAGGTATTATATCCACAACAAATAATTCACAAAATAATTATTTTGTTAATATTGATATAGAAAAAGATAATTCAATTGATAATGAAAATAATGATGATGATTTAGTTTGTTCGACAAATAAATTAAAGAAATTGAAAATTTCTGATGGTAATAATAAAATTTCACATCACGTTGATGTTATACTTGAAGAAGGTCTTGCTGATGATGATTCTTGGGTTGAAGAGGTCTCACATGATGAAGATGAACAGAGTACACCAACAACAACAAATACGGAAGACAGTTCAGAGGATGAAGTTAATAATCTTGGTGGTGATCGTGAAGAAGAATTACGTGGTTATCATCGTCAAGCTATTGATTTTACTCTTCACACAATTGTTGAAGAATCTTGTGAAGAAAGTGAAGCTGAATTTAGTCTTAGTAATACTAATTGGAAATCAAAAAATCATGAAACTTCATCAACTTCATCAACATCACAACTTGAAAAATATTTTTTCTTTGGACTTGGAGGTATTGAATCTACTCAGAGTAATTTAAGTACAAAAAATTATGAAAATATTAATAATGATGATAACAATATTGATTATAATGATGATGATGATGATGATGATGATGATGATGATGATGATGATAATATGATAATTAATGATGAAAATGAAATAAAATTAACAAACGATTTAATAAATAACGATATGACATCATTATTATTATTAAATCGTGAAGTTGATAGTCTTTCAGAGACTTCATCAGTTTATTCTGAAGGTGTTCAAGAGAGTCATCAAGAATCAGGAACAATAATAAATTGTTTAAATGATAACAAAAGTGCCAATGACTTTAATTCATCACGATTGGAAAAATATTTTTTATCTGAATTTTTGGGTTTTCGTAATGAAGATCGTAGAGATTCAGATGGTTCAGTAGGAAGTGATTCTGAAGGACGTCCAAGTCCTGAAGCTCAACGTCGTAAACGCTTAGTTCGTGCTCGAGGTACTGGAAGATCTCACAGTTCTTCACTTGATAATCTTTTAAATTTAGCACAAACTTCACAAAATTCAACTTTACAAAATTCATTGCAAGATCTTAGTAATAATCAAGATACACCAGATGAATCTGATGATTCAACTGTAAAAACTGATGAAGATGTTACTGGATTTGTTGAAGGAGTAGATACTGTAAAACGAAAAAAGAAAAAAAGAAATTTAGGAACACAGAGCCCTCGTAATACTGATTCCAATAATAAAAGTCCTGAATCGGATAAATTTGATGATTCAGATAAATTTGAAATTTCTGTTTCTCTTGATAATGAAAATAATGAAACGAATTCAGAAGAAGAAAGATCTAAAACTCCTCAACCCAGTGATTCTTCATTGACAATTACATCATCATCAAATAATAATATTAATAATAGTAATAATAATAATAATAATAATAATAATAATAATAATAATAATAATAATAATAATAATAATAATAATAATAATAATGATGATGCAGTTGATGAAAATACGAATAATTCAACAGATCCTGATCGTAAACAACAATCAAGAGATTCTGGATTTGTTGGTAGCTGTGATGATTTAATTCAATCAGAACCATCAATTGATTCTAAAGAAAATAAAGATTCAAATAATATTGACAGTAAAAATGTTTGTGAAAATAACAACAACAACAACAACAATAATAATAATAGTAATAATAATAATGATAATAACAATAATATTAATAATAATGATGATACAAATAATATCAATAATAAAAATAATAATAATAATAATGATGATACAAATAATATCAATAATAAAAATAATAATAATAATAATGATGATACAAATAATATCAATAATAAAAATAATAATAACAATAACAATAACAATAACAATAACAACAACAACAACAACAACAACAACAACAACAACAACAACAACAACAGCAGCAGCAACAACAACAACAATAACAATAACAACAATAATAATAATAATAATGATAATAATAATAATAATAATAATAATAATAATAATAATAATAATAATAATAATAATAATAATAATAATAATAATAATAATAATCCAAAGGATAAAAATGAATTTTTAGCAGCATCAAATATTCATATTAATACTCATGCATTATCAAGAAAAGATAGCTTTAATAATTGGTCAAGTGATGAGGAAACAAATTTAATGATGTCTAAAATGCGTCAATTTTTTAAAACTATGGTTGCTAATTCAAATAATACAGTATTAACTTGTCAATTGTTATCATCTTCATCAATTAGTACAACAACAACAACAACAATAACAACAACAACATCAACAGCAGCAACAACAAAAACAAAAACAAAAACAAAAACAACAACAACAACAACAATGTCAACACCAACACCAACGCCTACGCCAACACCAAATAATACAAATCCAATAGAACGAATGGAACAAGAATTACCACGAGGAAAACGTACAAAACCACCCCAATTAGTATACTTTGAAAATGAACTTACACGACTTATGAAAACTGTACCAGGTATACGTGATGATCAAGTACGTGAAATTGTTGAGTATTTAAGTTCTGAAGATACTTGGTCTGATTCATATGATAGCTCTGATTATACGAGTTCTGATTTAGAAGGAGCAGCAGCTGCTGCTGCTGCTGCAAGCCGTCGTTCAACTCTACAGGAACAAATATCAGCCAGTTGTCAACAAATAATTAGTAATTTTGATGTTAATTCTGATGCTAATCTTTGTTCAAGTATTTTATCACCAATCGACAGTAAACAATCTAAAGAATCAATTCCTAGTGGTAATATGGGTAAAGATACAGCTTTTGTTTATCAAAAATTAGTACAAAGTTTTACTAAAATAGCTGGAGATGTTAGTTCAGATGCGAGTTCAACTCCTCACAGTAGCCCTCCATTAATTGCCAAAGTAATGCATCATATTGGTAGTAGATTAGTTGCTCTTATGCATCAAGTATCTGAAAATAATTCAAATGTTTCTTCATCTTCTTATTCATGGCGAAGATATCCTCAGCATACCAGAACTCCTTCATCAGCATCAACAACAACTGAAGACGATGATTCAACATCTGATTCAGCACATCAAACTCCAACATTTAGTCATCTTCAACTTCCACGATCAAAATCTCATGACCCTTTACTTCTTATCAGTGGACATCAAATAGGAACTGGTCAAGAAAATGAAGAACGTGAGACCAGTGATTATGAAAGATTTTCATGGCGTGGTAGCTTTGAATCTGCATTAATGGCTGCTGATTCACGTACTAAACTCAGTTTATTAACTTGTTCAGGAGATATTGGATCCAATAATACAAATTTAAATACAACAAATGCATTGGCAATGGCTGCTAAAAGACGGAGTGCTGGAGATTTATTATTTAATCCCAAGAGTTTTTCACGTGAACAATTGGATCGAGTAAGGAGCTGTGGATCTATTGGAGCTGGAAGTAATAGCATTAGTACAAGTGCCAATCAAATAAATGGAGCTGAAAATACAACTGGATCTATTGAAGAAAAAATATGGAGTAACAGACGTCGATCATCAGTTCCAGATGACTCACGGCATCGACGACGTCAATCATCATCGTCAACATCAGCAGCAGCAATTTGTACTACTGCTGATCAACATGAAGACGATGATGATGATGATGACAATGATGATAACGATAACGATGATGATGAAGATTCTGCTGATGAATTTGAATTTGATGGTGATTCGCGTGCTATGACCTTGCCTAGAGGAATGCAACAAACTTCAATATCAACTTCAACAACTAATTCATTACCACGTCTTCCAGCAACTAATAATAGTAATAATAAAAATAATAATAGTAGTAGTAGTAATAGTAGTATTGGATTTGGATCATCATCAATGCACAAAGCTCACAGTATGTATCATTTTTTGCCATCAAATACTGGAGTTAAATCTGCTCGATATCGACCACCAGGTTTTGCACGTAATAGTTTAAGTTCTGGTGTACCTAAACGAGCACTTAGTGCTCCAGGACTTGAAATAGCAGTTTCACCTAATATTAAACGTGAACGAAGACGTAGAGAATCTATTCCTATTCCTGATGAGGACAATAGTTTATCAGAAGCATGCAGTACACCAATTATTGGAGGAACAAATCGTTTAATGATTGATGAAAGACGTTCAGGAACACGAGTTAAAGATACAAATCGTTCATCTTTATCAAGTTTAGGTGCACGTTCAGATTCAATGGCATCTGTTTATAGTGGAGCTGGTGAAGGTAAATGGTGTGGATCTGTTGCTGTTAAAGGTGAGGTTGAGTTTTCACTTGAATATGATTACAAACAACTAACTTTCCAAGTTCATATTAGTCAATGTAAAGATTTGGCACCAGTTGATATTAAACGAAACCGGTCAGATCCTTATGTTAAAGTATATTTACTACCAGATAAATCAAAAGGAGGTAAAAGAAAGACAAAAGTTAAAAAACATACATTAAATCCAGTATTTGATGAGACACTTAAATTTAATATTAATTTAAATTCATTGGAGACACGAATACTATGGCTTACTGTTTGGCATTCGGATATGTTTGGACGAAACGATTTTTTGGGTGAAGTAAGAATGCCACTAGAAAATAAAATATTTGATGATCCAACACCAAAATGGTATCCTTTACAAGAAAGATCTGAATTATTTGATGATCCTATAGCTACGTATAAGGGTGAGGTTATTGTAGGTCTTAAATTTGTTCCACCAGAATTGTGTAAATTAGAGAAAAAAGATCGTGATCGTGATCACTCAAGTACTACAATTATCGGAGAACCACGAAAAGGAAAAAAAAATTGGAGTCGTGGTTCATTGCATGTATTAGTAAAAGAATCAAGAAATTTACAAACAAGAGCCAAAAATTCATCAGGAACTTGTGATCCATTTTGTAAAAGTTATTTGTTACCAGACAAAGGAAGATCAGGTAAACAAAAGACCAATGTTGTGAGAAAGTCTGATGGGAATCCAGTATGGGGGCATACATTCATTTATAAAGATGTAAGTCTTCAAGAGTTAGCTGAAAGGGGACTTGAATTAACTGTTTGGGATCATGATCGTATTGCCAGTAATGAATTTTTAGGTGGTGTTAGATTTAATCTTGGTACTGGTAAGTTTTATTATTTGTATATTTTTAACTTATTTAAAATGACTAATTATTATGTTATCTTTATTTCAAGGTAAACATTATGGAAAACCAGTTGATTGGATGGACGCAACCGGACGTGAATTATCATTGTGGCAAAATATGTTAGAGAGACCGAATTTTTGGGTCGAGGGTGCGATAACTCTTCGACCCAATTTGTACAATCATGGTAAACACAATTTCTCTTGATTATTTACATTATTTACTTATATTTTTTTATTATTATTCATATATATTATATATTATATAATCTTAAGGCTATAGGCCTTCAAGTACTTAAATGTTCAATATAAGCAATTGATACTTAATAATATAAAAAACAAAGTCTTGTTTGACAAAAAATATTTTTAATAAAAGTCATTGTCCAATTTTGTTGTTTTAGTCAAATATAATTGTTAATAATATTTCATATAAATATATATTTATATTTTACATTTTTATATTAGAAAACAAAAAAGAAAACAAAATTGAAACGGTATATTTATTGATATTAAATGTACATGTTTTCTCAATAATTACTGAAATACATATATATATTTGGAATAGAATATATTTATGTATGTATATCATGCATTATTCACATAATTGAATAGCAAATTCTAAAAAAAAAAATATATATATATTTTAAACCCTTGAAAAAAAATCTAACTACAAGTATTTTTATTCAACTCAATAGTTTATGAGCAAAAAAAAAACTGCCAGTTAAATATTTTTCTGCAAAAAAATTTTAAAAAAATAAAAATATATACATATATATTTAACGATGAAACTTTTTATAAAAAAAAATTTATATATAAAACTATCAGCTATTATATTATTATAGAAATATTTATGCATAGTTATGAAAAATGTATTTATATGCATTAAAAAAAAATAATTATATATATATATATATATATATATATATATATATATATATATATATATATATATATATATATATATATATATATATGTTTTATCCAGTAAGAGCTGGCTAAATAATAAATCCAATTTTTTTACAAGATTATAAAAATATATAGTTTTGTTTTTTGTAATTATTATAAATCACTATTTATAATAAAACGATTTCCTTCTGAATTTTTTCCTGAATATCGATATCGACATTTTCCGTAAGCACCTTTATTAGAAAAAATAAAATAAAATAAAAATTATTAATATATAATTTATAAAATTAATCTATACAATATACATTTTACCTTTATGATCACTTGGACTACGTGTTGTAGTTGGTAATGGTGAGTAATTAGGATCCAAAACAACGTCTTGATACGTAGTTGGTTTGAAATGACGAGTGATAGATGAACAAGTACCAGGAGGTGTGGGTGCAATAGCAACAGGCAAACAAGTCGAAGAATATGAAGAAGGAATATTAAGTGGAAGAAAAGGTGTAGAAGTAAGTGAAGATAGAGGCATATTTAGTTTAATAGTCCGCATAAAACGACCTCGATTGCTTGCATCTTTTCTCTCGATTTGTGTGACTGGTCGAAAATCGAGAAAGCGAAGAGAGTCTGGTAAAACGTGAATTGCGTACAGTCTGTAACGATCATAGTCAGCCTCGTCGTTGTTGACAGGATCCGTGAGCTGATCGGGGTAACCCGGATTCCCCAACAGACTTACGTATTTGACATTTGGACAACAACTACTTATTTTCTCCAACGCTAAGTCTATATCAACTATCTGTTTAATTTCAGATTAATACAAAACAACAATAAATATATATACATATATAGATAAATATATTTTGATATACCTTATTATTATTTAAACTAATTGTCGTTAATGTATTAATTGATGGCAATGTATTTAAATCATACAATTTATTGTTGTCTAAAATTAATTCCTGAAGATTATTGCAGTCTTTTAAAGCAGATATTGATGTCAGTTCATTATAAGAAAGATCGAGACTTTGACAATTTATTCCCACTATTTTAATCAAACCTCGGGGTATTCTCGTGGTTCGTTGACCCGTATAACAAGCCTATTGAATATATATATTATTTCTTAATTAAATACAAATATGATAACAACTACTTATTTAGACAAGTAAAATAGTGAAAGTAAATAATTACAAACCCGATTATTTGAAATAGTCAAGGCACTGCGGTTAAAATCTTGTGAGCTTTGCGCCATTTTGTTAAATGAGATTATAAATAATGACATGCAGTATCGTCAATACAGGTTTATCGGAGCATTCGAGGTAAAGATGATAAAGTATACTATCGAATATCTAACATATTATATTACATTTTTCTGTCTCTTTTGAGTGTCCCATGATTTTTTCGAAGTACTGGTAAGACTCGTTGGTTTTTTTGTTTGAAAAACATAGTTTTATCCAGCAGAAAAACACATACATTGCATTTACAAGTATAAAATCATTTTAAAAACACTCTAACTTATTACTTATTAGTTTTCGCTAGCAGTTGTAGGTCTCACTTACTGACTTACTGCACTTATTCGAAAGTGCTATTTTATTTATTAATTAAACTTAGTTGTCAGATATGCCAAGGAAATTAGCAAAACTTATTGTATTGATAATAGATTTAAAGAAATTACTGCTATAAAAAACATCTAACTAAGGCTCGTTGGTTAAAAAAATCAATTTTTATTTAGCTCAGAACATTACATGGTATATAAAAGTGTAAAAACTGCAAGAAAAGACTTAATCACTATTTAAATGTGTTTGGTGGTTAGCTACCATAGATAGATCTCGCCACCTTACAATACTAATATTATTACATAAATATATTTAAATTTTACAGAACAATACTTGAGATAAATTGCCACATATTTCAGCAGTACAGTACTTTTAACGATAATATGTCAACATCAGAGTAGTGGAAAAAAACATCTGATTAGTCTTATGAGAGTGGGGAGAGGACTGGGAGCTTGAGTTAGTGGAGGAGTTAGGAATAATTACTTACAATATTAAAATATATACAGTGTAGTCACTGTGTGACTTGATTTGCCGTTTTGTGATGGTTCACTTGTTCAACCTCGTTTTCCTTCTGATTTCATCCAGATGCCTGGCATCATTCTGAAGTCACCAATAATCTTTGTCAAGTCTATACTTGTCATTAATATCAACGCTGGACAGTGCCGTAGAGAACATCAGTCGAGTGTCACTTTCTGGTGACAGGTTGATTTTTGTATTTTTGTAATGACATTTTTTGTGGTATCACGTCGGTAAATTATTTTCATCCTGGATGACCCCTGCTCTGTCACAAAAGATGAACACTTCAGGCGTAATGTATCTGGACTGGCACTTACTTATGCAGTCATCGTCAACCGTAATGCGTATTTTATTCATTAAAGGATTGTCAATGTTTTGGTAATTAGCGTAGTAATTACGACATAGTTTGAGAAAGAAGCAATACATTCTGGTCGCGTCTGCTTTTAGATAAAGATCAGCATTCCCTGATTAAAAAAATGTATTTAACAGGATTCAAAAAGATTCAAATTTTAATACTTTCAAATCCTGCTAAATACTATAAATCCTTTTTGGAAATTCGCGGTTGATCATATTAAATACTATTTAATCCTGAAATAATAATTTTATTTCGTTATTATTTTAGTACATAAAAGGATTCGACTAGCATTTAAAATTTTTGATTCTGTTAAATACTTTTTAAAACTGAAATAATAATTTTATTTCGTTATTATTTTAGGATATAAAAGGATTCAACTAGCATTTAAAATTTCCAATCCTATTGAATACTTTGTAATCCTGAAATAATATTTTCATTTCATTATTATTTTAGGATATAAAAAGATTCGACTAGCATCTGAAATTTTCAATTCTGTTGAATAATTTTTAATACTGAAATAATATTTTCATTTTATTATTATTTTAGGATATAAAAGGATTCGACTAGCATTTGAAATTTTTAATTCTGTTGAATACTTTTTAATACTGAAATAATAATTTTATTTCGTTATTATTTTAGGATTTAAAAGGATTTAACTAGCATTTAAAATTTCTGATTCTGTTCAATACTTTTTAATCCTGGAATAATAAATTTATTCTATTCTATTTTAGTATATAAAAGAATTCAAATAGCATTTCAATTTTCTGATTCTATGGAATACTTTTGAACTTCCCGCTAAGAAAATTGCAAATTTTCACAAATTCGGGAAGTTATTGGTTTTAGTCCGATTTTCGAAAATCGAATTTCTAAGAGATCTTGACGTTTTGAGGTTTTAGGAAGCTATTTTGATTAATTTCAAGATGATGTCCGAGTGTATGTACACGGAAAAAAATAATCGGTAGCTGCTACCAATTTTAATCGGTACCAGCTACCGATTATTTCGGTAAATGTTACCGATTATTTCGGTTCTACTGAACAGTTTCAGAAAAATTTCGGCATACTTTCGGACGCACACACAAATTCGCACACACTCGGACGCACACACACTGATACCAAAAAAATCGGTAACAGCTACCGATTTTTTCGGTAGCGGTTACTGAAATTTAATTGGTAGTGACTACCGATTATTTCGGTAAATGCTACCGAAATAATCGGTAGCGTCTACCGAAAAATAATCGGTAGCCGCTATCGATTATTTTTTTCCGTGTATGTACGTACGTACGTGCGTATGTAAATATCTATAAATTTTAAACGGATGAACCGATTTTGATCGTTAAGGTGTCACTCGACGCGGTTTGTCAATATCTAAAAGCTGAAAAAAAATTGAGCTTGGTCGGTAGGGCTCTTTCAGAGATATTCAAAAAATGAAATTTTTTCAAAATTTTTTTTTTTCGGATAACTTTCAACGGGCTTGATGGATTGATTCCACAATCAACTGGGCTTTGAAGCTTTATAAGCCGCGTCGAATGCCTCCTCAACCATCAAAATCGGTTTATTCGTTTAAGAGAAACCGTTGTCGAAAGAATTGAGAAAAAATTTTTTTTAGTATTTTTGAAATTTCTCAAAAACCACTAAATAAATCAATTTCAAAATTAGATCAGTTCTAGAACTCAATAAAACGCGTTGATTGCTACTTCAATTGTCTCAATCAGTCAATTCGTTCGAGAGATATTGTTGGAGAAAAAATGGTAAAAAACATTTTTTTTCGAAAAAAAAGGAATACAAAACTATTTTCGAGCTCGAAAATGTATTCACAATAATGTTTTCGAGTTCAAGGAGCTCGAAAACGGCGGTAAGTTTTGGGATTGGCCCGCAGAATCAACCGACAGACCGATTTTTAATCCTGAAACAATAATTTCATTTCATTATGTTATTTTAGTATGTAAAAGGATTCGACTAGCATTTAAAATTTCTAATCCTATTGAATACTTTTTAATCCAGAAATAATATTTTCTTTTTATTATTTTTTTGAGATATAAAAGGATTTAAACAGTATTTCAAATTTTTATATCTGCTGAATACTTTTTAATCCTGAAATAATAATTTCATTCCATTATCTTTTTAGGATATTTTTCGGATAATGTCATGATCCCCAAACTGACTTTTACATCTCCAGTATTCATCACTACACTTTTTGGTTTCCAATACTTGACTATACACTTGATGAAAAGATTCTGGACAGCCTCCAGTCTTTCAACGTGTACTGCATAATACTCTAACCATATCGCCGTGCCATATTCCAGTATGGGTCTAACTAACGTCATATACAGTTGTCTTAAGGTTGACAACTGCTTGAAATCTTTTTCCAGCCTTATTATACAACCTATCACACTTTTCGCTCTACTTATCCCATTATCCACTTGACTTATAACGTTTGATTGATTTAAATTTGAATTTAATTCAATAAAAATTAGGAAAACTACTGACCCTAAAGACCATCCCTGCAACTTCCCGCTAATTTCATACTTAAGCTCTCAAAATTGCACTTATTACGTTTTTGAGCTCTTCGAGCTCAAAAATATAATTTTCATGTCATTTTGAGTTCTCTGAGCTCAAAGGTCTGATAGAAGTTTAATAAAAAATTATTTTTTGAATTTTTAAGCCGCCGAACTGATGAAAACTTGAGTTTCGAAAAACAAATTATTTTTAAATTTCCCAGAAATACATCAACGAGACCAAAAGCAGGATGACAGCAAAAAAATTTTGAACCCAATATTTGTGGGTACACTGCTAATGGTCTCTATTTTATGAACAATAATATAATTTACTATAATGCTAATAACAGAATTAATTATTTATTGATGTATTTAATTTTCTTAAGCTCATTTGAATTCAAGTAAATACAACTAGCTCTTATGATCAAGTGTGTGACACAGTACTGTGGACAACAGCTGGAACTTCGGACCAGAAGGATCCGGGGTCGAGTCCATTAGTCAGCAGGCTATTTTTTTTATTTTTTTTTTTTTTTTCATGACAATTATTGTATATATTACTTTATAAAGTTATATATAATAATATAAAATATGTATGTAGGCAATCTACGCTGATGGATTCGCTAATAGTGGAATGACGTCTGTTGGCGTAGGATTGGAGAGTTTGCTTAGTATTTTTAGCAGCGTTTCTCAATGTAGTTGGTAATCCGGACATGAGAAGAAGACATGATTTAGGTCCTGATTAGGTGAGCCGCAGGGGCAAGTTGGGGATTCCGGGAGATTTTTCTTATGGAGGTTTTAGTTGAGGTTGTAGTGATTGAGACGCTTTCTGATAACGGTCGTTGTGATTTCTCTAGGAAGGTTCCCTGTCGGTCCTGATTCATTGTGATATAGAGTGAATTACGGTGAATCACGGTAAATCAGGCTAATATGATAGTAAAAGAAAAGGCAATATGAGGTTGGTACGTCTAGCTCGATCAAGGCTGTAAGTAGCTTGTCAGGGTTGACATGTTCGAAGGCATCTTTGATATCAAGGTAGGCTGTTATGGTGTACTCTCCTTCGGCAAAGCCGATGTAGATTTCTCCTGCGACGACTATTAAATTTTCAGAAGTATTTTTTCCTGTTCTAAAGCCAAATTGCGTGTTCGGGAGTTTCAAATTATGCTCTAGCCACCAGGTGATTCTATCAACCATGATTCTTTCCATTATTTTTAAGAAATACGGGACAAGCGTGATCGGTCTGAAATCCCTAGTACGTCCTTTTGAAAGGAAGAAGATCAGATGTTCGTTTCAGGAAGGTGAATAACTATTCTGTCGAAGGAAGCCGTTAAAGTACTCGAGTATTAGCGTTAAGTATTCCTTGAGAAGGCGTTTTATGATGTCGGAAATGGTTTGATCCAAGCCTAGACTGGTATCCGTTTTGCTTCTCTTATAGCTGAGACTATATAGTTCTGTTAGAGTGATAGGTACTTTTGGAAAGTTCTCTTTTAAGCCTGCTTGTGATGCAGATGGGTTGCTAGACCTCGCATGTAGAGCAGTTTGAATTAGTTGGTGTGTGACGGTTTCGTTTGTGCTGATCCCACTTTCCTGGCAGAACGTTCCAATTAAATCTAACTTTTTCCTTTCGGTAGAGATTTCTTGGCAAGGAAGAGTGTCTGGGTTAGCTAGTCTTCTATTTTCGAAAGCTTTAAATTTCCTCCAGACGTGGGCTGTGGGAATTCTACTGTTTATTGATGCTGCGTACTGTGCCCAAGATTCCCTTTTGGATTTTTGAAATACTTTTTTGGTATTTAAGTCGACTTTGGTATACTTTTCAAAATTGCTTGTTGTTGGGTTTCTGTTTATTAGCCGTAAGGCTTTTTTTCTTCCTTCTAGGGCTTGAACACAATCGTCATTTCACCAGGGTGCTGGAGCGCGTATTTTCCGAGGCTTCGTGATGTAGTGGTTGCCTTGGGCGTGGTCATCGTTGGGGGTGCTTGATGATTTTTTTCCCGGATACTTCTGTCAATGCTTCCTTGATAGCTGCAATTATCTTGTTGTATAAGTCCACAAGTGAGTCATATCCGTTGATAACATCAGATTCCTTTTGAATAATTATCTGATCAAATGCTGCTCAGTCATTTTTTTGGGGGTTTATTTTGTTGGTGAAGAAGTTGAACAGGTCTGGAGCTACTCCTATGTCAATGTGTATGGGATAATAATCACTTCGGGCAGGATCGTCGGCGATGTTCCAGTGGGTGTAACTTGTCAGATCTGTCGTAGCTAGGATGAGATCTATTGCAGATTTGTTCGTTTTTGGGTGAGTGATCCCTGTTGAGGAACCATCGTTTAGTTTGGTTAGTTCCGCTTCTAGGATTATTTCCAGAAGGTCATTTCATTACCCTGTGTTGTGTTTTTGTAGCTGCCCCAAGTTGTGTGATGAATGTTGAAGCCTTTAGCTATCATGAAAAATTTATTTTGTATGGATATGGATAGGAGGCTCTCCCAAATTCCTTTCCTGATTTTGGTATGCGGTGAGACATAATCCGATACTATTGGATCTAGATCTGTGTTAACTCTGATGGCGAGGGTGTCGATTTGATCCTTGAGCTCAAAGATGTCTTCCAGGATTTCGTAAGTCAGGTTTGTCTTAATAGCGATGGTAAGCCCGCTGCTATTGTGGTTTGCTCAGTCTTTTCTTACTATATTATAATTGTTAATGTGAAACGGTTCATTTACTTTGAGCCAGGTCTCAGTCAGGAGTATGATGTCATAGTTTTTGATTATGTTGATTATTGACAGCTCTACTTTCTTCCCCCTAAAGCTGCGTGCGTTCCATTGTAGAATGGAGGTGTTTTTCTTGTCAAGTTGAATCATGCTAGAGATAGAGTTAATGATGGGGCTGGCGAAAGAGCCCTTGATTGAGAGTTGTCGAGGGAGTTTGCGGTTGCTGAGGGAAGCAGTGCAATGGGAAGTGCTGGCTGGAGCTGTTCAGCAGCGACGTTGATAACGCTGTTGAAAATGTGGAGTGTTGGTGTACTGCATGACCAGTTCCTGGTTTTGGGCTGTTGCTACTATCGGGGACATCTATTGCATGAGTGATCCGATTTGATTAAAGAGATTCTACATGTTGTTAGTGAGTTGCTGTCTTTTGATTTGATATCTGATGTCTATTTGTTGCTGAGTTTGCTCTATCACATTTTCGATGTTTTCACATTTGCAGCATGTCGTTCTTGAAGAGGTGGTGAAAGGCTGGAGCTGAGATTGTGTTTTTTTGCCATGATGTGTCTTTCCAGTCCTGCTGCCTGTAGCCTTCGGTGTTAATCCCAGTTCTGGATAGGTTGAATCATCTATCGGTGTTGATAGAGGTGACGATGAGGATGAAGGTAAAGTCATGTCTCGCCGAGACATTTGTTGGCGAGTGCCGCTGAAAGATTCATTTTGTTGAGCAGCTTTTCTGTGTATTTGTCTCTCGCGCAGTAGTTGGGAGGCAATCGTCCGACATGCAGTTATGGTCACCGTGACAGTTGACACATTTCGGAGGTTGATCTGTTCGAGGACATTGTGTACTGGTTGGATGGTTAGGTTTGCCGCAGTGATCGCATGTCTTCGCGCTTCTGCAGCTTTTGAGATTATGTCCGAGTACCTGATCCTAAATCCAAATTGGTTATTTGGGATAATTATTTTGTCATCAATAATTTTCTTCAGCTGATTTTTTATCAGTCTTTCAAAAATTTTGCTGGTACTTATTGCCAGACTTATTGGTCTGTAGCTTTAAGGCCACTCTGAATTTTTGTCTTCTTTGGATATTGGCAGGACTTTCTCCGTTTTCCATCGACCCGAATAGTATATGTGGTTGATAGCGTTGTTGAATAAAATTATGTATTCTCTTATAATGCATATGGGCAGATTATTCAGTAACACCATTGGGATGTTATCCAGCCCTGCTGTTTTATTTTTTAATTTTTTCAGAATTCCAGAGACCTCCATGTAGCTGAATAGGTATTTAGGCTCTTCATTTAGGACTGGATAATAAGCCGGATTATCATCTGCAAAAGTGATAAATTTTTGATTCCTTTCCTGCATCCTGTTTTTGAGCGTCATTAGTTCTTCAATCTTTCTATCAACTGATGCTTTGATTGTTGTCCCTAGGTTTGTGCATTAAGGTGAGTTGATACTTTTCGACAATATCCAACTTCATTTCTTGATCTGTTGCTATTACCTCATTGTTGATGACCAGGTAGGGGTACTTATTGTGTATTTGTCTGCTGAATTGGTTGTTTTTTAGAGGCACTTTTATCGTGTTAATAGTTATATCTTTCCTGGGTCGTAGAAATTTATTAATTTTTGGAAAAAATTCAGTTTTTTTAATTTCTCTATGTAGAGTTTTGTTGATATTTTTTATAGTTATTTTGATCCTGTTTAAAAAGATTTATATGTGTGTAGATTTTTAATTATATTGTTATTGTATTTTAAGTAGTAGATATCTCGTTTTGTATTTTTGCTAATTGTTTTGTTGATGGACTCTTTAATACTAGATTCCAGCTGTAGGATATACTGGCCGATTTCATCAGTAGTTAGATTACGGTTAGATGGTATGAATGAATCTTCGGTGTAGTTACTAACTAGATGTTTATTGAATTTCTTTCAGTTCGCGTTTTTTGTAGTTGAACGATCTTATTATGTTTAGCTGGATATCATTGAGTATTGGGTTAAAGCTTATGCACTCAACAGTAAATGTTATTGCCGTGTGATAACTATCATGAGGTAACATCGGTAAAAGGCTCGTTGGTTTTTGTTTGAAAAGTTATTTTTATTTTTATTCAAATCAAAAAACATTTATGAAGATATAAAATTAACTCTAAAAAATTTAGTCACTAGGTTACAATTTTTAGTAGTTTACTCCTGTAGGTAGATCTCGCCACATTACCAGGTTTATATTATGAATAGTATATTGGTATTTTTCAATTACATGCATGAATTAAAATATTAAAACATATAATGGATGCTATCTACCTATTGGCGTTCATATGGAGGAGATGGTTTAGAGTGAAACCTAGATATTTGACTGTTTTCTTTTGCGGAATTATGTTTAATTTACCGGTATGGTCTCAAACTGTAATTTTTACTGATTTTAATTTATTATATTGGGAGACTTCGACTTATTTCACGGTTTTTCTGAAGAATATGAGTTCACTTTTTGTAGCATCAATTTTTAAATTCCACGTTATGTAATGTAGATTGATTTTGTTGACACGATCTTGCAGTTTGGCCATTAGGGTGTCCATCATCTTGTCCGCAGTATAGATTATTCTATCATCAGCGAACGAGCGAAAATACATGTCTCTAGTAGTTCTGCTCTATTTGCGTATCGTCCTCGGGCTGACATAGTTGTTTATAGCCTCGATCAAGTTTCTCTTCCTCCAGATATTTTGTTGTTTCTCAGTCTTCCTGGCCTCTATTACTAATTTAAGGGCTAGGCAACCTCTGTCGTTGGCCGGGTGTCCAGTCTCGTTGCAAATAGTACATTTGAGTTTACTTCTGTCTTGTGTTGCTTGGATTTTGCAATCTTTGGACTCGTGCTTATCCGCACATTGAAATAAATTACAAAAGGTTACAGCAAAACAACTTTTAATAAGACGTTAACAATATAAAGCACTGGAAAAAAAAAAATCTGATTAATTTTATGGGAAAGGAAGGACTAGGAGTTTGGGCTGGTGGAGGGGTGGGGATTATATTTACATTATTTATAATGATCACATATGCAAGGTTGCAAGGTGTAGTCACTGTGTGACTCTTCTTGGTGTGATATGTGGTTCATTCATTCCATCTCGTTCTTCTTCTGATTTCATTAAGTTGCCTGGCATCGTTCTGAAGCCACCAGTAATCAAATCAATCCTATACTTGTCATTAGTATCGATACTGGGCAGAACGGTAAAGTACATTAGAAGAGTGTCATCTTCTGGTGACAAGTTGATTTTTCTGTTTTTGTAGTGACGGTTTTTATGGTAAATCGTTGGTAAGTTGTTATCATCCTGGATGACCCCTGCTTTATCCCAGAAGATGAACATTTCAGGCGTAATATATCCTGACTGGCATATGCTAATGCAGTCATCATCATCAGTAATGCGGTCTTTATCCATTAACGGATTGTTGGTATTTTGATAATTCGCATGGTAATTACGAAATAGTTTAATAAAAAAGCAGTCCAATCTAGTAATGTTTGCCTTGTAAAAAGTAACACCGAGATATTTTATAGCTTTTTAAACAGCAATTACGGAAGGTATTCCTACATTGTTAGTGACAGTTATTTTGGCTGCTTGGATCTGATTATATTGGGGCACTTATCTACTTGCTTGGACTTCTGAAGAATATTACTTTTTTTTATGATTTATTTTGAGGTTCCAGTTGAGATAGTGGTTGTTGATTCTTTTCACTCTGTCCTGTAATTTACTAATAATAGTGTCGGCATTATTCCCAGCATAGTAGATGAGGCGATCGTCGGCAAATGAGTTTGAAAGCACTTCTGTGTTGATGTTTGCTGCTTTATTTGTGTTGCTGTCATAAAAGTTAAATAGGGATGGTGATAACACTTTACCTTGTTGCAATCCTTCTTCAATATTAAATATAATTTGGTACATTTCCATCCCATTCCATGTACGAAATTTATTTCCGTACAGCATATCCGTTAGTATAAATATAAGTCCAAGTGAGAAGTTTAGCTCATATAGCTTAAAAATCAAACCGTCCAGCCAGACCGATTCAAAGGCTTTTTCTTGATCTAGAAATACAGCTCCTACAATGTCATTTTTATGCAGGCTTTATTTACATCTGATAAAAATTTATTCAGTGCGTGTATTGCAGCATGTTTAGCCTTGAACCCGAATTGGTTGTCCGGGATGATTTTTTTATTGTCATTTATTTGATCTAGCTGTTTTTTTGATCAGCCTTTCGAAGATCTTACTTATACTAGTCGTTAAGCTGATTGGCGTATAGCTTTCGGGCGCCACTAGATCCTTATCTTTTTTTAATATTAGTAATACTTCGGCCGTTTTCCATCGGGATGGGAAGTAGGCATTGTTGATGCAGTTATTAAAGGCATAATCTTTTATAGTTGCTTCTGAGAGATTCTTCAGTACCGTTGTTGGGATGTTCTGTATCCCAGCCGAAGTTTTATTTTTTCGTTTTTTTAGAATAAAAATGACTTCCAGGTAGCTGAATAGAAAGTCGTCCTGTTGTTTGTTTCGATGGTAAGCTGGATTATCATCTGTGAATGGAGTAAAAGTTAAGTTTTGATTTTTCAGGTTGTCTTTGCTATTTTTAATTATCTTTCCAGTACTGTCCACTTTTGGTTTGACTCTAGTGCCAAAGTTAGTGTATCGTGGCGCATCGATGCTTTCTAAATATTTTCCGATGATGTTCAGTTTGATCTCTAGATCAGTGGCGATTACTTTATTATTGTTAACTAGTTTTTGATATTGTGCATGGACATCAATACTGAAAGGACGATTGTCTTAAGGAATTTTTAGGGTATTGATTTTAACTTCTTTCCTGGGTCTGAGAAATTTATTTATTTTAGGGAAGGATTCGTGTGAATTTTTCTAATTTACATCTCGAGTAAGAGCTTCCCAATATATAAGTTTCCGTAATTTTATTTTCTATTATGATGATGTGTTCATCAATTTCTTCAATAGTTAGGTTTCTATCATGTCCGATGTTTTCGGTATCAGAGTAATTGATTGGAAGATATTTGTTGAATCTCTTCTAGTTCGCTTTTTTGAAGTTGTAAGTTGGGTCTTTATCTGCTTGCAGCTCAGGTTTATAGTGGTTGAGGTTTAAGGTTAGCACGATCGCGTTATGATCGCTATCGTATGATAGTGTTTGTAGCTTTCCGTCGACAAGATCGATTACTTCCAGTCGTAGATCAAGAATGCAGTAGTCTAAATAAGAGCTAGATCTAGGAAATGTTGGTTTACTTGGCAATAGCAGTGCGGCTTTGTATGTAATGCCATTATTTTCTATCCATTGGGCCAGATGTCTGCCTCTTGTGTTAGTGCTGGTGTCTAAACAGTTTGTATTTTTTGCATTTAGGTCATCAGCAATGAGATAGTAGTTATTATCGTTTGCTAGTTTGAGATCATCTGCTAGTTTGTTCAGTTCTTTCATCAATATATTGGTCTGATCATGATTAGCATATATGCTAACTATTAAAAATGTTATTTGGGAGTTCATTTTAATTTTAATTACTGTGGATTCAATTATCTTATTATTTGAAGAGTTAGGGTGTTGTATGGTTGTATACTTAAATTTTTTGTGGATAGCAATCGCAGTGTCCCCTCCTTGCCGAGAGTTAGGTATATCTGTTCTTATTAAATGATGATTTGATAGTTCTACTTTGTGTTTGGGGTTTAATTTGGTTTCTGAAATTAGACATATATCTAAGTGGTTTACTTCTATAAATTTTTGTAGGTGATATCTTCTTTTAATTGTACCAATGGAGTTGGTATTTATTGCTGCAATTTTTTGTATGGTGGTTTCTGGATCCATTGCTTATTCGCTGAAGAAAGATGCCATTAAATGGTCAATTCTTATAGATTGTTAATGACTTTGTTGTTGAGTTCATGTATTTCATTGAGTATGTCCTTTTTAAAATTCGTTAGAAGTGCTTCAAGGTTACCAAGACCGCTGCTGGCATTATTATTGCTGTTGTCGAAGTTTGCTTGTCGGTGTGTGCTGTGAATGTTTTCATTGTTCGGTTGTATGTTATGCTGGTTTAGCAAATTTTGATTAGTTTTGATGGCTATGTTGGCATATGATTGACCAGGAATTACGTTACTGTAGATGTTATTCAACGTACTTTTCTTGCCACTTCATTTTTGTTGGTTCATATGTTTAACCAACTTGGTTGACATCTTTAGCATTGGGCAACCTTTATAAGCTGCTAAGTGGCCCGCTTCACCACAATTAATACATACGTTTTTCGTACTGTCTTTTTCATCTTTTAGCTGAGTTGGGTCAGTCTGTTCTGACCAACTGGTGATTGGATAGTTAGACTTTATGCTTAGCATTTAATTTTCTTTCGGATATAAGGCATATGTCAATCTTGTTTTGATCAATAAAGGTTTGCAGATCATATCTACGTTTAATAGTACCAATTGAATTGGCATTTATAGCGGCAATTTTAATTTTTTTGTATGGAGCTTGCTCCATTATTCATCTTCGGAGAAGAGAGCGGTCATTATTTGGTCGATTCGGGTAGTATTTGCTGTAATTCTATCATTTATTTTCCTGAATTCTTTTGTAATATCATTTTCGAATGATATAAGTAATTTTTCCATCCTGGAAATATTAACGTTCGAGACACTGCCCGTTGTTGGCTCAGGAGGACTGTCGAGGATATTGTGATCAAATGACAACCCTGTCGGCCTTGATTTTGCCCTTGGTAGAGGAGGAGAGTATCTAGCTCCATTAGGGTTTATAATATTCGCAAACGAGTATCCGGGTATGACATAGTTGTTGATTGCGTTGACTATCTTTTTCTTTTTCGCTTCATTAATTTTATTATCAAGTTTAACTTTGGTAATTAGCTTTAATGCCGGGCATCCTCGGCAATTCACTGGCTGGCCAGTTTCCCCACAATTGATGCACTTAAGAGAGGATTTATCCATTAGTGATGTGATGGTACAATCTTTTGACTCATGATCGCCTGCACATTTGACGCATACTGGAGGCAGTTGAGAGTTAGCGCTGAAGTGGCCAGTGTGCTGGCATCTTTTGCACATGAATGTGGTAGACTTTCTGAGCCTCTCCCACTTAATAGGTGGTGACAATAGCGTTTTTTGTCCTGTGAGGGGTGCCAGCATGCTTGAGGCTGTTGCTGATATTAAAAAATGAAATAAATGCTGACTAGTTCTGTCAAAATTTAATTCACTAACCTTAGTAATTGTAACATCAGGTAGTTAGAGGCTATCAAGTGCAGATTTGACATCCTTTTCGCCGTATCCTCCTTTTACTCTTTTCAAGACCACAGTTTTAACCTTGAGGTGGCGAGGAGTGTATATGAAGTATTTAGTTGTCGTACTTTTAAGGAAGGCAATAATTAGATCGTAAGTTTCCATGTTGCTTGGAAATATTTTTGTGAATGTATCGTCAAAGTCTCGGACTAAGAAGTCGGTAGCTGGGATTCCGCCGGAGCTCAGTAAGGTAATAGTGGGTTTAATACCTGGTAGCTGAACGTACATTGGAAGAGGTTTAACCTATTTATTTTAGAATTTGTTTCGTTATTGATAGATTCCGGATTTTCAATATTTGTTTTGGTTTTACCGTTATTATTTAATTTATTCTTTTTATTACTGATACTGTTTAATTTAGAGTTCGTTTCAGTCTCAGATTGTTCATCATCTGAAAGAACCATAAATTGGTTTTTAGTGTTCACGGTTAGATGTTTTGAATTTTCGCGCACTTTCGCGGGATTGCGCGGCGCGACAAATTGGTCAGTTATCATGTCAGTGGCACCATCTCTTGAGTTTTGGCTGGACTCGGATGAGGAACGGTTTCTTGAGTTTTTAAGGTTAGGCTTTGCTGTTTATTGACTATTTTTATTTTTATTGCCAAGTAAAATGTCTCTGGCAATTATACCTTTAGTAATATTTTTGTTAAAAATTTTGTTAGACAATAAATCATTATTATATATTATATTTGATACTGTGGTGTCTTTAGCACTACCACTTTGCGCGGTTTTCTCCGTGATGGGGTTAGACATGTGCTTGAAAACCAAAAACACTAATTATGCGAAAAAACTAGTGACATGGGCAAAACTAATAATCACAAATTAACTAACAGGCAAAAATTAACCTAAATATAGGTCAGCGAATCAAATTATTGCGTTCCAGACAATATTTAATTAAAAGTAACACAGTGTGCGAGCACGATACTTCTCTTACCGCGGACGGAACGAGACTTAAGCAGGGTTGCCAGAAATGTTCTGACGGAAACCGTAGACCTTACGGGAAAACCGCAAACTAATAAAAAAAACCGTCCAATATAGTTGAATTCAAATACTCTTTATTTATCGTTTTTTTTGTTGTAGCCTATAAGAAATTATTAACGATAAATATATTACAATAAATAAAGTTCGATAAACTATAACGTTTAATATATAAACTATATAAACTATAACGTTTAATATATAAACTCTTTTTTAATTAAAAATGTAAAGATGTGAATAGTAAAGCTCTCCAACTCTTGCAGAATACTCTAAAATTATCTGCATGTTCTTTTTGAAACAATAAATTAAGTGAATTAAATTCTGATAGTAATGGTGATAAAAACGTGAAGTATAATAAATTAGCCGGATCGTTATACATTTGCTGAAGTTCCTTGGCAACGTAACGATCTTGATGTGGTTCAGT
This sequence comes from Microplitis demolitor, assembly GCF_026212275.2. NCBI lineage: Eukaryota > Metazoa > Arthropoda > Insecta > Hymenoptera > Braconidae > Microplitis > Microplitis demolitor. Next base: position 7,550,138 of record NC_068548.1, on the reverse strand, counting down.
AGCGACAAAATCAAAGTGTAGTTTCAACGGATTCCATTGGTCCAGTATTCTTTCAACAGCCTGCGCTCTAGCCAACCATCGGGTCGTAGAAAGATGAACTAGTTGTAGAGGATCATTTCCATCATTTATCGTATTATAAATTTCTAAATATTTTTTTCGGCGTAATGCTGACCTTTTAAACCAATTAAAAGTTTCCCGTAACATAAAATCAATATTTGATGGAAGCTCTTCGGAAGCGTGCGAACATACTAAATGAATAGAGTGGCAAATACATTTGATGATAATTAAATCATCTCGTTTTTTCTTCATCAAAGTGTACAAAGATTTGTTACATCCACAGAGATTAGAGCCTCCGTCAGTAGCAACAGCAAAACATTGTTGAAGATTCAAATCATGCTCATTAAAAAAAGCATTCAAATGCTCATATAAGTCTTCTGCGGTTGTTTCAATAACAGAAACTAATCCCAAAAATTGCGATACTATTCGCTCTTTCCTGGAATTAAAATATCTGATGCAAATACAAAGATTTTTTTTACAAGAAACATCCGTTGACTCATCTAAAATAAGGGGAAATGGCACATTTTTTATATCGTCGATTTGTTGCTTAAATAGTGATGGGCCAATAACTCTGGTTATTAATGCTGTGCACTTAGTCTTATGAATTCGTATATATTGATCAAGCTTCATATTTTTATCATCATAAGATTTAAAATGATCTTTCATTAGATCAGACAAATGATCAATAACTCGGATTGATGAGTGGCATGCTACATGGACGGCTAATTTTAACTCAAATTTTGTAACTAGTGTTTTTTTATTTGCAGGGTTTACTTTAGGAAAGACTTGATTTATTGTAGGATGAAAAGTAATTGCATTAGCATTTTTTTTATGCTTTTCAGAATCTTTGTGTCTGATATGATCACCTTTGTGGACTCTCAGTTCTGTTTTGCAAATTTTACAATATGCTTTGTTTTCATTGCCACTTACTTGTCGTAACCATTTAGAGAATATCGGATCTTTCAACCAACTATCTTGAAATTTTTTTTGATATTTTGCCCAGTTAGTCATATCAAAAATTAATTATAAATAAATTATAATATCACAACTGTAGAATAAATCAATCTTGATGGTTATTCCTCTCTTTTGTCAGACCAACACATACTCTTGTCATTAACTGAAAAGAATTAAATAATATCCAATTAATTTGGAATCAGAAATATTTACTTAAAAAAAATTCTTACTGTGAACTTCTTCCTGTGATTCTACAGATGAGATAGAGTCTAAGCTAGTATTAGCAGAGTTGTCTTCGAATCCAGCAGGAATCGTAAGAATTATACCATCTGTATTGATAAAATTATTTTAAGTATAAATTTAATTATACAAGGCAATAGTTTAATTATTTAATGAAAGCATTATATTTTAATTTGACTTACTAGGTTTTACAATAAAAACCCACTGATTATTACTCTTCCTCAAAATTTTGTTAGATTGATCTAATAATGGCTCAATGTATCTATCAGTATTTGAATTATTTAGATTGTTACTAGCCATTAATAATCATAAACAACAACAATCGTTTTATTTATTTCAACAATGCAGCACGCTTGATCAAAAACTTTAAACATTTGAAAATCGTTCAATAACGAGTAAAACTTGTGTATATAATATTATACATACTTTCGGTTGGTAAGTGCTTTTGATGGCTAGTTTAGCTTTTGCTAATTGTGACTTGTGGTGTTTAGTCATGTGAATCAAGTGATCAAAAGTAAAACCAGGATATTTAACCGTTTTTTTAACAGGAATTACGGAAGTTATACTTAGATTATTAGTGACAGTTATTTTGGCTGCTTGGATCCGATTATATTGAGACACTTTTATCTGCTTGCATGGACGCCTGAAGAATATTACTTCGCTTTTATGAGGGTTTATTTTGAGGTTCTAGTTGAGATAGTGGTTGTTGACACTATTCACTTTGTCTTGTAATTTACTAATAATAGTGTCGGCATTATTCCCAGCATAGTAGATGACGCGGTCGTCGGCGAATGAGAACGACCTGATGTCATCTCAGTTCAGGTTAGCGGTTGAATCTGTGTTCCTGTCATATATATAGAACAGTATTAGTGATAGAACTTTGCCTTGTTGGAGTCCCTCAAGAATCATGAAACAGTCCGAGGATAGAAGCTTACCGTCCCATGTATGGAAATGGTTGCCTGTCAGCATGTCCAGTAATAGCAGCACCAGTCCCATGGGGAAGTTGTTGGATACCAGGATATAGATAAGCCCATTGATCCAAACTGAATCAAAGGCTTTTTCTTGGTCCAGCAATACTGCACTAACTATCAGATTGTCACGGAGGCTATGGCTAATGTCAGAGATGAATTTATGGATAGCGTGTGTGGTGGCGTGTCCAGCTTTGAAGCCAAATTCATTTTCAGGTACGATTTTTTCATTAAACACAACGATGTCGAGCTGTTTTTTGATGATCCTTTCAAATACTTTGCTGATGCTGGTGGTCAAGCTGATTGGACGGTCACTTTGTGGTGATTCCAGGTTACGCTTTTTCGGAATAGGAAGGACTTTGGCCGTTTTCCACCTTGTTGGGAAGTAGTAGTTGTTGATAGCATTATTAAATATGATTGTGTAATCTCTGATGACTAGGTCCGGTAAGTTTTTTAGCACGATTGATGGGATCTTGTCTAAGCCAGATGACGTCTTATTTTTTAGCTTCTTGAAGGTTGCCCTAACATCATGATAGCTGTACAGGAATTTGATTTCGTCCTCTTGAGAGGAAGGATAATAGGCTGGATTGGTTTTTGAAAAAACAGTGAAGGTTTGGTGGTCATTCCTGAATGAATCTTTTAGGGATTTAACTTCATCAGCAATCAAGTTTACCTTATTTTTATTCAAAGTGCAGTCTTCTGAGAACCCATGTGTAAACACAAACTCCCTTTACTTCTTAACCTCATATTTGGAGTAACGAGGGGAGTTTATGCTCTCGAGATATTTTCCAATTATGTAGAGCTTAGTCTCAGGATCTGTAGCGATGATCTCGTTGTTAGAAACAAGATTTGGAAATTTATGGCTGAAGTGATTGCTGAGTTGATTGTTGTCTATTGGCACTTTTAAGGTGTTGATGTTGATGTCTTTACGTGGTCTGAGCGTCTTGTTTATTTTAGGAAAGAATTCATGGGGATTCTTGTAATTAATTTTATTTAACTTGAGCTTCCCAGTATGCTGAGACAGATCTTTTGAACTCTTTGTGTAAAAGTTTGTTCACTCGCTTGATGGTAGATTTTATCTTGTTGTTTTCTTGGCGGCTGATGGCTAGACCTTGGAACTTCCTGCTAATAAGAAAAAATTTGTAGGCATAAAGTCTTTTAATATTTTGATTATTATATTTGATGATATAGTCTCCATTTCTCTTTATCATGGGGATAGTCTTTCTAATCGGCTTGTTTATTTTGTCTTCCAAGAGTGTGATGTAGTTATCAATTTCCTGTATTGAGAGATTCCGGTCGCTGGGTATGATGACATCGTCGTTGTAGCTCTCCAGCAGAGATTTATTGAATCTCCGCCAGTTTGTTTTCTTGTAATTGTAGGTTACCCGATCATCTGAATTAACGCTTAGGAAGTCAGGGTGAATATCGTCGATGCATAATGTTAATGTGAATGCCCAATGACCACTGTCATACGGTAAGGTTTGAAGCTTGCCATTGATAAGATTGTCTACATCTAGTCTCATATCGATGATACAGTGATCAAGATATGAGTTGGCATTAGGGTAAGTTGGTGTATTTGGTGAAAGTAGAGCGGCTTTGAACTCATTATGGTAGTTTTCCAGCCAATCGATGAGTTGTTCACCTCTATCATTAGACGATGTGTCTCCCCAAGTAATATTTTTAGCGTTCCAGTCTTCTCCAATTACGTAGTAATTATCACAATTACCCAGTCGGAAATTATTCATCATTTTATTGAATTCTGTTATGAAGGTGTTCTTAGTGCATTGTGTGGCATATATGCTTATGATGATGAGATTGGCTTTTGAATTTAACCTAATTTTGATGACCGTGAATTCGGCTACTTTATTTGTCATTGAATTAGGATGATGAATAGCTGTAAATTTATATTTTCGATTGATGGCTATTGCAGTACCTCCTCCTTTTTTGGAGTTAGGTCTGTCCGTTCTGATAAGTTAATGTTGTGAAAGTTGAACTTTATGATTTGAATTTAACTTTGTTTCCGAAATTAGACAAATGTCTATTTTGTGATGATCAATAAAAGTTTGTAGGTCATACCTGCGTTTTAGAGTGACTACAGAGTTGGCATTAATAGCCGCTATTTTTAGTTTGGTGGGCGCAACACGCGCCATTGTTCATCCAAACCAAGTGAAGACATTATTATTTCTATTTTTCTAGAGTTTAAGTTAATTTTGATATTAAGCTGCTTGATTTCTTTAGCGATATCGTTTTTAAAAGAGTTGGGAAGTAATTCCAGGTTATTTGTAATATTACCGTAGTTTGGGCCTAAAGGTGTGGTAGGATTCGCATGACTTGATGAGTGTGCCTCTGTAGGGGGTAATTTTTGCCTAGGAAGAGGTGGGAAGCTGTTATTTCGATTGACATTGAACGAATTAGCGTATGACTGGTCAGGCCTGGTGTAATTGTTGATTGCATGAGCTAAGTTACGCTTTTTGGCTTCATTTTGCTGTCTATTTTGAGTCTTAATTTTGGTGATTAAATTAAGTGCTGGGCAGTCCTTGTAGCTGGCTGGATGCCCTATTTCATCACAGTTAGTGCATTTGAGAAACTTTTTGTCGGTGCCTGTCTGAAAAGTACAGTCTTTGGCTTCATGTTTACCGGCACATTTAACACAGACCGGGGCCATATGACAGTTAGAACTAGAGTGTCCGGTTTGTTGACATCTTTTGCACATGAAGATTGTGGGCCTTATCAGTCTTTCCCATCTGATAGGTTGTGATAATAGAGACTATAGACGGGTTAGCGTGGCAGTACACCTTTGAGGACAATTGTTTTTATCTTCAAGTGTCTGGGGGTTTAAGTAAAGAATTGAGTTTTAATTTCTTTTAATACATTCATACATAAATCATAGGTTGCAATGTCATTAGGATAAATCTTTATATAAGTTTCATCGAATTCACGAACTATAAAACTTGTGTTGAGGACTTTGTTTGTAGTGAGTAGCGTTGTTGTTTCTTTTATACCCTTGATTTTCGCAAAAATGGGAGGCGGTCTGCCTATAGGCTTTTTATTTTGCTCCTTTTGAGCACTTGTATCATTTTGACTACTATTTTGTTGATGATGGTTGCTATTTAATTTTGGCGTTAATTTTTTCTTGCTATTATACTTTCTTTTATTAGTTGAAAGTTCTTCGCTGTCTGATACATATGAGTTCGTGGGGAGACCAAATTTATTGTTGACATTTACTCCAACTGTTTGTGTTGTACGTCTCACCTTCGCGGGCTTCCGTGGTTTTAAAAATTCTTTTTTTTTTTCGTTTTTTTTTTTTTTTTTATTAAAATAATATAAAGTACAAGGCGTTCGTTTAAACCAATGTAGCCAACGTTTACATATTAGAGGTATACAACACCATACATAGTGATTAGGGTGGGTCAAAAAAATCAACAATTTTTTTTTTTACAAATGCGATCGAAAAATGGGTTGTTAGACACCTTAAAAAAATTCTCACCAAATATGAGCTCTTAATTTTAATAGGAAGATCCTCCGCATCGCAGTTTTCTATTTTTTTCTCAATCCAATAGAAAAAAATATATACCTCGTCATTAATTGATTGTACAAAAAAATGTTCAAGAAAAATTTTGTAGAAAATTGAATGCTCTACAAAAAAGGTATCTTATATTTTTTCCGTAAACCTCACCATTCCAATGATATTGACGATTAAAGTTTATTCATTTTAAGACAAATTTCATTATTGTTTATGAATTTTATACCTCGACAATAACTGACTATTATAAAATGCGCAATACAAATTTTTGTTGGAAATTAACTGCTCTATAAAAATGGTGTCTTATGTTTTGACGATTAAATTAAGCGTTCAAAAGATATTCATCATCAAACTTTAATGTGTACTAATTTTAAGAGTTTTTGATAAGATAATCAAAAACGTTTCTATGTAATTCATAAGTTTTGAGAACAATTATACGAATTTTAGTTTTTATCAGCTGAGAAACTTCAAAATATTTATCAAGTTTTCTTTTATGTGTAAGTATCTTCGTCTACATTTAAAACAATAAACTGTGCATTCTTTATCGCTTAGTTAATTATTTGTTGATAAAAAAAGCAAAGTTTTCATTACAAATACATTATGATATATTTCTGTTTTGGAGAAAAAAAATATCCAATTAATTATAGAAAAGTTTTTTATTTCAATTTTAAACTGAGTTATTAATTTTCATCAATTTTTTATCATAAGTAGGGTAATTTTTTCGATGCTCTCTAACAACTTGCAATAAGATATGAAATACAAAACAAAAATTCTCTATAGAAGAAATTTTTCCTAGGACAATATATAGCTATTCGCTCTGAGTGAAGCCATGGTAGGGGAAATCAAATTGACTGAAGCGTTTGCAGTGGTTACTTTCGGAGTTACGGGAGGCTATGATTACTGAAATTGTAAGCAAGCACACGTGAAAGTATTTATTTTGTTATCATTTAATTATTTATTTTTCATTTTGATTTTTTCCTCAATATCATATTTTGACTTTGATATGAATTTAAAACAACTTAACCTAAATGCTTACTGCATTCTTTTTTATTTTTTATCATTATACTTACTTATTGTTGATTCGTTTAGCTAAAAAACAAAACTGCAATTACTATAAAACTGTCACATATTTTTTACAACTTTTTTTTTTACTATTATTTATAATATTTATTTATTTTTATGTTTCTTGCTATTGACATACGTATAAAAACATACTCTGACAGCCTCCCGTAGTTCATATTTTGTCTGGCGCTGCAGTCACACTCATAGCGAATAGTCGAAAAATTTTCAAAGCCGTTTTGAAGACAATATTGAAAAAAAAAACAACAACATAATCGTGATTTCTAATAATTAAAAATAAAATGTTTAGAATTATTGAAAAAAAAAATTTCAAAAATTTTGAAAATAAAAGTTTAATAATACTTATATCAATGACAAAAAATTAAATTTGTATGAAATTTATGAATTAAATTGAAATTTTCCTGTATCTCATCAAAAACTCTTAAAATTAGTACACATTAAAGTTTGATGATGAATATTTTTTGAACGCTTAATTTAATCGTCAAAACATAAGAGAGCACTTAATTTCCTACAAAAATTTGTATTGCGCATTTTATAATAGTCAGTTATTGTCGAGTTATAAAATTCATAAACAATAATGAAATTTGTCTTAAAATGAATAAACTTTAATCGTCAATATCATTGGAATGGTGAGGTTAACGGAAAAAATATAAGATACCTTTTTTGTAGAGCATTCAATTTTCTACAAAATTCTTCTCGAACATTTTTTTGTACAATCAATTAATGACGAGGTATGTATTTTTTTCTATTGGATTGAGAAAAAAATAGAAAACTGCGATGCGGAGGATCTTCCTATTAAAATTAAGAGCTCATTTTTGGTGAGAATTTTTTTAAGGTGTCTAACAACCCATTTTTCGATCGCATTTGTAAAAAAAAAATTGTTGATTTTTTTGACCCACCCTAATATTGATGCGAAATGACCGTCATTTTGAGTTTTGGTCATAAGACGGTCCGCTGACGGTCTTGTGAACATGACATGACGGTCAAAAAATGACCTGACGGTCAGCCTCACATCACTAACCATACATAATCATTGTGTCTGTACATAATGAGGTTAAATAGAAATATTTGTGGGTAAACTAGATAAATAGATTATCACAGTATGGTCACTTTTAAATATTTTAAAATTTACTAATAAGATTAAACTTAACATTTTTATACTAAAACATTGCACAAACTAGCTTAAGTAGTATTAACACAAGATCATATAAATATAGTTTATCACATATTTAATTTAGTCTTAATTTAGGACTTAGCAATGTAATTCAAAATTAGAAATAGTATTCATTTAAATTTTTATCTAAACATAAATAAGTAGTAAACTTTACATGAAATCACTCTTTCCATACAAATGTACTTAAACAGATAATCATTAACGAATTATAAACAATTCATCATATAAATCTTTTAATAGACGTCAGAAATTTGCACAAGCAATTCGAAATTCCCTGGCTCAAGTTTCCTAACAGAAATTCTGCGCTGTAAGGGGCATGGCCTAACAAGACGGTTAATACTTCGATAAACTCTACCCTTTGATCATCATACAACGGACATTGAAATAATATGTGGCTTGGGGATTCATCCACACTACCGCACTTACAAGATGGAGACTGTACAATACCATATTTAAATAAACAAGCATTCAACGAATGATGACCACTCCAAAGTTACTTCCTGTTGATGGAAGTAACTGAGCGTCTATTTAAATTAAATTTGCTAAACCATGGTTTGGACGTATTAACGTAGAAGTTATTTCTATAGTAGTTACCCTTATCAATGTTCGAAGACATGAACCTTTTGTGGAATTCAAACCACATTTTGTCCTTCCATAGTTTTTTAAAATCGCTTGCAGGGAGAAAAAGGGAAGTATCTCTACTGGAGTAAATAGCCCTCTTAGCAACTCTATCGGCTGCCTCATTACCAATGATGCCACAATGTGCGGGGATCCAAAAAAGCCTGACCCTCTTATCTCTTAACTCTAACTTTCTTAGTAAATCTCTGATCAAAAAAACTAGATAGGATTTTTTACCCACCACTTTGTCAGACACTAGGGCTTGAAATACACTCTTGGAGTCTGAAAAAATTACGAAACATTTAAACGGAGATTTCTCAATATCTTTGAGGGCATGGTAAATCGCCATTGCCTCTAGGGTGAAAATTGAAGCTTGTCGGGGAGCTCTAAATTCTAGTTCCACATCTTCCAAAAGTAAGACGACAGAGATCCCCCAAATGGAGCCTTATCATCCTTAGATCCATCAGTGAATATACAAGTCCAACCTGTTAAAAACTCGTCAAAGATGTCTCTAAAAAGCTCTTGACACCATTTGGATCCACTGATTTCTTCTCCTTCGTCGAATGATACCTGCGGTTATTGCATAATTGATTCGAATCCATACTTATAGCATAGAGGACCATTGGAAGACATGATTAGATGCCTGTATTTGTCAATTTCGCGGAAGCTACCTACAAGATTGACCCGGTCATCTCTATTAATCAAGGTTGGAGTGTCTTCCAGGTCTGCCACCTCTTGTAAAACGTGCAGAACTTTGTGATCCACTCTAGAAGCTGCTCTGGCCAAGAAATTTGAGGGCAAATATCTAAACCTGATATCAAGCGGAGGCTCTTTTGCCTTTAAAAATTTCTTTCCGTCGTGGCTCATGGCTCCATCTGTCGGAGCGCCGTCGGACTCCGAGGAGTGTCTATTGCGGGCTTGCTTGAGGTTTGGTACCACTGTAGCTTTTTCATTAGTTTTGAGAATATTTTTAGCGATCATACCTGTTTCGATATATTTTTGAAACGTTTTGTTGTCTAGTAAATTAGAATTATATTTAATAGTTGAATTTTTAGCCAGTCCTTGTGGTATGCCGGAAGAATTAGCTAAGGGTCTAGGAGGCTTCACCAGTATCACCCATTTTGAGGCTAAGCATGAGTTCGATCGCGTTACCAGAATTTATTTATCATAAATAACTGGGCATTAAGGAAACACACTGAATAGCAATCCGTTATTTGTTATTAACAATTTCACAATTTTGTAAATACTGCTGATGCATAAATAATACAGAATTTCATGAATCAGAGATGCTCTCTACTCACACGATCTATCTCCTACCGTTGGCGCATGAAGACTGAAGGCTCGTTAGTTTTTTTTTTTTTTTTTTTTTGAAAAAGATAATTTTTATTTAACCTCAAACACATACATAATTAATACAAGTATAAAAATTACTTTAAAACACTTGGTCAATGAACTTCTATTATAAATACTAACTGCCTTTTTACACAAGGTAGATCTCGACAGCTGCAAATAATTTTTACGAGCTTATTCATCTTTCAAATATTAGGTTATTAACAATAATACGTTAATCAGTTTGAATAAGTAAGATGTAAAAAAACTGAGGTGTTAAAAATACATCTGAATCATTTTTGGGATGAGGTTGGGGTGGTAGAGGATTGGGTTGTAAGGATGGGGCTGGGTATTTATTTACATATAAACAAATATACATATATACAAATCCATCTTTAAGATGTACACTTAGGAGCAAATTAGCTTATATGAGCCTCCCTAATATGCCCAAAATTCCCGAGTTATGTTTCCCAGATAGTTCTCCTCCGGATCTCTTCAATGTACTTTGCGTCGTTCTGCAACCACCAGTAGTCGGTACTTAGTCTATGCTTGTCCATTAAATCTACTCTAGGCAGCGCTTTAGAGAACTCAGATATGTTTCCCTGCTTATTTTTGATGAGTTTAATTTTTTTGGAGGTACAGTGTCTTTTGTCATGGTATATAGTTGGTAGGTTATATTCATTCTGTAAGATTCCCTTTTTATCACAGAATATGAACATCTCCGGTGACAGGTATCCAGTTTCGCATCTCTCTTCGCATATCTCATCACGAGGACAGCGTAGGTTTTCCATTATCGGATTTCCGATATCTTGAAACCTGGCGTAGTAATTTCTGCATATTTTTAGGTAAAAGCAGTCTATTCTTATTAAATTGGCCATATTATATATTTTGGCATTACTTATTCTTTCCAGGTATCCCGTTTCAGCTTTCCTGTATTTCCTAATGCAAGCTCTGAGTGCCGATCTCTCTAGCCTGCTGTATTTTTTCATGACCGTTGGGCCCATGTTCCAGAGCATAGGCGCAGCATAAGTAATTAACGGTCGTACCAAAAGCTGGTAGCAAATGAGTTTTGCCTTTATTGATAGGTTTTTGTTATAAAATATTTTGGAGTTACATTTGATAGCTGTTCTAGCTTTTTCGAGCTGTATTTTATGGTGTTTAGTTAAATGTATCAAATGATCAAACGTCACCTCCAAATATTTTACTGTTTCTTTTACTAGTATCTCCTTTTTGATGCCGTTTCGGTTTCCTATGGTGATTTTTGCTGTCTTGACTCGATTATATTGAGACATTTTCAAATGATTGCATGCTTACCTGAAGAAGATGACATCACTCTTGCTGCCATTTATCGTGAGATTCCAGTCTCTGAAACGTTTATTAATTCTATCCACTCTGTCCTGTAGCTTCTGGATGATTGTGTCGACATTATGGTCTGCCGTATAGATTACTCTGTCGTCTGCAAAAAAGTTGAATTTCACACCATTAGATTCTAGCTCAGCCGCGTGATTTGTTCCACCATTTGCGAAACGAACCATTTCCTCTTGCAAAACGAACTTTAGATAATAGATGTCAAAAAAAAAGAGAGTGTTAAAAAAACATCTAATTAATTTTATAGAAGTGGGAGGGGGATAGGAAGGTGGGGATTGGGTGGATAATGATAGATGATATATATATAATAAATTATATACACTATTTACATATGTACAGTGTTGATCACTTAGTGACTAGTTGTGCAGGTGGGTTCTTGGTTCACTGATTCCAACAGATTCTCCGCTTTATTTCATCGATGTGTTTGGCATCTCTTAGGAGCCACCAGTAGTATTTTAGATAGAAGCAGGCTATCTAAAATGTCGATCCTAGGCAGTGCTGTCGAGAACATGTATTGGATGTCGTCATCTTGAGATATAAGTTAATTTTTTTATTTTTACAGTGCCACTTAATGTGATAAATCGACGGCAGATTATAAGCGTCCTGGAAGACTCCAACTTTTTCGCAGAAGATGAAAATTTCCGGAGTAATATAACCGGACTGGCATTTACTTTTGCATTTTTCCTCGTCGTTACATTTGAGCTTTTTCATCAGCGGGTTGTTGATGTCTTGGTAGCTGGCATAATAATTGCGGCATAGCTTTAAAAAGAAGCAGTCCAGTTTGGTTATATTTGCTTTTTGGTATAACATGGTGTTGCTAATCCTTTCTCTATAATCAGTCTCCGCCTTCCTATAGAGTCTAGTACATGAGCGTAATATTGACCTCTCTAGTCTACGAAATTTTTCCATAATTGTGGGTCCCATATTCCAGAGGACCGGGGCAGCATATGTTATCAGTGGTCTAATGAGTAGCTGATAACATAATTTTTGCTTTTTCAGCTAGATTTTTGATGTAGAATATTCTGGAGTTATTATTAACCGCGTTTCTGGCTTTTTCTAGCTGAGTTTTGTGGTGAGCATTCATATGAAGGAGATGATCAAGGGTGACAACCAGATATTTTACTGTTTTCTTTTGTGGGATTGTGTTCAGTTTACCGGTATGATCTCGTACTGTTATTTTTGCTGGTTTTAACTTATTGTATTGGGAGACTTTGACCTGTTTTACTGTTCTTCTGAAGAATATAAGTTCGCTTTCTGTGGCATTGATTTTTAAGTTCCAATTTATGTAATGCTGGTTAATTTTATTGACACGATTTTGCAGCCTGCCCACCAGAGCATCTACCATCTTGTCAGCAGTATAGATTACTCCATCATCTGCAAACGAGCCCGAGTCCATGTCCTCTGTGATCAGGTCTGCCACCGTGTTGGTGTCACTGTCATATAAGTTGAACAGTATTGGTGATAGTACTGTGCCTTGCTGTAATCCTTCCTCGATGTTAAAAATTATTTTAGATATTGAAGTGCCATTCCATGTGAAGAAGTATTTACCGATCAGCATATCCAGAAGTAAGAGAATTAGTCCAATTGGAAATTTAAGGATATAGAGTTTATATATGAGCCCGTAAATCCAGACCGAGTCAAATGCCTTTTCTTGATCAAGTAGAACTGTTCCAACAATTAGATTGTTGTACAGATGCTTGGTGATATCTGACAGGAACTTGTTGAGTGCCTGTAAGATGGAATGTTTATTTTTAAACCTGAATTGATTATTAGGTATGATTTTATTTTTGGTGTTAATTTTCTCGATCTGGATTTTGATTAATCTTTCAAATACTTTACTGATGCTCATGGTCAAGCTGATGGGTCTATAAGTTTGAAGCGATTCTGGGTCTTTATCTTTCTTCAGTATAAGAAGTACTTTAGCAGCTTTTCATCTTGTTGGGTAATAGATATTATTGATAGCATTATTAAATATTACAGTGTAATCTTTGATGATATATTCTGGTAAATTCTTAATCAGTATTGTCGGTATGTTGTCTAATCCAGTTGAGGTCTTATTTTTGAGTTTTTTAAGTATCAGCAGTACTTCGAAAGAGCTGAAGAGGAATTTTGGTTTAACATCTTGGTGAGATGGATAATAGGCTAGATTGCTGTCAGAGAAAGTCGTGAAAGTGGTCTGGGTAGCTCTCATTTCGTCCTTCAAATCCATTAGGTGTTTTACTGTTGCGTCAGCTGTATTTTTAATTCTGGTCCCATATTGGTGTATCTTGGTGCGTTCATACTTTCCAGATACTTGCCAATAATAAAGAGTTTATCAGCAGGGTCCGATGCTTTAACTGCGTTGTTGTTCACCAGGTGTGGGAATCGTTGATGGATTAGTGTACTGTATGGACTGTTGTCAAGCTGGGCTTTTAGGGTGTTGATATTAACTGATTTTCTGGGCCTCAGGAATTTGTTAACCTTCGGGAAGAATTCCAGTGGGTTTTTATAATTGATATTTTTTATTTGGGCTGCCCAGTATGCTGTGACTTTTTTTTGGAATTCACTGTGGAGTAGTTTATTTATCCGTTTCACTAGTAGTTTGATTCTGGTTTTTTCTTGTAGACTTATTGCAATATTATTGAATAACCTGGAGATTAGAAATGATTTGTAGGCATGAAGTTTTGTTATTTCTTTGTTGTCATAATTATGATAGTATGCAGTGCTTCTATTGATGTTTCTGGGTATGTTATTGTATATGGCCTCAGTGATCAGTTTCTCGAGTTGGGTGATGGCTTGATCAATTTCAGCTATGGATAGATTTCTGTTGGGTGGTATGATGGGTTCTGCAGGGTAAGTTTGTCTGATGAGATTGTTAAATTTTTTCCAGTGAGCTTTTATGAAGTTAAAGGAGGAAGTTGTATTTGATTGTTTTCCAGTTGACGAGGTATCTATATCATCACCGTTGATTGTGAGGGTGATTGCATCATGGTAGAGTTCGTAGATTACCATTTATAAGATTAGTAGCGGTGATTCTCATGTCCATGATACAATGATCCAGGTACGAGTCCGTTTTTGGCAATGTCGGTTTATCTGGTGAGAGTAGTATCGCTTTGTAGTCGATATTTTTGTTGTTTATCCACTGTTCCAATTGCCTTCCTCTGTTGTGACAGGGTAATTTTAATGAACATAAATAAATAAATAAATTTGAATTTGAATTTCGTTCCCGCCATAACCGGCCGATGACCTCGTAAGTTACGAGTAGTGTTGCGACTAGTCACCGGGTGTCGCATAGATCACTAAGGCCCGTCCGTTCGTCATTTCCTTTAGTTTAAGAAAGTGGGAATAGGTTTCCGGAGAAGTGGACGGGAGTGAAAAGATATAATGGACTGCGGAACAAAAGGAAGTGAAGAGTTGTCCAGACGACGAGAACCAACGGACGCAAACTTAGCATCATCAAGGTAAATATATACGTCCGTTCACGCTTCACGTGGAACGAGGCGATAATTAATTTATATTTAACTGTTCAAATAATTATTAGGCCTTTAGGCCGATAATTATAATAATCGATAACTTAGCAAAATATTAATGCGTATTGTTCCTTGACAGATTACCAATTGAAATTTCTGGGTGACGAGAGAGAGAGTGCAGACCAGCGGAGAGAAACATAAAGGAGGCGACGAGACCACTTGATACCTTCTCATCAGGACTGTTTGAGTTTCCTCGAGGTAAAAATTATAATTAATTCAGGCCTCTAACTTAAATAGTTGAGGGCCGAATTAATGATAATTAATTTACTTAATATCTTTCTGCTGGTTTCGCGATATTAGATTGATATTTCAAGGCCCGTCGGCTAGTGTAATCACGCGTCTCGGAGTCCCGAAATTTACGTAAAATCTTTGCCGTGTACTCGTCGTTCTGCTGTAACTCGAAATTTATTTCATTCGAGGCCTCTCGGCTGGAATAAAATAAATTTTTCCGCGTAAATTATTCAATAATTAAATTCAATAATTTTAATAAATGTATTCAGGCCTGTCGGCCGCTCTAGACAAAAATTTCCCGCGTTATAAAATCGTAATTTCAGGCCTTGCGACACCAATTCGCCGGCCGAATGTTCTAGTCAATTTTAACGTAATTCTAGTCGTAAAATTAGTCATAAAATAATTATAAAATAATGTTAAAATAATTCTAATTAAAATTATAAAATCAAAATTAAGACGCTAGAAAAATTACGATAAAATTGTGTCGAGTAAAACTTAAGAATGGATTATTTTGTCAGTAAATTAAGTTGAGTAAGAATAATTATCAGAAAATTTCGAGTAAATTAAATATATATATTGGAAGCAATTGTTAAAGGAAAATTTGTCAGTGAAAATTAATTAATTAATAATTAAATTAAAACCAAAATTAATTAATTAATAAATATAATTGAATTAAATAAGACAGTGAAAATTAATAAATGAATTAAATGAATCAGTGAGAATTAAGTAGTTGTGAAATGTTTATACTGGAAATTTTATTAGTGCAATTTTATATTAAAATATCAAGTTTAATAATTGAGTAAAAGAAAGTGATGTCATTGAGTACGAATTAAATAAAATAAAGTAGAGTTCAAAGTCGAGTCAGTAAATTTAGTAAAGGAAAACTGTGTCTGTGATTTAGGTCCGGTGGACATGTTAAGTTATTTTAAACAATTATACATCCAGGGGATGTTTTTAAAATAATATTAAGGTTTCCCGTCCAGGGGACGAGGTATATTTTAACGTGGGTGTGTGGGTGTGGAAAACCGTCCAGGGGACGAGAGAAATTTAGTTTGTCATAAGTTACCGTCCAGGGGACGAGGAAATTTAGTTTGTCATAAGTTACCGTCCAGGGGACGAGAAAATATTAGTTTGTCATAAGGAAACCGTCCAGGGGACGAGAAAATTTAGTTTGTCATAAGGAACCGTCCGGGAGACGAGATAATCATTAGTTTGTCATAAGGAAATTTAGTTTGTCATAAGGAAAATATTAGTTTGTCATAAGTAATGTCCAGGGGACTCAGTAGTTTGTCATAAGAATATTAGTTTGCCATAAGTAAATAATTATTGTCAAAAAGTTAAGAAAATAAAGCAAGGTGCTTAAATTAAATAAAATTTGAATTAACATTATTTCAGCCTACTCTACGATTCCTCTTCTCACTCACAAAATATTACAAACGACCCTGAGTAATAAATTAATTTAATTTAATAAAAATAAAATCATACAACACCCGGTTCTGGAAGGCCGAGTCCATCTTCCAGTGGCGCCCTATTATTCGACTATAATACTAGGTGCGACCAGACTTGGCAAGATTAGTTTCTCTGTCATACTGTCGTTGATGACTGAATCTTTCCAGAAGGTGTTTCTGGCATTAAAATCTCCAGGAATGATATAGTATACCTTGCTATCGTTTAGTTTAAATTCTTCAGCTAGTTTGTCCAGTTCTGTGATGAAAGTTTTATTAGTACTTTGTGTCGCATACAAACTGATAATAAGTAGTGTGTTCTGGGAGTTGGTTTTGATCTTGATTGCTGTATAGTCTACGATTTTGTTGTTCCGTGAGTTAGGATATTAAATAGTAGTATATGTGTTTTTTGTGCGCTGCTATTGCTGTTCCTCCACCCTTTGTTGAATTGGGTATGTCAGTTCTAATCAGGTGATGTTGGGTAAGCTGCACTTTATGTTTAGGATTTAGTTTGGTTTTAGAAAGTAAGCAAATGTCAGGTTGGTACTGATCGATAAACTTTTGGAGATCGAATCTACATTTAAGTGAGCCAATTTAATTGACGTTAATTGCTGTTATTTTGATGTTATTGTTGCCGTTAGGATCCATGTCTATTCCATATTGAAATGGGCCATTATATGGTCGATTCTAATTGAGTTATTAATTATTTTTTTATTAAGATCTTGGATTTCTTTGATAATATCATTTTTGAAATTTGCGAGAAGAGCTTCGAGGTTTGTTGTGTTGGTATTATTATTATTATTGTTACTGGGACTATAAGCTGCGATTCATGTTATCGTTTAATTGATGGTATGCTGGATGGCTTCTGTGAGATGACTGGGCCTGAGGTCCATTGATTATGTTGGCGTAAGTTTGGCCGGGTACTACATAGTTATTGATTGAGTTGGCGATGTTTCTTTTATTACTTGGATTTTGTTGTTTCATATGTTTAATAATTTTTGTGGTCATTTTTAGCATCGGGCAACCTTTGTACGCCGCTGAGTGTCCTTGTTCACCGCAATTTATGCAACAGAGTTTAGTTTTATCATTAGACTCCTTTAGGGGGCAGTCTTTAACTTCATGTTTTTCTGCACATTTGCTGCATCTGGGCTTGAAGTTACAATTGCTGCTGGCATGCCCAATTTGTTGACATTTTTTACACTGGAATATCGTTGGTTTTTTCAGTCTCTCCCATCTAATGAATTGGTTTAACAGTTTTTTCTGTCTTGTCAGCGGCGCTGCCAAGCTGTCATGTGATAAAGTGACTATAAAGTGAAAATGGTTAGGAGTCTCTTTATTGAAAATTAGTTTGGAGACTTTATTCATTTTTACATCTGGTAGATTTAGTTCAGTGAGTGCTGCAGCGACATCATCTTGGTTGTAACCTCTTCTTACTCCTCTTAGAACGAGAGGTTTAATTTTCAAATATCTCGGTGTGAATGTAAAATACTCCATCGCTTTGTCTTTCATGCACTTGATTGTTGCGTCATAAGTTTCAATGTCGTTTGTACTAATATTAATGAGTTTGCTGTCATATTCTTTAATCGTAAATTTTGTGGCAGAGATATTATTATTTTTCAAAAATAAAATTGCATCTTTAGTACTCAGCAATTGTGCATATATGGGTGGGGGTTTAATTTTGGGACTATATTTAGTAGCTGACTTATTGTTACCTAGGTTAGTTTTATTTTTATTATTATTGTTTTTGTTTTGGACTGGTAAGGCCGTGTCCATATCTGTGTCCTCGTCCAAGTCGGAGTAAGAGTTTGTGGTAGTGACATCTGTGTGGTCCCTTACTTTACGCATTTTTGCCGTTCGACGTGGTTTTTGAAACCCTTCTTTATCCACCTTCGGGTCGTTATCCATTGCGTCACCGTCCGAGTTATCCGATGATCTGCTATTGCATCTTGCGGCTGCAAGGTTAGGTTTGACGCTACATTTTTTTGTAGCTTTATATATTTCCGCGAATTTATTTGTGTTAAATAATTAATCAAATTCTTTTATTTGTTTGATTGTTGTCAAATCAATTTCATCTCCACTGGGGCTGGTGCTCGGTTCACCCAGCTTCCTTTTGAGACTATCCATGATGGATGCTTGACGGGCCTTCCGCCCTTTGTTCACTTGGGACAGCTGTATTTTCGCTTTAATTCTATATATTTCAGAGAGAAATTATAAATGAAAATCAAGATAACACTCAGTACACTGTTCCATAATATAAAAATTGTGAATTATGTCGAGATTTGTATGGCTAAGCTCACTTATAGAAATCACACATAAAAGGCTCAGAGGTTGCACATGTGATGCTTCTCGAACCTCAAACGGCAAAAACTGGAAGGCTGAAGGCTCGTTGGTTTTTTTTTTTTTTTTTTTTTTTTTTTTTTTTTTTGAAAAGTTTATTTTTATTTTTCCACAAACAATAATTACATAAATGTTAACACAGATTAAAAAATACAATAAAAAGAACTGTAACATAATTATAATAAATAAGATTATTTTGTCTTAGCTAGCTATATTAAATAGATCTCGCTAAGAGACATATTGGAGATTGCACTATTTGTTTCAGAAACATAAATAATTTTAACATTCATAGTTAAGCCATATAGTTTTTTAAAAGATGTAAAAAGTTGCGTAATATCAAAGCATCTAAATATTTAAGGTGAAGGTGTGGGCTAAGGAGTAGGACGGGTAGGAGGTTGGGTAATGGGAGGGGAGGATAGTAATAATTAAACTAAACTTACTATTTATATACATATTTACAAAATTTGCCGAATGATAGGCGCAAGGGGTTATAGAGAGGCAACCTCTGAAGGTCGACTTGAGTTGGAGTCTGGTTTAATGGTCCCAAATAGTTCTTCTCCTGATCTCGTCTAGAAGTACGGCATCTGTCTGGAGCCACCAGTAATTTTCATTGGTGCGGTGTGTGTCACAGAGGTCCATTTTAGGCAGCGAAGTTGAGAACATCATATTTAAGTCTTCAAAGAGTTCTGTTGTTAACTTTTTAGTCAAGCAATGTCGTCTCGCGTGGTAAATGATTAGGAGGTTATTTCCATCTTGTAATAAACTTCTGCTGTCACAGAACGTGAACATCTCTGGAGTGATGTATCCAGTTGCACAAGCATTAAGACAGATGTTATCATCGGGGTAGCTTAGTTCATCTATCAAAGGATTATCAATACTTCTATAATTAGTGTAGTAGTTCCTGCATAGTTTGAGGTAGAGTCTATTCTAGTGATGTTAGCTTCTTTATAAATCTTCTTGTTACTTAATCTTTCCCGATAATCAGTCTCTGCTTTACGATACATGCCAATACTGGAACGTAGAGCTGATCTCTCCAGTCTTCTGTACTTTTCCATGACAGTGGGGTTCATGTTCCAGAGTATAGGTGCGGCATAGGTGATCAGTGGGCGGATCAACAACTGATAGCAAATGAGTTTTGCTTTTGATGACAAGTTTCTGTTATAAAATATTCTGGAGTTTATTTTTATTGCAGTTTTGGCTTTTTCGAGTTGTGCTTTATGATCGGAATTGGACTGATGAGTTTGTCAAGTATTTTAATGAAAATACTGCCTACGAATGTTGCGTTTTAACCATTCATAGCCATTGGTGTTACACGGGTAATAAAAAAAGAGAAACTTATTTTTCCATAGACGCAAGCTGCAAAAATTCTGCTTGTACATCATTTCGATTTATTTCCAAAGTTCCTATTAGTGATCCTTTTTCAAATATTAAAGTCCTCGTTTATTGGCAACGAGTAATTAAACACAATTCTAATGAGATTCATAGACGTTTTTGTAAAGGTAAAGAACGTGAGGTAGTAGCTGAAGAATTGAAAGATAAGAATCCATCTGTATTAGAAGCTCTGAAATTAAGTAAAATTCCTCTCCATATTCTAGAATCTGGTAACAGAAATAATGCTCCGACTAAAATGTTACTTCAAAAAATTTCAAGCGAACAAAAAAACAAAGATAATTTGCATCCTGATTCTGAAATCGGTCTGAAATTATTGGCTGATAAATCAAGAGAAAACCAGCTTTGGCAAGGTGAATTTTACAGTGGATACATTCAAGATAATCTGAACGTAATTTGTTTTACAGAAAATCAGTTGCGGTATTTAGTTAACTTGAAATCCCCTGTTTTTTGTCACTTAGATGCCACAGGATCGGTAATTTCTCACCTCTATCAATCTTCAAAACCTGTTTATTATTACGCGCTTATTTTACCTGGCTGTGAAAAAGAATTTAGTCCTATGCCAATTGGGGAATTCTTTACGGATACTCATGATGTTCCTCAAATTTCATATTTTTTATCCCGAGTCAATTATGGAATTCGTAAATTAAAACCTAAGAAGCTCGTTATTCATAAAATTGAGACTGACTTTAGTTTAACCTTAATGATTTCGTGTATTTTAAGTTTCAATCAAATGTCGTTATCACAATATTTGCGTGTCACATATGAATTTTTAACAAACAAACTTGCTAGATTTCCCGCCATTACAGTAGTTCACGTATGCTCATCTCATATGATTAAAACAGTTAAGAGAAAAACTTACAGTCATTGCAAATCTAAAAAACAAAGAGACGTCGCTCTTTATTTCACCACTCAGTTGATACATTGCACAAATTTAGAAGATCTTGCTGTTATCATTGAAAATTTTATTATTATTTTTGGAGTCAAAAATTTAATACCGAACTTTCAAAACCGTTACGAGACCATAGAACCTACTAACGAGATGACAGTACAAGAAGATCAGTCTATAGATGACAGTGAAAACGACACACGCTTCAAAGACGATATAGAAAACGACCCTGACAATCACGAATTAGAAGACGGGAGGACAGGATCTCCTTTTTTCAAAGACGTCCAAAAAATAAAAATAAAATTATTTTCAATCGCAGAACAGTATGTGCAAAGCATCAATCCCGAAGCATTAAAAATCGATGAATTTTATTGCGAAAAATTTTGTAATTGTATTTTAAATTATGTGATTCCATATTTTCCATTTTGGTCTGCAGGAATACTGTCACTCTTTGACATCCGACGCGACAGTAACGCTTCTATTGAAAGCTATTTTAAAAATATAAAACATATTATTTTTCGTCATAAGATACGACTTCCGATACCTCGATTTATATCAGAAATTGAGAAATTACTACCCAGCTGGTTACTGCAACGACAATACGAAATACGGACCGACAGACAAACAAACCGAGCAGACGTACGAGACCGAAACCTGAAACGCAGAAGCCACGTACCTGAACTTTCGACAGAGCTATGGAAAGTGGAGTCACTACCCAAAAGAAAAGCAAACGCTAATTTACTTTTTCAATTAATAAAAAAATCGATGTTCAGGTAAATAGCTTAGATTCAGATTTCCCTGACGATTCTTTTTCTATTAATCAAGAAAAATTAATTAAAAATGATATTCACACTGATGCAAATGAACTCAAAAATATTTCAATTTTTACTGATGTAATTATCGCGAATCAATTGGACGCTTCGGAACTGAGTGAAGAAATAAAGAAATAAATGATCATGGTATATTTTGATTCCCTTCACGGTAATGCCCCACCAGAATTAATTGAACGAATATGTCGGGTTATTTCGATGTCAAGAGAGAGTAGAAACAGTAAGTCAAGAGGATGGAAAGATTGGAGAGTTTACAGCCCAGAAAACATACCCTTCCAAGATGCTACTGATGGCAATTGCGGAGTACATGCGTGTATTTATGGATACATGATATGTAGCAGGTCCGGAGAAAAATTTGAAAGTTACGAAGTGAACAAAGCAAGGAAGGGAATTGCAGATTTTTTATACACCTTTAAAGATGTAATCGAGAGCGATGTGGATGGAACGGAGCAGTTACCAATTATCGTCGAAGAAGGGTATGAAAAAAAGGTGTCGACGCGAAAGAAATTCATCCTTGAGCGATCAAGAGATATTACATTAGAGTGCTCTAGTATTTTTGATTTTTGTCAGAACTTGGGAGCCTTAATGGAAGCAGTCTGAAAAATGTGCATACTATGACAATGGTTTGATTATAATAATAAGCAAAGCTACCTTAAGTATGTATATGTATATGTATACTTGAGACAGCTTTACTTATTATCATAATTAAACTATATGTATACACATTAGACTGTTTCAGGAAAAAAAAATTTTCTTTTTTTTTTTTATTAAATACAGCTAGAAAGTTACTTTAATGAAAGAAAGAAAAAATCATCCTAAAATTTCAAACATAAAGCTAGCACACGGTGGATTCCCTTTTTCAATTTAAAATACATAAAAAACAATATTCTTTATTTCGTAAATAACTAGGCAAAAAATTTGAGTAGTATATACTTTTTTATAAAGACACTTTTAAGATGTACTAAAAAAAAAAAAAATTTTTTTTTTCCTGAAAGTCTCATATATAAATATACATAGACGACTGTTTTGCTATTCGAGTGAAAGAACCAACGACAAGTGATCAGTGATTTAAAAGTGCAAGTTAAGTGAAGAGTGTACCAAGTATAAATTGCTAATAACTTTTTCATGTATTCTATTATTAAATTTATTATTATTATTATTAGTATTAGTATTATTATTTTTATTATTATTATTATTATTGTTGTTGTTATAATTATTGTTATTATTATTATTATTATTATTATTATTATTATTATTATTATTATTATTATTATTATTATTATTATTATTATTATTATTATTACTATTATTATTATTATTGTTATTGATGTTTTTATAACTAAGCCGTATTGAGTTATTCTTAATAAACATAATTTAAATATTGTAAATAGTTGTAAAAAAGTGTGAATAGTTAAAGACACTGCGCAAAGAGATTGGAATGAAATGCTGTAAAGTAGTGTTTCGCGTTTTTAAACATGCCAGCTAATATATTTCGTCGGCTGCCAGTCCTAAGCCTGGAAAAATGTGAAAGAAAACGCGGATCCTTAAAGTCATCGTTTATTCATTCGTCTTTACTCGAGTTCCAACCGATTGTATAAAACTATTTTAGAATAGGTTTCATTAATTATGATTCGATCAATGTACTTATTAACAGTAGCTAAAATAAATAAAGTATTTGTACCAAATATAATACTGATTGTTTATTACATCGTACAAAGTGATATTATGTTACTTTCCATACAGTTATGTTACTTTCAATCAGTTACCACCATTGAAAATAAGTTATAATCTTTAACTTTTTAAGTTAGAGAAATGCCGCTTTATTCAAAACAAAAGAGTAGTTCGCGGTTGATTTTAATGTAAATGTTCCCTCTTGCCTAGCTCCCTACTTTGGCACAGTATAACCTTTCTTTCCCATCCCCATTATTGATTACAATCAAGAAGAAGTGTAATTTTCCAAGGGGTGACGATAGCAAAATCTACCATGGAGTACGGTTAATTATTTTATAATCCTACCTGTAACAGTGCGGACTTCTAGTCAATATACTCAGAATTTGCTCAGAATAGAATGGTGGGTGCAAGGGAATGCAATGCTGAGAGAATAATGTCAGTAGCTTCCGTATAAAAAGTAAATGAATTTAATGTCCGGTGAAACATTAATTTATTTGAAAAGAAAATTGGAAAAAATTCCGTCGCTGGGCTTTTGAATTTTTTTTCGGTCTTCGAAATATTCCCGAAGATGTCCAAAAAATTTCAAGTCGCTAAGTCGACGCGGGCTTAAGATATCTGGTCAACCATCAGCTGATGTGTAGTGAAACTGTGATTTTTTTGAAAAAAAAATTTTAAAAAATTCTGTCGCTGGACCTTTGATTTTTTTTTCGGTCTTTAGGATATTCCTGGAGATGTTTATAAAATTTCAAGTCCCTAAGTCCACGCGGGCCAATGATATCTGGGCCTGGATTAGATAAAGTCCGGAAACTTTTAAGTCCATTTAAATTAAAATAAAAAAAATTGTTTTAATCAAACATCGTCGCTGACTTTCATAATTTTAAAAAAATGTAAACAATGTAAAATTTTCATTCCAATCCGAGTCCGATATCACGACTAGAAAATATCTCGTTCGGTACAGTCACCTCAAAAAGTTCTGAAATACTCCTCTGACTGATCTGCTAGTTTTGTTGGCTAGTTTCAGCGACATGGTGTATGTGAAGTAATTGGTATTCTCAGCTTTCAATGCGTTGATGCAGAGGTTGTATATTTCCATGTTGGCTGGATGTATTTTGGTGAAAGATTCATCGAATTCACGTACGGTAAAATCTGAGGATTTAATTTGATGTGTGAGTAATAAGGTAATTGTTGGTTTGATACCTTTAATTTGTGTATAAATCGGTGGTGGTTTATTTCTTGAGAAGTTTTTTGGATCTGTTTGTTTATTATTGGTTTCATCGTTAGTTTCGTTGTTGATAGGATTTTTGTTATTATTTTTAGGCTTTTTTATATTTTGTGGTGTGAGTTCATTGGATGAATCGTCATCTGTAAGAATCGTGTATTTATTTTCTGTGTTTATATTGTTGTTTTTAAGTACACGTCGAACTTTCGCGGGCTTGCGTGGTGTTATGAAATCATCTGTTATCATTATCGAACTGCCATCTTCCGAGTTTTGGCTGGACTGCGAGGAAGATCTACTTCGTAGGTGTTTGAGGTTAGGTTGTGGATTACGGCGTGGTCTTTCGGAATCTTTATTTGCCATTAATATATTTCTTGCTATTAAACCCGCACTGAGATTTTTGTTAAATATTTTGTCACTAATTAGATCTTTTTTGTAAACAATTTTTGGCCCTATAGGGTTATTATGTTTATTAGTGTTCGCGCCATTGGCGCTGTACCCTCTTGGAGGTTAGCCATGTGCGTGAGGCACCAGTACTTATATTAAATAAATAATGGCAATTCACGCAGAAAAAAAATGTTCACTAATTATTAAATTAGTGAATTATCACTCAGGAGTGACCGACAAACAATTTTGGTTGCGGCACAACACTTAAAATAACTTTTATGCGACTTGCAATTCACTAGCGATGCTTCTCCTACCGTGAACGGAACGAGACTGAGAAGGCTCGTTGGTTTTTTTTTTTTTTTTTTTTTTTGAAAAAGACAATTTTTATTGATCACATACAAAGATACATAGTTGAAACAAGTTTAGAAATTACTTAGAAAAAACTCGATAAATATTATATTTAATTAATGCTATGCTACTCAAGGTAGATCTCAGCATTTACAAAATAAATAAATAACTTACTAAGTTGGCCATATTTGTTAATTAACAATATTACGTTAATATATATTATTAAGTTAGATGTAAAAAAATAGGTA
Source organism: Microplitis demolitor (assembly GCF_026212275.2). Lineage (NCBI taxonomy): Eukaryota > Metazoa > Arthropoda > Insecta > Hymenoptera > Braconidae > Microplitis > Microplitis demolitor. Next base: position 7,524,327 of record NC_068548.1, on the reverse strand, counting down.
TTAAAAAACATCTGAGCTCTTTAGGGGGAGGGAGATGGGAATTGGGAGGGTAAGTGGGAGATATTTACATGAAGTATATTACATATTTACAAATAATATCTAATGATATGCGTAGAATAGTTGCTGTCTTATTCTTGACAGATGATGTTGGATATACTCAATCGGCGGAGTTATTGTTTCCAGGTCGTTCTTTTCCGGATTTCATCGATGTATTTGGCGTCGTTTTTCAGCCACCAGTAGTTTTCGTTCAATCTGTGATTGTCTTTAATGTCGACTTTAGGTAGTGCTTTGGAGAATTCAAAAATTTTTTCTTGATCATTGTCAATAATTATTTTTTTGCAGGTGCAGTGACGTTTTATGTGGTAGATGATGGGTAGATTGAATTCATTCTGAAGCATTCCAATTTTATCACAGAATGTGAACATTTCTGGGGTTAAATATCCAGTAGAGCATCTATCAGTGCAGGTTCCGTCACTTGGACAGCGTACGTTAGTCATTATTGGGTTGTCAATATTTTGGTAACTCGCGTAGTAGTTGCGGCATAACTTTAGGTAGAAGCAGTCTAACCTGGTTATGTTCGCCATGTTGTAGATGTTGGCGTTGCTGATTCTTTCTCGGTAGTTCGTTTCAGCTTTTCTGTATTTCCGTATACACGATCTGAGCGCGGATCTCTCAAGTCTACGATATTTTTCCATCACTGTCGGGCCCATATTCCACAGCATTGGGGCTGCATATGTAATAAGAGGTCTTATTAGCAACTGATAACATATGAGTTTAGCTTTGATTGATAGGTTGTTATTATAGAATATTCTCGAGTTGCTTTTTATCGCAGTCCTTGCTTTTTCGAGCTGGATTTTGTGATGTTTTGTCAGGTGGATTAAGTGATCGAATGTAACTCCGAGATATTTAACTGTTTTTTTGACTGGGATTTCAGTTAATGTTCCGTATTGGTCTCTTACGTTGAATTTAGCTGCCTTTATCCGGTTATATTGGGATATTTTCAGGTTCTGACATGGTCTTCTAAAGAAAATTACTTCACTTTTGGAGCCGTTGATTTTCAGATTCCATTTAAGATAGTGTTCGTTAATTTTGTTTTTTCTATCTTGTAGTTTATTAATGATTTTATCAGCGCTGTTATCCGCAACATATATTACTCTATCATCAGCAAAAGAGTTCGAGTTGACTCCATCTGATTCAAGATCGGCTGCTGAGTTGGTATCGCAGTCATAGACATTGAAGAGGATTGGTGATAGTACTCTTCCTTGCTGTAGTCCTTCTTGGATAATGAAGCTATCTTTAGATAATAATTTTCCATCCCAGGTGTAGAAGAAATTACCAATTATCATATCGATAATTAAAAAAATCAGTCCAATCGGGAAGCTTTTCGTTACCATGGTGTATATCAGTCCATTGATCCATACAGAATCGAACGCTTTCTCTAGATCAAGGAATACAGTTCCCACTATCAGGTTATTGTGTAGGTTGCTGTTGATGTCTGACAGGAGTTTGTTGATTGCGTGTGTAGTAGCGTGTTTCCTTTTAAAACCAAACTGGTTGTTAGGGATGACTTTCTTATCTTCTATTATGATGTCCAGTTGCTTCTTGATGAGTCTCTCGAAGATTTTGCTTATACTCATGGTCAGGCTGATAGGTCGGTAGCTTTGAGATGCATCAAGATTTTTGCCTTTTTTAGGAATTGGTAGTACTTTAGCTGCTTTCCATCTTTTAGGATAGTAAGAGTTGTTAATAGCGTTATTGAATAATATGGTGTAGTCCTTGATGACATTTTCGGCTATATTCTTGAGTACGATTGTGGGAATGTTGTCGAGTCCAGAGGACGTTTTATTTTTTAGTTTTTTCAAGATGACCATGACTTCGATGTAGTTGTACAGAAATTTAGGATCTCCGTCTTGTTGTACTGGGTAGTGGGCTGGATTATCTTCAGAGAAATTGGTGAAGGTTAGGTTGTTTTTCGTCATTTTATTTTTTAATTTTTGATGTCCTCAGCTAATTTATCTACTTTTGTTTTTGTTTGTGTACCAATGTTTGTATATCTAGGTGAATTGATACTTTCAAGATATTTACCGATTATGTACAGTTTTGTGTCTGGGTCTGTGGCTATTAATTCATTGGTGTTAGTTAGCTCCGGATATTTTTGAGCTAGATGTTTGCTGAGAGGGCTATTATCATTAGGTATTTTTAGAGTGTTAATACTGATGTCTGTATGTGAACGAAGTAGTCTATTAATTTTGGGAAAGAATTCTTGTGAGTTCTTGTAGTCTATTGCTTTAATTTGAGCTGTCCAGTAGCTGGTGACGGTTTTCCTAAATTCTTTGTGTAGAAGTTTATTGATTCGGTTAATTGTTGCTTTGATTCTATTTTTTTCTTGGTAACTTATTGCTGTATTGTCAAATTGTCTTCTTAGGAGGAATGATTTATATGAATGAAGACGTTTAATGTTTTTGTTGTCATATTTGATGAAGTAATCCTCTTTTTTTTTTACTTTAGGGATTGCGGTTTTTATTGTCTCACAGATTTTATTTTCCAGTAAGTTGATGAAGTTGTCAATTTCATCAATTGATAAGTTCCTGTCATAGGGTATATTTATGTCATCGGTATATGTCTTAAGAAGTTGCTTGTTGAATTTTCTCCAATTTGCTCTTTTGTAGTTGAATGAAGTTGGATTATCAGCAAGGTTGTCGTTCATTCCTGGTGCACATTCGGTGATGTCGATAGTGAGAGAGATCGCTAGGTGGTCACTGTCATACGGTAGTGTTTTCAGTTTGCCGTTGTAAGTCTTCTACATCCATCCTCATGTCTATCAGACAGTGATCTAGATAAGAATTGGCTTTTGGATATGTTGGTTTTTCAGGGGATAGTAGAGTGATTTTCAACTCAAGGTAGTTGTTATCGATCCATTCTATCAACTTGTCACCTCTATCATTTGATGTTAAATCTCCCCATCTTATATTTTTGGCGTTAATATCTCCAGCTATTATGTAGTAGTTATGACTTTCTCCAAGTTTGAATTCGACCATCAGCTTATGGAGCTCCTTGATGAATGTTTGTCTAGTGGCTTGTGTCGCGTATATGCTGATAATTGTGAGATTAGTTTTTGGGTTGGTTTTGATCTTGATTGCTGTAAATTCTATTACCTTGTTTTTAGATGAGTTAGGATAGTAAATGGTTGAATATTTATATTTACTATAAATTGCGATGGCTGTGTCTCCACCTTTGGTAGAATTAGGTCTGTCCGTTCTTATAATGTGATGGTTGTTTAGCTGCACTTTATGTTTGGCGTTAAGTTTGGTCTCGGAGATTAAACAAATGTCGATGTTGTGCAGATCAATAAATTTTTGTAGGTCATACCTTTTTTTGAGGGTGCCTATTGAATTAGCGTTTATTGCTGCAATTTTGATTTTGTTGTTGTTGTGTAAGTCCATTATTCTGTCATGTATATGTCAGCCATTAATTGGTCGATTCTGTTTGAGTTATTATCTATTTTTGTATTTAATAGTTTTAGTTCATGTAAGATTTGTAATTTAAAGGAATTTAACAGGTTTTCTATATTGCCCATATTTTGATCTACATTGTTTGCTTGAAGTGGTTGATGAGTTAATGGTGGTTCTTCAAATGGCCAATTTTTATTGGGTCCTGGTGTTTGTTTTCTGGGTAGTGGTGGAAAATAGTCATTATTATTATTATGTATTGTATTTATTTTATTCGCGTATGATATATTAGGATTTATATAATTATTAATTGCTAGTGAAATATTTCTCTTCCTTATGTTGTTTTGTTTTTTCTCAGCTTTTTTAGCCACTGCTAGCAGTTTGAGAGCTGGGCATCCTTGGTAATTAGCCGAGTGTCCTGTTTCGTTACAATTGATGCGTTTAAGTTTTCCTCTGTCTTGGACGTCTTTGAGGGTACAGTCTTTTGATTCGTGCTCTCCAGCGCATTTTACGCAGATGGGGGCTAGTTGGCAATTCGAGCTCGAGTGTCCAGTTTGTTAGCATCTTTTGCACATGTAAATGGTTGGCTTCCTTAACCTTTCCCATCTGATTGGTTGGGAGAGCAATTTCTTTGTTCTAGTTAGTGATGCTGTTAGACTATCATGGGTAACTGATACCAAAAAATGATACTTCTGTGGATTTGTTTTGTCGAAAATCATTTTACTTACTTTGGTGATTTTAATTTCATTTAGCTGGAGTTCATCAAGAGCAGATTTAACTACTATTTCATCATAACCTCCCCTGATGCATTTTAATACTATTGTTTTAATTTTTAGTTGCCTAGGCGTGTAAGTGAAATATTTTGTTTTATTGGTTTTAAGTATTTCTATTATCTTGTTGTGGGTTTAATTCCGATGATTTGTACAAATATCGGTGGTGCACGAATTTTCGGAGTAGTCTTTGGAGCTGTTTGCTCTTGGTTAATTTTTGTCGACTGTGTTTGTTTACTTTTTGATTTATTGTTTTTCCCGCTGGCGCTTGCATCTGATACTATATCTTCGTTGTCAGATAATGCAGAGTATGTGTTGTTCGTCTTTATCCTCGAGGTGTCGTTAGTTTTAGGTATTTTAACTGTTTTGCGCGGTTTTTTAAAATCTGGTTCGCATTGCATAGGAGTGCCATCTAACGATCCCGTGTCAGACTCTGACGATGTCCGGCTTCTGGGATGTTTGAGGTTGGGTTTTGTTGATGTAATTGTTGATTTTATTTTTTTTATTAATATTTAGAATATCTCGGGCAATCATTCCTGCATTTTTGTTAGTATTAAAGATCTTGTTTTTCCAAACTTCACTTGAGTACATTAGATTATTCACGTTAAACGTTTTTGATGAATTTTGTGACTGCTTGCCCGGCGCGTCACGTCCGGCCATGTTGTCACTCATGTGTCCTTTTTCCAATCCTATTTATTTATTTATGATAAATAAATAGTGGATCCAGGACATTAATAGGGCAAATTATTTTGCACAAAGGCTTAGCGTAGTGTTCGCGCAGAAATTTTAATTTATCGCAACACTTTTTGGTGAATTAAATTTGTTATACAGACGACTGCACAGAACGATCCTTCTCTCACCGCGAACGAAACGAGACTGAGAAGGCTGGTTGGTTTTTTTTTTTTTTTTTTTTTTTGAAAAGTAAGTTTATTAATTTCTCTCAATTACATAACAGGTTTTTCATTAAGTATAAAAATTACTTAAAAATACTTTAACATATTAATACATCATGTAATTTTACTAACTGGCTACGAGCAGTAGATCTCGTTAGTTATAAATATTAAATTATGATAATTTTGATATTACATATCGTTAAGTATGAACATTAGGTGTTGACATATTTGGTTTTTATAGATGTAAAAAAAAATTGTGGTGTTAAAAATACATCTGTCATATTTATGGGAAAAGGTGAGGCTGAAGGGAGCGGGACGATGAGACAAGGTGATGGGAGGAGTTATATACATATATACATATTTACAGTATTGCATTAATATAAATACTTAATACACTAGTTTGCACTTTGTTATAAGATTAAATGCACTTTTAATTCGCTGAGTTGGCCTGCTGAGTTTAAGAAGCTATTGCTCCCACAAAGTTCTTCTTCTTATTTCATCTACATGAGCTGGGTCTCGTGATAACCACCAATAGTCGTTCGATGCTTCGAAGTTAGTTGTTGTGTCTATTGGTGGTAACGCCAAGGAAAAGTCCAGGTTATTGTACTCGTTAGAGTCAATGTTGATTCGGTGATTCATACAATGTCTTTTCTCATGATATATGATTGGGACATTGCGTTCGTTTTGAATTACACCTTTACGGTCACAGAAAGTGAATAATTCAGGTGGTATATAATCAGAGCTGCAGATGCTTGCGCAGGTCACGTCGTCGGGACAGATTAGATTGTTCATTATGGAGTTGCCGATGTTAATGTAGCTGGCATAATAGTTCCTACAGAGTTTGAGGAAGAAGCAGTCGATTCTGGTTATGTTAGCTTCTTTATAGATGTTTTTATTGCTGATGCGTTCACGATAGTTGGTATCAGCTTTTCTGTACAATCTCAGGCAAGACCGCAGCACAGATCTTTCGACTCTGCGGTATTTCTCCATGACTGTCGGCCCCATATTTCAGAGAACTGGGGCAGCATAGGTGAAGAGTGGCCGAATCAACAGCTGGTAGCAGATGAGTTTGGCCTTTGTTGACATATTCCTGTTGTAAAATATTCTTGAATTAATTTTGGTAGCTTGTTTAGCTTTTGTTAGTTGCAGCTTGTGGTGTTTAGTCATGTGCATCAGGTGATCAAAAGTAACGCCGAGATATTTTACGGTTTTCTTGACAGGAATTTTGGAGGCTATTCCTAGATTGTTAGTGACAGTTATATTGGCTGCTTGGATCCGCTTGTATTGAGACACTTTTATCTGCTTGCATGGACGTCTGAAAAATATCACTTCACTTTTGAGTGCATTAATTTTGAGATTCCAATTAAGATAATACTTATTGATTCTGTTCACTCTATCTTGTAATTTGCTGATAATAATGTCGGAATTATTTCCAGCATAATAGATGACGCGATCATCAGCGAATGAAAGTGACTTGATGCCATCAGAGTTCAGGTTAGCAGCTAAGTCTGTGTTGCTGTCGTAGATATTGAAGAGTATTGGTGAAAGAACTTTACCTTGTTGAAGTCCCTCAAGAATCTGGAAGCGGTCTGGGGATAGGAGTTTACCGTCCCAGGTATGGAAGTAGTTACCTGTCAGCATATCCAGTAATAGTAGCACCAATCCTGTGGGGAAGTTATTGGATACTAAAATGTAGATCAGGCCATTGATCCACACAGAATCAAAGGCTTTTTCTTGGTCTAGTAGTACTGCGCCAACTATTAGGCTGTCCCGAAGGCTATTATTGATATCAGAGATGAATTTGTGGATGGCGTGTGTTGTGGCATGTTTAGCCTTGAATCCAAATTGATTTTCAGGTATGATTTTTTCAGTGAATATCACGATGTCAAGTTGTTTTTTAATGAGCCTTTCAAATAATTTACTGATGCTTGATGTCAGGCTGATTGGACGGTAGCTTTGTGGCGATTCCAGATTCTTGTCTTTCTTCGGAATTGGGAGAACTTTAGCCGCTTTCCATCTTACAGGGAAGTAGTAATTGTTGATCGCATTATTAAAGATGATTGTATAATCACTGATGACTCTGTCAGGTAAGTTTTTCAGTACGATCGCTGGAATTTTGTCAAAGCCCGATGACGTCTTGTTGTGTAATTTTTTGACAGTTGCAATTACCTCATGATAGTTATACAGAAAGTTGATCTCATCATCTTGAGAGGAGGGATAATAAGCTGGATTGATTTTTGAGAAAACAGTGAAGGTTTGGTGTTCGTTCCTCAGTTGATCTTTTAGAGTTCTAACTTCATCAGCAACCCGGTCTACATTATTTTTGGTAGTTGAACCATAGTTGGTGTAGCGAGGTGAATTTATGCTCTCTAGATATTTACCAATTATGTAGAGTTTGGTATCAGGGTCTGTAGCAGTGATCTCTTTGTTAATAATAAGATTTGAGAATTTTTGGCTAAAGTGAATGTTAAGTTGATTGTTGTCTACTGGTACTTTAAGGGTATTGATGTTTATATCTTTACGTGGTCGGAGCATTCTGTTTATTTTTGGAAAGAACTCGTGAGGATTCTTTTAATTGATGTTTTTTATTTGAGCTTCCCAGTACGCTGTAACAGATCTTTTAAATTCCTTGTGCAATAATTTGTTTATTCGTTTGATGGTTGACTTAATCCTGATGTTTTCTTGGCGACTGATGACTAAACCTTTGAACTTCCTGCTGATGAGATAAGATTTGTAAGCGTGAAGTCTTATAATATTTTTATTTTTATATTTAATAAAATAATCTTCATTTCTCTTTATTCTAGGAACTGTTTTTTCAATTGCCATATTTATTTTATTCTCCAAGAGTGTGATGAATTTATCAATTTCCTGGATTGAGAGATTCCGGTCGCTGGGTATGTTGACATCTTCGCTGTAGTTCTCAAGCAGAGATTTATTAAATCTACGCCAGTTTGTTTTCTTGTAATTGTAGGTCATTTGATCATTTAAATTATTATTTAAGAAGCCAGGATGAATGTCATCGAGGCATAATGTTAATGTGAATGCCAAGTGATCACTGTCATACGGTAAAGTTTGAAGCTTGCCGTTGATGAGATTATCTACTTCCAGTCTCATATCTATGATACAATGATCAAGATAAGAGTTAGCGCTAGAGTAAGTCGGTGTGTTTGGTGACAATAGTGCGGCTTTGAACTCTATATGATTGTTCTCCAACCAGTCGATAAGTTTTTCGCCTCTATCATTGGACGAAATGTCTCCCCAAGTAACATTTTTAGCATTTAAGTCTCCTCCAATAACATAGTAATTATCACAATCATCAAGCCGAAAATTGTTCATCATTTTATGAAGCTCCACTATGAATGTGTTCTTGGTGCATTGTGTGGCATATATGCTTATGATGATGAGGTTAGTTTTAGAATTTAATCTAATTTTAATTGCAGTGAATTCTACTACTTTATTTGTTGTTGAGTTAGGTTGATGGATAGTTGTAAATTTGTATTTCCGGTTGATGGCTATTGCAGTACCTCCTCCTTTTTTGGAGTTAGGTCTGTCTGATCTGATGAGTTGATGTTGTGAAAGTTGGACTTTATGATTAGAATTTAATTTTGTTTCTGAAATTAGGCAAATATCGATTGTGTAGTTATCGATAAAGGTTTGTAGGTCATACCTGCGTTTCAAGGTGACTATGGAGTTGGCGTTAATAGCCGCTATTTTTAGTTTGGTGGGCGCAACATGCGCCATTATTCGTCCAAACCAATAGCAGACAATATTTTGTCTATTCTTTTAGCGTTTTGGTTAATTTTATAGTTGATCTGCTTGATTTCTTTAATTATATCGTTTTTGAAGGAACTGCATAGTGATTCCAGATCGGTGATGTTACCCTGGTAGTTCATGTCCGCTGGTGTTGTTGGGTTAATATAACTTGATGTTTGTGTCCTTGTTGGAGGTACTTTTGGTTTAGGAAGCGGTGGAAAGCTGTTATTTTTATTTGTGATAATCATGTTGGCGTATGATATGTCAGGATTGGTATATCTGTTGATAGCATTAGCTAAGTTCCGTTTTTTGGTTTCGTTTTGCTGCCTATTTTGGATATTGATTTTAGTGATCAATTTGAGTGCTGGACATCCCTTATAACGTTGGTTCGTCGTTGGTTCTTTCACTCGAATAGCAAAACAGTCGTCTATGTATATTTATATATGAGACTTTCAGGAAAAAAAAAATTTTTTTTTTTTTTAGTACATCTTAAAAGTGTCTTTATAAAAAAGTATATACTACTCAAATTTTTTGCCTAGTTATTTACGAAATAAAGAATATTGTTTTTTATGTATTTTAAATTGAAAAAGGGAATCCACCGTGTGCTAGCTTTATGTTTGAAATTTTAGGATGATTTTTTCTTTCTTTCATTAAAGTAACTTTCTAGCTGTATTTAATAAAAAAAAAAAAGAAAATTTTTTTTTCCTGAAACAGTCTAATGTGTATACATATAGTTTAATTATGATAATAAGTAAAGCTGTCTCAAGTATACATATACATATACATACTTAAGGTAGCTTTGCTTATTATTATAATCAAATCATTGTCATAGTATGCACATTTTTCAGACTGCTTCCATTAAGGCTCCCAAGTTCTGACAAAAATCAAAAATACTAGAGCACCCTAATGTAATATCTCTTGATCGCTCAAGGATGAATTTCTTTCGCGTCGACACCTTTTTTTCATACCCTTCTTCGACGATAATTGGTAACTGCTCCGTTCCATCCACATCGCTCTCGATTACATCTTTAAAGGTGTATAAAAAATCTGCAATTCCCTTCCTTGCTTTGTTCACTTCGTAACTTTCAAATTTTTCTCCGGACCTGCTACATATCATGTATCCATAAATACACGCATGTACCCCGCAATTGCCATCAGTAGCATCTTGGAAGGGTATGTTTTCTGGGCTGTAAACTCTCCAATCTTTCCATCCTCTTGACTTACTGTTTCTACTCTCTCTTGACATCGAAATAACCCGACATATTCGTTCAATTAATTCTGGTGGGGCATTACCGTGAAGGGAATCAAAGTATACCATGATTTTAACCCTTCGTTGGTCGCGCTTCACTGCCCGCCTTCATTGGTCGTGTGGTTAGGGAATCGCCGCAATGTTAATTTTCTTACAGTGTTGCCAAGTATACTTTTAAGTAAGCGCGGTAAAATTTGAGTTGGTATGAAATAAAAATTAATAATTAGCGCAATAGAACAATGAAATCAAATGGATGATGAAAGTTCCTCGTAAATTAATAATTTTTTTATTGAAAAATTACATTTTATAACATTCACATATAATTAACAATTATACATAAGAACATATAATAAGAACAGAAATTATATATATTAAGAATTATTATATAAGAATAATGACTTGAATTTTTTTTAATCGTTTTAAATACGATTTTTAAAAAAATACTATTTGGTGACTCTAAATAGTTTATTAAAATATTAAACATTATATTATGTAGATTTCATATTTTTTTTAAAAACTAATGACTTCTTATTAAGTTAAAAATAAAATCACATTGTTTATCAGCTATACCAAGCTAACATACGACTAGTATTCTTCAGCATCCGATAGTGAAATTTCATGACATTTGATGCATGTAGTGACGGTATGTTCTTTACAGATAGAATTAGCACATTTGCAGCAAGCAGTTTTGGATTTTCGGTTTTTTTTCTTTGGACATAAATAACATAAACCAGCTTTAACATCATCAATAACATTATTATTATTACTGTCATCTTCACTGGGGTTATGGGAAGAAATAATGCCTTTTATTTGTTGTCGTAATTCGAATGGTAACGTACACTGAGAAGACCTTTTTACGAGAAAAGGCATTGTTAAACTAATAGCTAAACTTTTAAGAAAATCTTTTCATTTAACTTTTTTTAAAATAATCTAAAAAAAATTTGTTATAAATTATTATGATATTAAAGGTAGCGGTCACTTGATAATTTTTTAATTTTATTTAATAAACAAATTTGTTCCGAAAAATTATTTTCAAAAAATTGCTTTTTTATTTATTAAAAATTTCTACATGTCAATTTTTTGACTCATTTATTTTTAACTCAATTTAATTATTAAAAGAATTCTTAAAATTATGAAATATCTGCTAAATCAATTTTAATTAAATTATTTAATATTTAATTGTAATGTAGTATCATGACTTTAATTTTAATCATAAACGTTATATTCAAATATTTTATCAGAGAAAAAACTACGTACCGGTTTAATGCTTTGATGAGTAAAGTATTAAATACTTTTGTAGTCACAGTAAAATTACTTACAATAACATTGCACAAATAAATTAAATAAATAACTTTATGGGACATGCGCATAACAACTATAACAGCTGATGACGGCCATATTGTTTTTATTTATTCAAGTTTCATACGATTGGCAACGCTGCGAATAAAATTTCATGGTCGGGTTCGGTCGCGCTTACGGGAAATCGCCGCGATTCCATGTTCTTACGACATTTATTATTTAATATCTAATTAACATAAATACCTACAACTTTAAAAACTGTTTAGGTGCATGCTAAATGAATTGAAGAAGGAATAGCTAAATTTTTTAAGGCTGGAAAAAATTATTTTTTTTTTTATAACGAATTGAAAAAAAAAAAGCGGGGAATCGCTCATAGCGCGACCAACGAAGGGTTAATGAATAAATACTGGGCACTAACAAAACACATCAACTTCGCAATATTTATTTGTTACAGTCAAGTTCATTAATTTTATATACTGCTTGCGCATTAATAGTATAAAAACACATGAAATAGAGAGACGCTCTCAACACACGATCTATCTCGTACCGCTGCCGCCCCGAGACTGAAGGCTCGTTGGTCTAGGGGTATGATTCTCGCTTAGGGTGCGAGAGGTCCCGGGTTCAAATCCCGGACGAGCCCTCTTTATTTTTTAATTTTTTTTTTCTGTCCTTTTTTTGTATATACATTTATTTAAATCAGTGCTGCCAGAACGTGCGATATTTTTACCCCCTCCTGCCATTACACTCAATGCTATTTCATCTCAGGAGGGGGTAAAAATATCGCACGTTCTGGCAGCACTGATTTAAATGATAAAATTTATTTTTCAACAATGTATTGTCATATAATATTCAATTGATTTTATGCTCCAATTTGTTCTCATAAAAAAAAATATAAATTCTTCTTTCAACTGGAAAATTATTTGAAGAAAAAAAAAATAATAATAAAGAATTTCCAATATTATATTGTTTATAAAAAATAATGATAATGGAGCAGATAAATGATAGTAGTAGTAGCAGCAGCAGGTAGTGACGGTGTTGTATGTTACCCAGATAGCACTGCCGTGCCAAATGGTTTTCTCCTGAACTCCTGATCATAAAATTGAACATATTCAATATGGCAACTCTGTGACACATTACTACACTGGTATAGGCAGCTATAAGTATATATCTTTACCTCTACACCTTTTTACTCATCGTAAGAGAGATTACTGCTGTCAAATTCGCTTGGGATACGCCTAAAACACTTGTCGATTAAATAAATGTATATATATACGTATATTTGTTTATTTATATCGCTCAATTACTAAACTACTTAAATTGTAAGTTATTTTTAAATAATATATATATAACTCTTTCATATGATAAATCATCATTGAAAAAATATAATAATAATTATTATTTAAATATGATAGATGATAGTATACCACCTTAAATGTTTTTTAAACTCATAGTCACATCATGCTATACTTGTATTTATTTTTATCTGTACTAATAAACTAATTACAATTAAATAATTTTTTTTTGTATAAGTTCAAGTATAAAATAGAAAAAAGAATGAAATAATGTATTTTTGTTTAAAGATTTAATGATTTAATGAAGAATTAAATATAAAATTGGTGGAGTCGAAGTGGGTTGCTGTAAAGATAGAGGAATCAATAAATAATGGAAGCCCTAGTTGAATTTAATTATGTAGCACAAGAACCTGATGAATTGACAATAAGAAAAGGGGACATCATTAAAGATGTTAAAGTTATGTCTGGTGGATGGTGGGAAGGAACATTGAGAGATAAACGTGGTATGTTCCCTGATAATTTTGTCAAGGTAAGTTAATTATTATTGTTATTATTATTATTATTATTATTATTATTATTATTATTACATAAATCTAATAATGTTTATTATTTGTTCAGGTGTTGGAGACAAGTGCAAGTGCTGTGAAAAATGAACAAGTTAGTGTTGAAATTAAAAAGGAAACAGTGACACTTCGTAATGGATCTGTTGTTAATAATACCATGAGTAGTAATAGTAGTTGTAGTAGTAGTAGTAATAGTAATAATAATAATAGTATAAATCATAACCATAGTAATAATAATGGTAGTAGCAATAGTATGAACAGTTCGACGAGTAAATGGTGCAAAGTACTTTTTAGTTATGATCCATGTAATGAAGATGAATTGACATTAATACCAAATGACATGGTTGAATATTTGGGTCAAGTTGAGGAAGGCTGGTGGACTGGACGATTGCGTGGTCGGGTTGGAGTATTTCCATCAAATTTTGTTTCACCCCCAGCTACTGCTGATGATACTAAAGAATTGTGTCGAGTATTATTTTCTTATGAGGCAGCTAATGAAGATGAATTAACGCTTGCAGAAGGCGAAATTGTAACTTTAATTTCACGTGACGCACCTGATAAAGTATTTATTACTTTAATTAATATGTATAAATATATCTATTGTTTATTATTATTTTTTTTTATTATTATAGGGCTGGTGGAAAGGTGAATTACGCGGTAAAATAGGTTTATTTCCAGATAACTTTGTTCAAGTATTACCGGCAAAAGACTTACCCTTACATCAAGAAGATACTAATAAAGTGAGACCATTAGAATTAAATAGAGGTTTAAAAACAACGAGCACAAGTAGTTTAAAACAGTGGAATACTGGTAAAAAAGGTGAAAAAGCTTATGTACGAAAAAGTTTAGATACAAGAACATCAAATACTGAAAAAAAAAGTGTTAGTCCAATATCACCGGTACTTGTTGGTGGTGGTTCCTCTTCATCAGTATCTTTAGCTTCTTCTGATAAAAATTTACCTGATAAAAAAATTATTAATTCATCCTCACCACCAATTTCCTCTGGTATCAAACGACTAATTAAGTGTGAAGATATAACAACTGGTAGCTCAATATTACCGCTGGAGGCTGCTGATAGTAATGAAGGAATTGAGGAGGAATTGGATGGAATTGAAAGAGAAGAAGATACTCCACTACTACATCTTACAGCATCTCGAGTTAAAGCACCACGACGACGTTTGCCTTCCAGTCATCATCACACTCGTCAAGTCAGCACTGTAATTATTATTATTATTATGATAATTATTATTATTATTATTATTAATATTTGTTTTTATAATAATACTATTTCGTTATTTAAAAAAATAGGAAAATACAGTAACTACTAATGGAACCGTTGATACTGTAGATCAGTCGAGAAATGATGATAATGAAAACGGAACTGGAAAAAATCGACAACCAATTGCACCATGGGTATGTAATTTGTATATAATTATTTATATTTTGCTATATATAGATTTTCTTAAAAATACTTGTAGATAGAGGAATTGAAGTTAAATCAAATGGAAAAAAAGAAAATATCGACAGACAAAGTTGATGTAAAAAAAGAAAAAAATAGCGTGAATGAATCACCAATTCATAGTATTTCTGACAGTATCGATCAGTTACAAGATAATCAAGACTTACAAAGACTTAAAGATAAAGACAGTTCATCGTATCAACGAACTAACTCACATCTACCCTGTCCAGTATCGCCGACAACTTCTGGAACACCTGCTTACGTTCCATATCGACTTTACAGCCAATTGCTTGATCGAGTAAGTTATTAAATATGAATTTCATTATACAATTATTGATATAAATATTATTATTATTATTATTATTATTATTATGTTTTTTCATAACTAGGTTGCTACACTTGAAGAAAGACAAATAGTATTGCAGCGAATGGTAATTCAATTGTCTGAACAAGTAGGCCCACTGTTAACTAATTCATCTTCAGTAACTGGTAACAAGTCTTAATCGATCCCTACTTTTTTTTATCGTTAATATTAATATTTTTTTTTATTTTTTAATTATTATTTATAATAAGTATTTAATACCATACATGCTACCAATTTATTTTCTTCTATAAATTTATTCCTTGACTGTCGATAAATGAAACATATTTAATATACATACCAGACTATCAGACTATAATATATATTCGTTTGGAACAAACATATTTTTTTTTCGTTCCTCATTGAAAATCTTATTCTACATGTTAAAATAAAAATTCAGTCAAATTTAGAACCCTTATTATAAATTTTATGGACTGGAACCACGTCGTTGAAGTTTTCCCATACTAAAAGCATGTAAATCTAGATTTTTTTCTTTTCATTGAATAAAATTCAGCCCCATACTAACGTATCTTATTGGTTCAACGTTTTATTTGAAAAGAACTGTATACTTTTTGAAAAAGCCTGTATCTGCTTAGCAGTTACTTCAACGTCAGTCCGTGTGTAAACCTTGAAAGTCTAATTTCCTATGAAATTGATGATTTTTTGTTGTTAACTTATAAACAGTTTACTTTAGAAAAAAAAGTAGACATCATTTTTTGTAGGAAATTTAGTCTAATATAAAAAAGTTTTTATGAGTCGAATCTCTAAAATGAATATTTAAAGAGATATATAAACTTAAAGTCATTCAAATTCAAAATTTTAGCAAAATGAAATATATCTTTTTAAACATTATTTTTACAAATTTGACTTTTATGAATTTTATTGTAGAAGGCTGAATTTCCTACAAAAAATATTGAATAATTTTTTTCTCTAAAGTCAACCGTTTAGAAGAGTAAAAAAACCAGCAATTTCATTAGAAATTAGGCTTTCAAGTCTTTCACGCGGACTGTTGTTGAAGGCACTGCTAAGCAGATACAGACTTTTTCAAAAAGCATACAGTTCTCTTTAAATAAAACTTTATCATATCTTATTGGTTCGGAGTTTTATTCAATAAAAAAAAAAAAATTTTAATTTACATGCTTTGAGCATGGAAAAACTTCCACAAGTTACAGTTTTTAATTTTGATATTAAGGGCTTAAAATTATACTGAATTTTTATTTTAGCCTGTAGAACAAGATTTTTTAATATATATATTTATAAATAATAGTTAAGTTGTTATTTATTAATTGTGTACAACGAGTTGGCAATTACTTTATCACTATTGTGATACAGTATTTTTAATTATTTTATTAATAATTGATTTATTTTTAAAAATAACAGCGTCTTGAAGTTAATGCGAGTTTTTATTTAATTATTTTGCATTTATTAGTCAGTGTGTTAATCATTATCACACTCCGTCCATTAAATTTTCACAGTTATATTGTTCTTCCTAATAGTTTACAAACTACAATTTCTCTTATTAAAAGAAGTTATTTAATATGATTAGAAAACAAAAATTTTAAATACTTTTTAAAGTTTTTGAATTCTTTTGAATCGCTCTTCTTATGGGCATTTAACATTGCAAATCGTTTCTCTTAATCAGAGATTATTAATGTTTTTATTTTTTTAACACCGTGCCAATATGTAACTGATGCAGTTTAAAATACTTCAAGACTTGATTACATTTACTTTATTTTATATTATTGGTGCTATTTTCTTAAACGCCCAATAATTTTTTTTTATAATTTACGAAAAAACAATAATAACAATAATACATTCCTATTAAATAATTTGCATACCGTGATAGTTGTTTTATCTTTTTGTACTTTTATAATAATAATAATAATAATAATAAAAATCGCTGGCTCGGATTTTTTTCAATTTATAGAGAATAAATATTTAAATTATTTACATTAAAAGGCTATTGTGCAGCACATAAAATTTATTAAATATATTAGTATTTGATATTTAATATTAAATATACATAATATAATTACATTAATTAATAAGAGAACATATTATCGCGTACTTAAAATAATTAAATTTAAAATAATCTAATAACTGTATGTACATATAATAATAATATATATTCTTTATTCTTTATGATTATTGTGAAATATATAAAAATATATTATTTTATTGACATAAAAGAAAATAAGAAATGTGTAATAAAAAAAAAAAAAAAAAAAAAAAAATTAAATAAAATAAAAATTTCAACACCACGTAATAAAATTATATTTATCTCGAAACAATAATCGTGTAATTATTTAATCATTTTTAATAACTTTTACTCTAGGTAATACTTCACAAATAAAAGGTAACGGTTGAGAGCAAGATAAAACTCTCCATGCAGGTGTTTTATCGCTTATCAATGATTTAGTGAGAATTAAACCGACACATCCACGTGAACCAGATGGTTCTCCTTTATTCCAACCACGATAATCGAAGCAATTTAATGGCTCATCTATTTTAAAAAAATATAAATATTATCATTTAACTGTTACTATCATTATTATTATTATTTTTACTATTATTATACCGAAATCATTCTTCCAAAGATTTTCTTTACTGCTTCGACGATTACTGAGTCCAACAAATACCGGTGTGTCATTATTACTGATAAATTTAGCTAAACCTTGAGTTCTTTCTTCACTAACAATATGTGCCAATTTTCCATTTATGTCTTCACAACTTTTCTGTGCTTCTCTATAACTTTTTGATTCTTCTGAGATAACAAATACACCCACTCTTGGCAAACATCTTACTCTTTCTATAATTTTATTTTGTTAATAATTATTACTTAAATTAATTATTTAAGTATTTAATTACCAGGTAATAATTTACGTGGATACATGCTGTAATAAAAAAATTTATCATCAGATACGAGTGAATCAAAAGAATTTATTTCAGGACACTCCAGCAATTGACAATTAAATTTATAGTTATTGTGATGATAATAATTAAACGCCATTGCTTTGCGTATTATCGCAAATTCTTGGCATTGTTTTAATGTAGTTGCATTTAACATTAATAATATTGATTTCATTGAGCGTGAATATTTTTTTATTAATTTATACTTAGGTACAATATTATTACTATAACTATTTACGTTAAAGCATCTATTAGCTTCAACTATCAATAAATAAAATAAATAAATATATATTATTATTACTTTAAGTATTTTAAATTTAATTCGTGGTAACATTGTTTTATTATTATTTTTATATCACCGATAAAGATCACAGTAGTTCTATCGAAAAATGGATTTCAAATAATTTATAACATTATTTATATATCTTCTTTTTGATTTTTTTAAACAGGAAACGTCATTAAATAATTGTGGGTGATAACATTTATTATTATTATCTACTAGTTGTACCATAATTTAGTTAGCCTTGAACTTAGTTTACATAATAAGCGTAAAGCATATGTGCCATTATTATTATTTTTTTATTTTTTAACCAAGGTCTTATTCCATAGATTGAAATTTATTTATCATTAATTCGATGTTTAACTGAATAAAGGCTCTAGAGCTTTGGAGGCCTCACTAAAAATACCATCAATAGTACCTTCGGCATTTATCTATAAATACATTAAAATAATATTTATTAAATAGCAGAAATAAATATAAACATACAATAAATGTATATTTATACAAATACTTACTCGTACGACTTTATCTTTGTAGTGTTCAACAATTTTATTGTTTTTTTCGTTAAAAATTTCGATTCTTTTAACAATTGTCTCTTCATTGTCATCAGCCCTTTGAGAAACAGCAGCACGCCCAAGTAATCTAGTTTTCATAGTATCATTTTTAACATCAAAAAATAATATTAAATCTACCGGACATACCTGCATTACGTAATAAATGAATAAATAATTATATATATGTAATAATTGAAATAATCTACTTACGTCTTTTTCAAATTGAAGACCTTGTTCCAACTCACGAGGATATCCATCAATCAAAAATCCTGTTTTAGTACTTCCGTCTTGACGTGCTTTGTCCATTCGTTCTTTGATCAATGATAACACAACATCCTAATTTAA
The DNA here is from genome assembly GCF_026212275.2 of Microplitis demolitor. Classification (NCBI taxonomy): domain Eukaryota; kingdom Metazoa; phylum Arthropoda; class Insecta; order Hymenoptera; family Braconidae; genus Microplitis; species Microplitis demolitor. Next base: position 7,505,150 of record NC_068548.1, on the reverse strand, counting down.
ATAAGTAAATAAATATCAATAATTTTAATTAAATTAAATAAATAAAATATAATAACCGTAGGAACAAAAAGTCCTTTGGACATGAGATCCTGAAGTGATGCACCTCGAGAACTTCCACTTGCAACCTCTTCACGTAATAAATCACCACTACTTATATGCAATAATCCATATTTGTCTATTATTTTACTGCATTGAGTTCCTTTTCCACAACCTGGTCCACCAATTACCCAAATAGTCTTCATTATTTATAATTCTTTGTTTTAAATTGCAGGCGTATTGTGTAGAGATAATTATCAATTGAACCAACTGATGAGATTATGAGTAAAAACACTTTGAGACTGATGATAGTAAGACTGAAGATGTGGAGATTGGCCAACTGCCCATTTGTTTCTACCTTGAGCTATAGATAAATTGTCTTATATTTTATTTTTATAACATTTAAATAATTGTAATAACAGAGTTTAAAAAAAAAAATATTTTAATTACTCAAGTGAAATAAAATTTGTTTTAAAAACAATAATTTATTTATTTTAAAATTCATTTAAAATTACCTGATTACAATTTTAATTTCTGGATTTAAAATTATTATAAAAGCTGTGACAGGTGATAAATTATCACAATTCAACACTTTAGATTGCTATAATTTTTTTTTTTATATACAAACGATCAATTAAATAAGACCACGTGTGCTACCTCCCACCACGCCCTAGAATTTCCTATATGTGATATATAAAAATTAGCTTTGATTACTAAATAATTTTTATTTAATTTCATAGAAATCTATTTTTGCATTTTTCCTCATGGTGGAATTTTCAAAGAATTTTATCATAATTTATTATATAATTCATCGAGTAATTTTCAAAAACACGGATTTTATTTGAATAAATTCTGTTCTGAGTTTTAAAAAATACCATTAGCTCAAAAGCTTATAGATATATATTAGGTTGGTCCTTGTAAAGGTCACTTTTGAGTTTTAACTGTTACACCCTTTCAAACTCTTCCAAATAATTAAAAAAAAATTCCTCTAAAGTTGTAGCCCTCAATTTTAATATTAACCCGACCTCCAAGACAGCGGTAGTTTTAAATGGGAAAACACATATATTAAATTTTGAATATTTATATCTCTGGTAACATTAAACGGAAAAATTTGAAATTTGGTAAGAACTTAGTTACTTGTATGATGTTTGAAAGGGTGTAATAAAAAAATCTTTAGACGGCTATTTTCTTCTAGACTCGAACAAATTTCTTTTTTTTTTCTTTCTTCCAATTTTTTGCTGTTTGTTGACCATTAAATAAATGTTTGATCGTTTCTATTATTTATATGGGTTTTATTTATAATTTTGGAGATCAGTGATTGAATTTGTCCATTTTTTAAATTGCGAATTAAAGACTTTTTATATTAGATTCATTTATTTTTAATTGTTATATAATTAATATAGAATCACTTGCAAATTTTGTGTTATTATAGTATATTTATTGAAATACATTAGAAAATATAATTTTTTCTATTTGTGACAAAATCTTAAGCTGTTGTAAAGTGTTCGGGAATTATTATGACTATCGATCATAGAAAACATTTCCTTAACGCTTTACAACAGCTAAACGTTTTGTCATAAGCAGATATCTTTTTAACAGAAACTTTTATCTTGATTATGTATAAAGAATGTCAAAGCTAAGAAAATAAGATATATTTTCCTTTTTTTACTTTGAGTTTTAGGATAATTTTTCGAATTTGAATAAAAGTTTAAAGTCACATATGATTGATTTCTGTATGTTTAAAATTCCATTATGCTGTCTTTGGAAGTTCTCGACCTCGAAATTCATCAAAAATGACAAAAAAAAAAATTAATTTTCAATTCAATTTTATCTTCCAACTCAAAAATAAAGAAATAATGAGAAATCTACTTCAATTTCGAATGTCGGGCGGCCTTTTTTTATTTTCATGTTTTATTTCATTAAAGTTAAGAGAGTATAACATTAAATTTTGTATATAACACAGAAATTTGTTCATATGTGTGGAATTAAGACAATAATAATTGAATTTTATAATTTAAAATGCAATTATTATTAAAAATAACTAAAATTGTTCAATTAAAAAAAAAATTAACAAATATAAACACGAACTTCTATTTTTTTGCAATTTTGATACATTAATATTTCATTGGCACACGTTATACCAGAGCTTAGTGGCAATTCAGTAATATGCATTTGCATATTATGAACTAATAATCAAATTAAAAATAACATTGATAATATTGGTTTTTCGCATATTATCGACTGCAGATGAAATTTATTAATTTGGGGATTTTATACCAAGAAACAACATAAAAAATATAATTCTAGCAAAAAAAAAATCAATTTATAATTCGTAATAAGTTGTAGTTTTGATAAATGGTTTGATTTCAATAAAATTATGTTTTTATTTTATTTTAGGATAACACGAGAGATGCCCCAAAATATAATAAACTTTAAAAATTTTTCTGAACTTTTTGAAAATTTTAATCAGTTACCCTGATACAAAAGTATCGATTTTGATAGTTTTTGAAAATAACTTTGATGAATAACCGAAATAAATGTATAAATACATCATGGAGTGATCGGGTTCTAGTTCCCTGATCGGGTACTATGTCTTTTAATTTGTAGAAGTTTTACTCAATAAAGTTTTATAAATAATATAAACTCGGTTTAAATAAAAATCCAATATCCGAGATACCAAAATAATTTGTTTCGGTTGTTTCCGGCTTATAAATCGGCTCGTACACTGAAAATACTTTAACGAGCTTATTGGATATATTTATTAGAAAATTATTAATAAATAATAATGTTTTCAAGTAGTAATTAGTATAAGTTATTATTAGTATTAATAAGAATAATAATAATAAATGTTAATATTTACTTTTAGAATGTCTTTTTAGAGCTTTTATTAATTTGAATATTTCTGATTTGTTATTAATTACTTATTTGTTAATAAAATGATTCTTATTATTATTATTATTTTTATTATTATTGAGTTATACAACATACAAACGAAAATTTTAATACAATTTATAATGTCTAAAAATTGTATACCTATGGGTGCATTCCAAAATGTGAACGGCTGTTTCACCTAAACAATTATACATATGGAGTAAACTTCCGATAGGTGCCTGCAGAAATCGAAAGAGCATGGAGCAGAAATTTTCTGGAAAAAGATACTTACGAAATTCCCCTCCTCCTTTAAGTGTAGATAGTATTAAATGAATTTTCAAGTTATACTTTTCTAATTACGTCTTAAAGAGTTATGTCATTCAAGTGATGAAAATCTTTCGAAAAAATTTGTTTTACACATTTGTTCGGAGATTATTAAAATTACTGTAAGAACAATTTATTAATAAATTAACAGAAAAATAAAATTCAAAAATTCGGTTAGTACAGCTCAGCCTTAAAGAGTGAGAACTAGAACACATGCGTTGTCACAGTACAGGAATGGGTATGTTATTTAGATACGTTGAGCGTACGTCCTTTGATTAATAAAAAATACGCATTCAAAGAAAGCGGGTAATTTTTTCAAAGGAACGTATGTATATCGCACCTAACACAAACGTCGGGTACAAGCGGTACGAGACAGCGTAACTCGTAGTAGGGGTACGAATGAAAAAGGCGGAGGTACTTATTGGACAGGTTTTTCTTAGCAGTTTACCATAGCTCCCTTAAGTTGGCGGGGGGAATTCGATTTTTGGCAAATTTTTTTTAGCAATTCGTTTGTTCGTCGATTGTTCGTCAATGTTCGCTATAAATAATTATTTGTTCGTTCTTTATTTTTTTTTAAATAAATTTTTAAAAATTTATTTGAAGTTAGCGGTGACTATACTCATTTTCTATCTTTTTTAATTTTTTTTCCATTTATCTTGATTTGTTTGTTAATACCCCACCAAAAATAGCGTTTGTTTGTTTGTTTTTATATTTATAATTAATTATTAAAATTTTAATTATGCCCGTTGATCTAATAGTAGTTGTGCGCATGCGCAAGTGTCTGCTCTAGGTTTAAAATTTTTTATTGTTTTCATTATTATTTATGTTTTAATTAAATTAGTAATCTTATCAAGTAATTATCAAATCCTGTTGATCATCTAGCACATCGTAAGAGTATCCAGGTATTTATCGGAGAGAAATGTCAATAAGCCACAATAAAATATGAAACGAAAGAGTCCTCAAAGAATCTTAGAAAACCACTTTTAATATTATTATTATTATCTTTATTTATTTAATATTTAATACACTCGACTAATTATTTTGTTTTATCAATATTAATTATGTATTAAAAATACTGAAAACATTTTAATGTTATTTTCATTTACTCTTTTATAATTTACCGCTCTGTTTTGTAACTTACGTGGTGTGTCACCTATTATCAAGTATTTTAACTTGCCGTTCAACTAGTATTTTTGTGTTACACAGTTGGTCTCATAAATAGTTGGTAAACCAATTACTAAATTACAAGTATCATCGAAGTCAATAATAAATAAATATAATATTGGAGCAGGTTTGTAAAATTAAACTAATAATTAATTATTTATTTAATATTAGAGTAGACTTATACAATTGAAGTTATTAATTATTCATTTGCGCAATTTTTATAAATTTATATTTTGCGTCTACATTGAGACTCAAAATAACTTAGCCTAAGAAATTTGATGAAAATTTTAATTAATATTTATTATTAAACATCATTTTATAATTAAAGATGTTTTTCTAATTTTTTTTTTTTTTTTTTTTTTTTTTTTTTTCCAAATATTAAAATTTTTTTTATTTTTCAGTTTTGAAAACAATATTTTTATACCACTTATCAAAATGGAGCTCAACTCTATAATGTTTCACCAATCGGATGTGATTCTTTCATCTAATCTCCAACATTATTTGTCCTTCATTTATATGTAAGTATATTACCATTAATTATTAGTACTGCTATTAATAATTTTTACATCATTTTATTTTTTAATTATAAATGTGTAAGTATTTATGATCTTGGCGATTCTTGGAGTAGTTCAAATGTTATTATAGAAGTCACAGTTTATTGAATTGTTAATTATTTCAAGCTGAAATTTATATTTATAATTTTACTAGCCGACCTGATAATAACAGATACAACAAAAAAAGAATTAGCGAAATCGGCCCAGCCGTTTACGCCCGATGCTGTAAACGAGGGAAATCAGGATTTATTTGCATATATAAAGATATGCATTAAGAATATTCAAACTTATGTTTGCGTATTGTTTGATTGCGATTTTTATGTATGGAAAGCGCCCAATTTTAAGTAATAAATAAAAATTTCTCTTTAAAATTACATCGTTTTTAATTTTATGATCGGAACGTTTTAATTCCGTTTTAGGCATCGTGGGAACTGATTAATTATTTTATTGTTATTAATTTCAGATTTTTTTATTTATTCGAACACCTTTTTAAGATGAATTTTCCCAGTGACAACAAGGAAAAGTTCAGCAAAATTATTAATTGGAGTTTATTGGTAAGTAGCTAGTTTTGCAAACAGTAAAAAAATTATCATTAATAATTTTTTTTTTTTTTTTGCACATAGTAAAATTAAATATTTAAATCAAATTCTATTAGAAATAATTAATTCCCAAGTAACATACACCCAACTTTAAGATGTCTTTAAAAGGATAAAGCAAATTTTCTTTTGTCTCAAAGTCACCTTTTTCGGTGTAAATACAACATGCAAATGTTAGTCCCGGAGCGAAAATTTGTGTTGTTTTTCCTGTCTTATGTCAATTAAAAAGTCGTTTAGATGACTTATTAGCTACTATTTGTAATTTTTCACTTTTTGTCGTCATTTGTGTCAAGTCTTTTAAGTAGATATTTTTTCGGTGACATAAATTTCTGATCGTTTTGTCAACATGTTGGTGCCTTATCGATGTAGCACAAAATTGCCTAAAAACTGATTCCTGATAGCCAGAGTTACTGACGAGAAAGTTGGTGTAAATGAGTTGCGAACAACTTGACGACGAGTTGTCGACAACTTTCAGCTTTTGTAACTGTATTGACTACAAGTTGTCGACAAGTCTCTTGGAAAGTTGCGATCAATTTATGGAAAGGCCAACTTGGCGGCAGGTCGCCACCCTGGCTATCAGGGATATCTTATAGATGTCACAAAGGCAAGTGTGACACTTGGGTTATTATCAGTCGATAAATTAGGTGATACAACCTATTATTTCTAAAATCTAATCCAAGGAAATATTTATTTATTAAAATATTTATTAGATGCATAGTAATCAGGCTGACGAAAACATTTTAATTCCTTTCTTTTATAAATAATTATTATATAATAATTATTTATAACAATTATTTTTACATAATAATTATTTATAATAAAATAAATATTATTTTCTACGTTGATCACTTAACTTAAATTGTGGTAAACGGATTATTTGCTTAAATATATTAACTTAAATTATTATTTTAAGTAAAAAATAAATTGATGCTGTATGGACGTCAATTAATTTTTTTTTTCTTTTCATTTCAGGTTTTATCAATCATTAACTCAATAATGCCGAGACCACTGCTTGTATCAGATGAGGACTCAATAGCTGTTATAAAAAGATATATGAGCTACTTCTGTTCAGATACCTTGCCAGCATACTCTGCTGAGGTATGGTCGAAAATGTCCAAGGAACCAGAATTTGTGGGTAAATGGAATACTGCAGCAGTTAGGACCAACATAAAAGACAATCGTAGGGGGATTTTGACTAGAGCAAGAAAAGAATGTGGATATTTTTCCCAAATAATTAAGAAAAAATTCACTTATAGTAATAATGATGATGATGACAATGACAGCAATGATAATAATGATAATGATGACAGTGATGATAATAGCGATAAGGATTATTTTAATAAACTATATGCTAAAGAGCGGGATGATGTTCCATGTTTTCATGTTGAAATTGCTAGAGGTGTTTGGGAATGTATGTATAAAAAAGACAATAGTTGTAAAAATCCTAGGTTACAGCCGAAAGTGTGGACTGACACTATTGCCTTTGAATTATGGCATCAGTTTGAACTACCGTGTGCCTTTGTATTTAAAAAAGGCACAATTCATGAAAATGGAAATTATTATGCGACATTTATTGGCAAGTGCAAAAGTAAAGTGTGCAATAATCCTATTTTTGGTTACATCGAAAACAATCCTGGGGACAAAGGTTCTGTTTTTATTAATTTTCGATGCCGGGATACTCGTTTTGAAGTTCATGATGAAGTTACAAGGCCACTGCAAGCCGAGCGAAGAAAAATGTTTAAAACTATGATCGATGCAAATGGAGTTAAGGGAACTATTTTGGAGCAAGCTAAAGATCTGTTAAAACCAGGTAGTACTCAATGTCCTGTTCTATTCAATTCTAATGTTTTATATCAAGTAAAGAAAGAATCTAAGGAAGAAAAGTTGAATGTCAAGCCAGAAGATCGGAGAGATTTGATTAAAGCTATTTATCGTATCAACGAGGACGATAATCCTGCTCATCAAAATTTTATAAAAGTTGTAATTGATACGCCTTTTTCAGTATTTTATGTTTCACCGCAACAAATCCATTGTTATAACGAATACAGGCGTCTTCACAGACACTATTCTTCTGTTTGTATTGATGCTACAGGAGGTCTTGCAAAAAAATTTCTAGACAGCAAAAATAAAACTACGAGTAGTATTTTTTTATACCAAATCGTAATTAATTTTAGTAATACTTCACAATCTGTTTATCAAATTTTATCGGAAATTCATGACACTAAGACCATCAAATTTGGACTAGAAAACTGGCTTAGTAAAGTTTCGCCTCCGACAGAAGTAGTCTGTGATGGATCTCGTGTCCTTTTAAATGCCTCCTGTTTAGCTTGCAATAATTTTTCTTTATTTGATTACGTTAATAGGTGTTTTCAACATGTCAAAAACGGTGCTTCACTTGACTCTGTAAAAACTTTTATCAGATTGGATACGGCTCATTTTATTCATGCTATAAGTGGCTGGAAATGTTGGAAATCGGTTATTCATCCAAGAATTAAATCATTTTACTTATACAGTGTTGCATTATTGATGGATTGTAATAATTTAAAAGATTTTGAAAGAATCCTTGTATTAATTTTGATTGTCTGTGGCACCGAATATGATGATTCTATTGTTGATTTTGATGGCGAAATGATAACTACAAAAGCAGCAAGGTCAGAGTTGGAAAAATTGATTGCCAAAAATGAATCTCAAGACTTTATTAATAATATTGAAGACAAAATTAAAACTATGGAGTTTGATCAAGAAAAAAATGAAACTTTACGCCGAGAGACCAATACTGATTTATTAGAAAAAGACACTACTATTTCAAGTTGGATAAATAATCTTGTCGCTTTTTCATTGAATGTTCATTCTGATGGTAGTAATGATATTAATAATTTAAACACTTTTTATGTACCTCTATTTAAAGATTCATTACTTAAAGAAGTGAGAGAGTTTCCGCTATGGACGAAAGTTTGTATTCATTACACGAGTTTACGAGCAACTTCTGCGTACATAGAGCAAGCGTTTAAAGAATTGAAAGAGTTATTAGGTAAAATGATTTCTCTCCCTGCACGTGTTGATTACTTAGTTAAAGCTCATCTTAAACTTATTGATGGTGGTGTCAAAATTTTTGAACGCGAATTGTTAAAATTCGTTAAGAATTACCATGCTAATAAGCAAAAAAATGATAAAATAAATAGTAATCCTGAAGACGAATTATGCAAAGAAGATTGCGAACCTAACGATAATTTACTCAATGAAAATTGGAATGGACAAGGATATGATATGAAGCACAACGACTGTGATTGGTTAGATTCAGATTGTCATTTATTCAATGAAGATATTCCCACCAATTTTAATACTGAGTCATTTAATTCTTCTGAAATTGATAATAATAACGTTTTAGATAATATTGATTGTAGCGCAAATGAAAATAACGAAAATTTATATCAGCCGAATTTAAATAATTTAGTTAATCTTGATCACAGTTATTGTTCCGATAATAATTCACCATTGAATGAAAACAGTTTCGATGCCGCTGTGGAAAAAAATTTAAGAATGATTAAAAAGGAAGGTAAATACTTCAAAAGTTTTCCCGAAATCAATTTAATAAACAATTTGGCGCCTTCAAACAAAAAAGAAGAATTTTTATTACAAAATGGTAATAAAAGCGGACCTGTCTTTTTTCAAAATGAATCCTGGTTTGCTTTCAATACGTGCCCATTCGACAGTATTGTTCAGTTGATTTTCTATGGATGTTTACAAAATGAAGAATTTAATAATTTTGTTAGCAATTCTTCAAATTCCACTTTTAATTTTGTTACCGATTTTATGTCAACAGGATTAAAAAAAGATATCTATGTTAAACGATTTTCTATTTTACATCCTATCTATCAAGACACTGAATGCACACAAAATCAAATGAATATTGCCAATCGTAAAACTAAAAACGTAAATCGTTGTATTAATTGTGTAGATAACGTGAATAGTTTGTGGATTAAATTATTTACAAGTGAACCAAGTGCATTCGAAAATAATTCATGTTCATCATTCGGCTGCCAAGATTATCAACGTAATATACCGGTTTTGACTGCAAATTATAATTTAATCATGGAAAAAGGGTTTAAATGTTTGCAAGAAGCATTACATTTTAAAAGCATAGCTTATAATAAATTTTGCACAAGCTGCCAAAAAAAACAAACAACCTGTAAAACGACACTTAATCGATATATTTACATTGAATTAGACGTAAAATCGGTAAATGAAAAAGATGGAACTTCATGTAAACTTGGTGAATTACCGAAGTGTTTGGATTTAAATGAAACACATTCATCAAAAAAATTTAGTTATCGGTTGGTACATCTTTATTACATCTGAAATACAAATGATTTGTTTCTATATGATTTTTTTTTTAATTATAGCTTGACAGGGGTTATTGGTTATAACTCTTTTCACTACATCACATATTGTAGAAACTTGACAGGAAATTGGCGATTCTACAATGACCAACTAGAAAAGTCTAAATTTATTAGTGAACGCACGAAAATTGTACCTCATGGGATTTTTTACACTTTATTCTCACTGTAAAAAAGAAAAATATATTTATATATTTCAGGTAATTTCTTCAAATTTCTATAATTTTCTTTTATTTGTTCGATCAATTATATTATAAGAGAAATTTTTATTGTAACACTAAAAATAATTTTTTGTTTCGGTTCACAATAAAAATTATAAATAACTATTAACAAAGTCAGCTCATATTGAATTTTGAAAACAATATAAAAACTAATAAGTGTATTAAATTTTATTTTTTTCTGTTTAAAGTTTCTATGACTAAAAAATATTTCATAACGACAAATTAAATTCAGCTCTTTTTTATAGTACACATTTAAATCATAATTACCACTCTAATATAAATTTTCTAATAACAAATTTATGCTTCAAACATTTCATTTTTTTAATTTCAAAAGTTAAAAATCCTCGGAATCGATATGTTCAAACTATTTGATATTGGTATTAAAATAATACGGTTAATTAAGTTTTGAAACTTGTTTTATCACAAATAAACCATAAAAAAATAAATTTTTTACTTTTGTTTATAAGGTAAGAGACCTAATACTCAATTAGGGAACTAGTACCCGATCACTCCATATATTTGTATATCTATATTTACTAAATTGTTCTAAATATAGATATACAAATACATGAGTGATCGGGTACTAGTTCCCTGATCGAGTATTAGGTCTCTTATCTTAGTTTAAGCCTTTTTTAAAATAAATCAATGTTTTTTTTTTCTATAATTTATTTGTCATAAAGTAGGTTACCAATTTTTAGATAACTGCTAACTCCAAAAAAAAACTTATATTAATTAAAGTATTTGATTCATACTTTGTTCGCTACCATTTAAATGAAATCTTTCTTTTAAAATTCTATTTCAATTAATAAACATATAGTCGAATTAAACTCGTTTATATTAATGGTTGCTACTTTTTTCTTCTTCTTTTCTTTTTTTTACTACATTCGTTTTAATCCAAGAACTACGTGACTATTCTTAGTATTAGGATAAAAATTAGTCTTAAATTATCATAATCTTTAAGTGTCAATCATGTAATTGAATTATTAAAGATTTTATTTTCTCTTTTTTTGCAGCTTTAGCAAGTATTTAAAAAAATGCAATAAGTGGATACAAGTGATATTGGAAATCTCTATACTTCGATTATTATTAATATTTTTGCTCAATTACATTTATGAAAACTTAGTGTTAAGGTTGTTGCCAAAAGTAATAAAAAGTCATTAAGTGTAAAATCTATTTAAGTTTTACGATTATAAAATAAATAAAATTATTATTATCATTATTATATTATGACGTAATTTTAAAATGTTTTATACTACAAGATTAATATGTTAAACAGAAAAAATAAATGTTTTATAATGTTAAACAAATAAATAAATAATTTCATTTTTTTAAATAATGAGTAAGTTTTTTAAACAGTTAATAAATAGAAATACTAAATCTCTTTTTTTTTTATTCATAAATTTGATTCATTTTAGACATCAACAAAATCGTTAAATTATTATATTTACAGGAAGCCGTAGGTCTTTGTTAATCATTTTTTTTATACAATCAAAATTATTTTTTAAGTTAAATATTACTGTTTTTGTCGTTATTTAAATAATCTATATCATGATTGTTTTTTAATTTAAATAATAATTGTTGTACAGTTAATTTGTCATGCATAAACGACGAACATCGTTTGTAGATAATAGAGGTATAGAGAACGATCCAGAGGAGATAGTATTATCTGAGCCTTCGAAGTGAAAGAAAAAACTGTCTTTTATTAGGACTAAAATAATTCAATATTTTACAGAATGATTTGTGCCAACTATTCTGTAATGTTAGAAGAAATCAAAAGTAAGATAAGACTCAATTATGAGGTACTTTTATCGGATTAGTAAAAAACAACAAGAGCCAACTATGAAACTGATGTTACTTTATTACAAATTACATTTATAATACAAAAAAAGTATATTACGGTTAGTTAAGTAGCTGATGATATGAATATAATATTTGGAAATGCTGTAAAATACAATGTTAATTTCTAACGTTTATGCAAGGTAATTGATTTATTATTAAATATAAATTAATATTACAAATTTTTATTAACTAATATATTTTCATTTTATACTCCGTTATTTGGTATACTGTTGGAACTGCAAAGAATAATATAAGGAAAAAGTTCAAGAGTTTTTAGATTTTGACGTAAATTTAGATTCAGATTATGGATCAGAATTAAAATCTCAAAATTAATTAGTATAATGAAAATTTTAGACTCAAGAAAAATACAATAAAATGAATAGTTGAAAAAATGTTTACTTGCATTAGTTAAGTGTTAACATTTATGAAAAAACCATAGATGTAAATATATATCCCGATTATTTTATCATGCACAAGCTGCTAATACAACAATCAAATGATAAATATCACCTGCTATAAATTATGTTAGTAAGTGTTAATTTAAAATTATATGCATATATAAATCTTATCGATCTAATCAATAAAGAACATTAAACTGTATTAGCTTTTGCTTTTATTCGTTTTTTATGCTGATACATTTCTGTTTTATTCTGGTTTGAATCTGGGAAAATAATCATATAAAAGTAACGACCACGTGGTAACCATAACCTATGCAGCGGATAATTTGATCATAAGTAAAAAAATAATTTGTATTAAAAAAAAAAAAAAAACACATCATTTTGATCATAATAAGTAAAAGATTTTTGCATTAATTATGTCAGTTAGAAAAAAAGACCTTCATTGATATTTTAATTTATTATCTAGCTGTCAATCAACTACTAAGAATTTCATTCAGGGTTTTTAATTACTAACATTCCTTTCTGATACTAAGTTGATTTTTAATAATTTTGAATACTTCTTGTTTAAAATTATGCATTAAAGTTTACATGAATAAACTGTTTAAGTTATAGGCGTCGTTACACTCCTGTCTAACATTTAATGTATTAATTAATTTTCATTGCACAAGTGCATGACTCAATATTTGAAAATTTCAATTAAAATAATTTTTTTATAAAAGTTTCAATAACAATAGGTACAATATCTATATAAATAGCTAAATTTTGAATTGGAAAAATATTTCATTTATTACTAAGTAAACCACGTGGCTACCATAACCAATGCGATTTCGTATTTAATTATTTAAAATTAAATAATTTCAGATTGAAATACTTGATAATTAATTAGACTATTGTGAATAAAATATTTTTACATAAATTATTTTTTTTTAAAGAATTGTGCATTCTTTGATATTTTAATGTTTCCATTGTTATCTAGTGTCTTACATTATTAAAGATAAATTAATTTTATTAATAATTAAAAATCTAATTCTTTGGAGTCGCTCGTTATTCTTACCTGGAAATTTAACTATGTAGAGCACCTATGTATATGTAAAATATATATTATAGGGGGTCTTTTGAGTGGGCTTTTGTAAATAATTTAGGTTTTTTCATTGTTATTTGTACTTCATAAAACTTCAAATACATTTTTAATGAACTGATCCACTTTCTATAAATGCAGTAAAGGTAAAAAAGATATTTTTAATTGAAAAAAAAAAAAATAAATAAATGTTTAGACCTATAAAACTATGTTATTCAAGAAATTACAACTAGTCGAATCACCTCGATATTTCGAAACCATCATGTCTTTTTGAAAAGTAAGCCATTGTAAATATTAAATTCATAGTGAATAGACCAATATAAAAAAGCATAGAATCAGTACAAACATTTGTTTATTTCAAATTTTAACGAAAAAAAAAAGATGTCAAACATAAAATTTTGTTGAAATTGATGTGGCTAAGGTGGTAACGTAAAGGAGAATTAGAAAAATAATCAATGATAGTTAGAATTTAAGTAACTAAACTTAATTTTTTTGATCAATTATTGTCGTTAGCCGCATACTAATTACTATTTATATTGCTTATCATTTTTCAATAGATAATAATCAAGTAATATAGCTGAGGATCAATGACGAAGAAACTATAAAAATTGATTATACTAAAGTCTTAAAATTTAATAACTATCACCAACACAATATGATTTGATCATCAATGACATTTTTTATACCAATAGATTTAATTTTGACGTCACGCATAATATAAAATGTGGACATTTTCATCATCTAAAATATAAGTAAATATTATTATTATAACAATAGAATGTAAATTGATATAAATTTGTATCGATAATAAATTGCAAAAAACCATTATAAGAAACCATATTATATGAATATATACATATATTTTTTTTACTGATTTACTCTAAAACAATAACATATAGTTTTAATCTTGTCCAAAAAATGTCAAATAGTTTGCACCAGTTATTGGGTGTCTTTTGTGTTTTATTTAAAGCTGTGATTCTTGTCATATTAATTGATACATAACAATGAATGAATTGGGTAGTAATTAAAAAACAAGCAAATTTAAGAAAATTTTTTCCATTAACTGTTGAAAAAATTACTATTTTTCTCAGTATAAAATTAATTAACGAAATATTGCATTTATTAAGAGTAAAAATTTTCATAAACTTAATAGATTTATTTTAGATTTTCCTAAATTTTTAGAATAATTTTACATAATTACTTTTTTTTTCTCAAGACATAACTAGAAGTGACAGACATCTAATGGTTTCTAGTTACACTAATTAAGTTAAAAAAAAAGGAATAAATGAGACATTAAAGTTATAATGACAATATGTATACTTAAAAGATTTAAAAACTTATTAAGAAACTACTTCAGTCAACCGTACACTAATAGACGACTATCAAATATGAATAGAAATCTACATATCACTCTTAAATAGAAATCTAACGATTTCTATTGTCTTTGATATCATCATTCTACATATTAATCCGAAGTTTGCTCGCTTGGAGTAACTCATCGGCTTCGGAGACAGTCAAATAGTTTTTACTATCAAGGAAGTCCCAGTAAAAGCGTTGCACCTGTAAAATATAAATCATAAGCCTACTATTTAAATGATTTAATTAAATTGTGTCTGAAAATAGCCGATATCTAATAATTTTCACACACACACACACGCACACACACACACGCGCGCGCGCACTTATATATATATATACACACACACACACATATATATATATATATATATATATATATATATATATTACATACCTAGGCCAGTAAAATACAAAAAGTCTCAGATCACAAGTTTGTCAGCCTCAGCTTCGCCTCAGCCAACAATTACAATGATCTGAGACTTTTTTTATCTTACTGGTATAGACATGTAATAAACAATTTTTTTTCTTTTTGAATAAATAAATTATAATAAAGAAAAAAATTTATGAAATGGATACATGTCAAAATTGAATATTTATAAGTTGAATTAAAAAATAAATTTTTTCTTGATATAATTTACTTGCTAAAACAAATATGATTATCATTAGATTGTAAATGTCAGGTTCATAAACAATTTAAAATTTACCTTGTTGAAATGCAACTATGTTTACGTATGCCTCAAAGTCATTGGATCCCATGGATGATTAAAGTAATTTGACGAGTCCTCGTATTTTGCCATGATGGATGGAAAAACTAACTTGGTTATTGTAATTCTGAATCAAACTTAAAACAAAATTCTTTTATTAACAAAAAATATGATTCGTATTTACTACTCAGCAATAGAAACAAATAAACATAATAATTTTGTTGTTTTTTCAGAAAAAATTTATAAAAAACTTTTAATAAAAACGTATACATCTAGATATTCCAAAAAACAACTTTTTCTTTAAATAATTCATTTTCCAAAATATCCAAAAATGGTCGAGGCCTATGAATTTCAATGTCATACTACTCAGTAATAAAAACTGACAGTTATATAATGATTTTTGATCTGTTTTTACGAATTATTTATGAAAAAAATTATAAATACTTAACTGAAAATTTGGAAAACTAAAGGCATTTTTTTTTAACTATTATTTTTTTGATGAAACATCTGGAAATTATTGACGGTCCGAACTCTAATATCATATGATTATTTAATAACGTATTTTATTCATGTTTTTCATTTAATAAATTATTCATTTCACTCACCAATTATTTATGTACATTTAATGGATTTTACTGCTCTTTCAAGAAAACGAGAATGAATATAGAATACATGACGAGGCTAAGCATCATTTCCTAAAGGTCGTCTCAAAAATAAAAGTATTTAATGGTAAGCAATTACCGATTTTGACAAATCATCATAAATAATGAAGACATGTTTGCCGTTGTCACAAAAAAAAAGTTCTGCCATGGCACATGGCAAAAAAGTGTAAGAAAAGAGCAGCATCAGACACGGTATCGAATACGATGATAGAATAGTTAATAGCAGTGCCGTCACTATTTTCACGATCCAAGTTACTGTAGATCTCATTTGACCGATAGCAATGTAGATACAGAACTTTTTCTTCTCCGCACCAGCATAATCGAAACGCTCTTAATTAATAATAGTCTCAATAGCCAAAAAACTCTTTCCGATCGGTCCATCATCAACGATCAACTTATATTATCTACTGTACCAATTATCACCAGTGACTCAGTGAGTCTACATCCCGGATTCCAGTTTGCATAGCCTCTCTAGTCAACTCTGTATAGAAAAAATAATCGATATAATAATATAATCATAAAATATAACTGTTACCCTGATCAACAAAAATAATTTGGAATGATTCAAAACAATTTGAATCGACTAATATATAGATATACACTCAACATCAAGCAAATCATTTTTCTTAATCAGGGTACTGATCAAAAAATTTTCAGAGTTCAAAAACTTATTGATAATAATACTAATAATTAATGGTAATATACTTACATATAAATGAAGGACAAATAATGTTGGAGATTAGATGAAAGAATCACATCCGATTGGTGAAACATTATAGAGTTGAGCTCCATTTTGATAAGTGGTATAAAAATATTGTTTTCAAAACTGAAAAATAAAAAAAATTTTAATATTTGGAAAAAAAAAAAAAAAAAAAAAAAAAAAAAAATTAGAAAAACATCTTTAATTATAAAATGATGTTTAATAATAAATATTAATTAAAATTTTCATCAAATTTCTTAGGCTAAGTTATTTTGAGTCTCAATGTAGACGCAAAATATAAATTTATAAAAATTGCGCAAATGAATAATTAATAACTTCAATTGTATAAGTCTACTCTAATATTAAATAAATAATTAATTATTAGTTTAATTTTACAAACCTGCTCCAATATTATATTTATTTATTATTGACTTCGATGATACTTGTAATTTAGTAATTGGTTTACCAACTATTTATGAGACCAACTGTGTAACACAAAAATACTAGTTGAACGGCAAGTTAAAATACTTGATAATAGGTGACACACCACGTAAGTTACAAAACAGAGCGGTAAATTATAAAAGAGTAAATGAAAATAACATTAAAATGTTTTCAGTATTTTTAATACATAATTAATATTGATAAAACAAAATAATTAGTCGAGTGTATTAAATATTAAATAAATAAAGATAATAATAATAATATTAAAAGTGGTTTTCTAAGATTCTTTGAGGACTCTTTCGTTTCATATTTTATTGTGGCTTATTGACATTTCTCTCCGATAAATACCTGGATACTCTTACGATGTGCTAGATGATCAACAGGATTTGATAATTACTTGATAAGATTACTAATTTAATTAAAACATAAATAATAATGAAAACAATAAAAAATTTTAAACCTAGAGCAGACACTTGCGCATGCGCACAACTACTATTAGATCAACGGGCATAATTAAAATTTTAATAATTAATTATAAATATAAAAACAAACAAACAAACGCTATTTTTGGTGGGGTATTAACAAACAAATCAAGATAAATGGAAAAAAAATTAAAAAAGATAGAAAATGAGTATAGTCACCGCTAACTTCAAATAAATTTTTAAAAATTTATTTAAAAAAAAATAAAGAACGAACAAATAATTATTTATAGCGAACATTGACGAACAATCGACGAACAAACGAATTGCTAAAAAAAATTTGCCAAAAATCGAATTCCCCCCGCCAACTTAAGGGAGCTGGAAATATCAACAACATCTTAAAGAATAATGCAGTTATGCCGAAAAAAATTAGAAAACATAATGCAAGAACCTCTATTATTAGCACTAACAAATCTCCAGTAAATGATAAAAATTTTATCACTCATGTTAATCATCTTAAAAATATTAAAATTAGTGTCGATAATGCTAAACGGTGGGATAAACTCAAAAAACAAATGGGATTTATTACAGATGATGATCTCGTTATTCATTTACTTGACCTTGCTGATTCTGACAGGTATTTAATATTTAATATAAAAATATTATTATATTGTAACTATTTATTTTAATTATTTTTTTTATTTTTAGCCAAAATAATGTATGCAAAACCATTGCGCAATCTCAATCGAATGAAAATGATACCAATAAATTAGGAAACGATAAATATGATGATGATGATAATAATAATGAGAGTAATGAAAATGATGAAATTTTTAAGACATCTGTAAATAAATCAGGTGAAAATAATAAATTAATAATGGCACATTATTATAAAAATAAAAGTAAGCGTAAAAATAAAATAAAACATGAAGATAAACGTAATATAAGAAAAAAATTAAAAAAAAATAAAGATAAAAATAATAGTATTAATTTAAATGATAATGATACATCAATGGTAACAAATAATATCGTAAAATTACATAATGAATTTGATATTTGTAGTAATGGAGATGAATCTGTCATACGTAAGACTGATAAACGAGATCAAACAGTATTTGTTAATGATTTAGATACTAAGGAAAATATTATCAAAAATGATAAAAATAGTTTTAAAAATGATAATAATGATGACATTAAAAAAGTAACAAATTTACTACCATCAGCATCATTAGCACTAAAAAAGCTCAATAAAGATAACAATGATTATAACCATTGTAATTTTAATTATGAACAAGATATTCATAATAATAATAATAATAATAATAATAATAATAATAATAATAATAACAATAAAAATGAAAGTAGTAAGGAAAATATTGATAGTAAAATAATTCGTAAAAAACGAAAATATTTAAATAATAATGATTTAAGAGAAACTAAAGTAATAATAATATCAGATAATGATAAAAAACAACATCAACAACACCAATTATTACAAAACAATGAAAAACAGGATCGTAAACAAAAACCTAAATATAATAATGACATAAAAAAAAATCATGATGTAAGAAAAGTTCCACAAAATGGTATGATATCAAATAATTTAGATAAAAGTGAATTAATATTTGAATCATTCAAAGATAAAACTTTACTATCATCAGTTAATGCTGATAATCATTCAAGCAATGAATTAATTACAACAGCAACTATTTGTAATGAACCCAGATTAGGAATAAAAATATGTTCTAGTTGTAATAGTAAACATGTTCAAAGTGAATGTCCATTGTTATTATCACCAGTTAAAAAAATTTCAGATATCATTACGTATCAGCAATGGTTGAAAAAACATTCGAGCAATGGGGAAGTTATGGAAGCAGTAACGATGTCTTCAGAAGATCCAATATCTGAAGGGTATGGATTACAAAGCAGTAATTCTACCAGCATTATTAATGTTGATAATCCTGATCATAATAATGATGATGATGATGATGATGATTATTATGATGATGAAGATGATGATTTCGGTTTAAATGATGATTCTGATAATGAGTCAATAAAGGCATCATCAGTAGAATCAAAATCTAACATAATTTTAAATAATGAAGGAAAAAAAAAAAAATTATTGATTACTAATGAAGAGATTGATAAGAGACCATTGTATTCACGTGAGTCATTACCAGAATGTTTAGAATTTAAAATTACTAAAAAATCAGACCATGGTATTGGAATTTTCGCTAAAAATTTAATTCCAATTTATGTTGAATTTGGCCCGTTAGTTGGTATTAATATAAAGGAAATGGACATCCCAGATGATTTTCCAATGCGTCATATTTGGGAAATAATATTAGTTAATAGTAATAATAATAATAATAATAATAATAATAATAATAATAATAATAATAATAATAATAATAATAATAATAATAATAAAATATGTTATATTAGTACGACAAATCCATTAAAAAGTAATTGGATAAGATATATGCGACCAGCTGATAATAAAGATGAACGTAATATTGCTGTTGTTAATAAAAATAATAAACTTTATTTCATTAGTATGATAAATATTAAACCAGGTATTGAATTAACTTACTGGATTGAATCACAATCTACCGCTTGGATGAGAAAAAATAAAAATGATAAAACAAATTGTGGGGGTTGTAATTTAAATTTTACACATTCTATTTATTATCGTCTTCATTGTTGTATATTTCATGATACTAATTACAGTTTAACTATAAGAAAGTATCATTGTAAAGTTTGCGGTGCTGCTGTATTAGGTAAAGATAATATTATGAAACATGCATCGGAATTACATTCTGGACGTGGTGCTTATCAATGTCAGTATTGTAAAAAATTTTTTTTACGATTAAATTATTTAGAAATGCATAGAACTTATGGATGTGCAAAAAATCCACAACGATCACGACCATTGTGTGATTTTTGTGGACGTAAATTTTGTCAACCACAAAAATTAAAAGTTCATATTAAACGAATGCATAGTGGTAAGTTTATTTTTTAATTGTATTATGTTATTCTTTTTTTTTTTTAATTTGATTGTTTATCAATTATTATTATTACTACAATAGATATATCAGAAGTATTGAATGAATTTCAATGCAAATCATGTTTAAAACTATTGGGATCTCGTGCTGCTTTACAACGACATATGAAGGAGGTTCATCATAAAGATGTGGTTGGCGCAGCAACTTGTGATCGATGTGGTAAAATTTTTCAAAACAAAAGTAATTTAAAAATTCACATGTTAACGCACAGTGGAGTTAAACCATTTAAGTAAGTTTGTTAAAAATATATGTGTGTTGCTATGTATAAATATATATTATTTTAATTATAGATGTAAAGAAGATGATTGCAAAGCAGCATTCACCACAAAACAATGTCTTCAATTTCATTATAAAAAAGTTCACGGCTTAACTGAAGAAATGATGCCAAAAATAGAACGATCTGTAGCATATACATTTAATGCTTACAGTGGTGGACTTGTTGAAGACAACAATAACAGTAGCAACAGCAACAGCAACAATACTATTATAACTAATACCAATGAAACACTCAAATTAAATCAAAATAATTATCAAGTAATTATTATTATTATTATTATTATTATTATTATTATTATTATAATTGCTATTATGGTTTTTACATTTTTTTAATAATTTATTACTAAATTTTATAGGATAAAACTGAAGATAGTTTGAAGAATGATATAACTCTAAATGAATCTCAGTATCAATATCAAGAGCAGCAGCAACCTCACAAAAATTTAGCAATTTCTCACGAAGAACTAACTAAATCTGATTTGTGTTTAATAAAAAGTTGTATTGAACTACAACAACAAATTAAAACTTTACAAGAACCATCACCGTTATCACATACTAAATTAATAAATAATCGCTCGGCAATATTAACTATAAATACTCCAATATTATCAACTAATCGTCATCAGGATCATATGAATTTTAGTAGTAGTAGTAGTAGTAGTAGTAGTAGTAGTAGTAGTAATAGTAATAGTAATAGTAATAGTAATATATCGACATCAAGATTACAAAGTAAAGGGAGTAAAAAATGGATGGGTGAATTTAATCTTCCATTAACTAAAATTACTAAGCACATTACTCAATCGACAGTAAAATCTACCGAAAATTTTCTCCATAATGAGTTTAGTAGCGATGACGATAATGATTATCAGGATAGTGATGATGATAATGATATTAATAAAAGCAAAAAACAATCTAAATTAAGTCAACAAACTACTGTAGACGATAGCAAGCTTATCATAAGTTCAATTTATGAACGAACTGAAAGTACAAATGCTAGTTTATTAGTTGAAGCGGCTCTTGATGCCGCTGAAAGAGATATTGGAACAGTAGCAGTAGTAATAACACCAACACCAACACCACCAACAACAACGATAACAACAGTTGTTCCTAGTTCTGTTGTTGATTATTCTAATCGTGATCAAAATTTCTACTCAACAATTTCAAATCGGCTACAATCTCCTGTTCTTCCTTTTTCACCACTACCACCATCATCATCATCACTTATTTCTAGATCTCCTACTATTACTGTTGATGAAAATAATTTAAAATCTTATATACAACAACAGCAAGATATAGTAATGTCTCCTTTATCTACTACTTTAAATAATAATCATCATCAAAATTCTTTATCTCCAAATAATGTTAGTTCTGATTTTAATTTGCACCATCGTTTAATGGATTGCACAAATACCGGTGATTCCGTGAAAAATCATAATGTTGATCAGTATCTTCATCCTCACCATCATCATCAACATCATCGTCATCATCACAATCTAAACCATAATCATCACGATAATAATGAATCATTATGTAATTCTTCAACAAATAGCTATAATCAATTATTATCTACACAACCTTTATCTACCCTGTCATCCACAGCCTCGAATTCTCGTTATCTCCAAAATCATCATCATAATTATCGCCATCATGATTGTGATCATCGTCATCAAGTATCCACAGAAAATTTATCAAGTGATGAAAATGATACTGTAGCACAAAATTTAACTATTTCTGTAAAAGAAAAAACTTTACAATTAGATTTGTCAACATCTTATAAATATGATTCACTTGATTTAGATTTTAATCGTGATATTAATACAAATACTAATAATAATAATAATAATAATAATAACAACAACAATAATAATAATAATAATAATAATAATAATAATAATAATAATTTTGAATCATTTATATTAAATAATAATAACAGTGAATTACAAGGTCTTGATATGTCGGCTCGTGGACTTAATAGTTTCGGATTACAAGTACAAAGTACACGTTATAATTATCAGCATAATTCACTAAATATTGATCAAAGTCAGAGCGTAGATTTAAGAAAAACTTTATCTAATTCCATTACTACTATTACTAATAATTATTCCACTTTATCGTCATCATCACCATTACCATCATCATCACCGTCACCACTATCACCATCACCACCATCATCACTGCCGTGTTCACATAATGATATTCTACGAGTTATTAGTTTAGATTTAATGTCTAGTGATAGATATAGTGTTGATTTAAGTTCGTCACGGTCTCATCATTTACATGCAACTGCAACTACTTCTGAAGCAAGACCTCAACCACAATCATTATCATCATCGCTATCATTACCAGGAGAATCAAATTCTATGCATATTACACCTTCAGATATTGTAGATGATCGAATGGTAGTTTCTTCATCATTTCCATTAACCACTTATAATGTGCCATCATCTACTTATCCGATTAATTCTGCGCCATATCAATTAACAAAATCTGGATATCATCATTATTCAGGTTACTATTGATTTTATTTGTTTTTTTTATTTATGAAAAAAAAAAAAAAAAAGTTATTTCGGATTGTTTTTTTTAAGGCTCAATTACTTAGTAATTTTTAAATAAATATGCTTGTAAAGGAAAGTAAAAGAATAACGGGAAAATAATGATAAAAATATTTACTTTTATTATTTACATAACAATAAATTTATTATTAATTAGACAACTTTTGCCCCCCCCCTCCCACCTTTTTTTCTAGTCAGAAAATTTTAATTGTACTAATAGAAATATTCCGAATTATTAGACTAAAATATTCGACTATTATTTTAGTTTGAGAAATAATATAAATAGATTATAAATTGATGGTATTCCATGCAGCAGCATTCATTTTATTTCTAGTCATAAAATATTATTAATATATATTATATCTTGTACATCAGAAATACAAATAACAAATAATTTTTATTTCTATTACTCCAGTAAATATTATACATACAATAAATTATTATTATTATTATTATTATTATTATTATTATTATTATTATCATCATCATTCGAAAAATGAATAATTAATACAAAATTAAAAGAAATTTATTGAGAAATTAAAATATTTTCTATGTGCCAAACTAAATAAAAAAACATTTCCTTAATATTATATCGATAATAGTAATTAAATAATTTTTATTTTTAACTAAATTTAATGTAAAATAATGTGATTAATTACATGTAACATTGTTTCATTAAAAAAAATTACATGTAATTTCATTAAAATCGCTATATCTACATACCAATAATATACCAAACTCAGTTTTTAAAAGATTTATACTTAAAAATATTTAAACAAATCAAAGTTAGATTATTTTTATCTGTCATCCAGTTGTGAGTTATATTAAAAAATATAATTCATTCAAAAGTTAGTTTTAATGTTTATTTATTTTAAAAAATATTTATTGATTATTAATTAAGTTTAAGAAGTAATTATAATATATTTATTTTAAATAATTTTTTTTTATCCTTAATTTATTCTTATAATCTATAAAATATATAAGTATAATAAATTTTTATAACTTATGTACGTGGAATAATGTACTCATTACTATCGGAGTAATGATATAAGTGCAATTAATCCTAGACCCATTGATCCACAACAAACAACTGCAAGTGTATCTCGATTATAATTTGGGCACAATTCTTGATCTATGCATCGCCTGTAGTTAAAAATAATATACGTAAAAATTACGTTATCACATTTTCATAATAAAAGATATCATATAAGTATTTTCAACTAAACTTTTAATACTCGAAGAAAAAAAAAATTATGTATATTATATATATTTTTACCATTTTTCAATAAAAACCACAACTAATCCTGTAATAATTTTATCTAAAAAGGTAACAATAGAATAGATCAGTGCACTATTTTCCGTTTTCATTCCAATAAAGTCTGCCGTAATACTTAAGGCAGTAACCATAGTTATTGAACTTGCGGCTCCAATTAAAATAGCTATTGAATATATTACTATTTCATAATTTCCTACAAATTCTGTAATAATTGCTCCTAATATTCCAATAAGGGTGCCCAGTAAATAACAAATCTGAATTATTAAATACAAAAAAAGTAATATAATTTATTAATAATAATAATAATAATAATAGCTTTTATAAAGTAATAATAAATATTATAATTTTTCACCTTGGTACCACATGATTGATTAATATACTTAAGTGTAAATGATGATATAAATGATGCAATGTATGATACTAAAGGTACAGTTGCTAATGCTTGTTTACCACCAACATTAGTTTCTTCAATATAAAGTGGCAAATAAATTGTCGCTAAAGTAATAAATAATCGACTAGCAACATACAGTAAAGCAACTCTTAATAAAATTCTAACACCAATACTACTATCTATTGTTATCGTTCTTGACATATTATTATTATTATTATAGCAATAATTTTTTTTATTGGTACTATTGTTTGATGAATTTTCACAATCAGTTTTTAACGACGGAATTGTAATTAATGATTCAATAGTATTACAATGGTTATTGTGTTCTAGTAAATGAGACTTTAATGATGTATGAAATAAAATTGTTGCAGTTACACCACATGTTGTTACAATCAAAACGATATACTATAAAAGAATAGAAGAAAAAAAAATTATTTAATTTATATTTAAATATTAAATATCATTATAAGCTTTTATTAAATAATAATATGACTTATTACTCGAAATTTAATTTCGTCTTGCTCACTTAATTTTACTAGAGAATTTTCATTTGTTGGGAGAACTATCCAAGTGACTAGAAAAACTAATACAGCTGCACTTACTTGGGCTGAATAGCTGTATGCAGCAGTACATGTAATAAAAATAAATAAATAAAAAACATAAGTTAATTATAATATCATGATAAGTTTATAATATAAAATTAAAAGTCGGTTAAATGATACTCATATATACATATAATTAATTAATCATTATTGTATATTACTGTACCGGATAGCTGTTAATTCTGCTCGTATCAATGGTAAATTAGTCAACATTGGTATCATAGACAAATGAGAAATTTGAACTGCAGCCCATCCGGTTTGAAATACAATTATACTTATAATATAAACAATCATTGAAACGTAATTATTTTTAACGCTATCGAAAAAACTTGCAAAAATTATTGGAAATGACAACGTTACTAGTACTGATCCAATAATATGCCAGGTTTTTTTTTTGTGATATTTATCCACAAGTATTCCAAAAATTGGTGTCATTAAAGCATCTATCAGTTGACCTTGGCAATAAAAAAAATAAAAGTATTTAACAAATTAAAGTTAATTATATATAAATATGTGAAAGTTGTAAATATTATTGTCATTTTATATAAAAAATAGCAATGATTATATTATTTTTACCCAGTAATAGTAAACCGCCAGCCGACAATGGTTCAAGTTTAGCTATTCTTTGTAAATATATCAAAGTATATGAAAACCACATTGCTGCTGCAAGATCATTAAATATATGTCCCAAAGAATATGATAATTTCGTACAAATTGATACTTTTTCGGTAATTAATAGAGGATAAGTTTCTTCACTTGTAATATTTTCGGTTGATGATAATGTATTAGTAAATTTAGGCATTATTGTAATTATTATTTTTGATATAAATTTTAATTTACTTTTTATTTTTATTATTTTCAGTAACTTTTTTATTACGAAAAACATATGTGATTCTTTTATTCCAACCTATATGTTATTAAATATATATGTATCTATAAATGTACAATTTTTGAGTTGTTAATCTACTTGTACTTAAGATAAAGTAAGTTTAGTTCTAATACATATATATTTACCGTTGTTGAAACATTTTATAAAATGTTAGTAGTACAGAATGACGTAGTATATATATATATTCACAAATCTATTACCACCACAATTGGCATATATAAATAGTATATCATTATATATTAGATGTAACAGAGTAGATTTTACACTACAAAAATATATATTTATTAAGAATCTAAATTTAAAAAGTATTAAAATGAAATAATAGAAAATTATTATATTGTATTAAAATTTTAAATACTTGCGCGCCAATAATGATGAAGAAAAACAAACGTTTTCTTTCATCGCTATTGATACAATGTCTCGATATCTACTATTATACAACAATATAAAACTAAAGAGTTTTAATACTTACTTGCAGTTTATGCTTGGTGTAGTTTGGTGTAATCTGAAACTGAAAGACCGCTGCACATTACAGCAACCACACAGTAAAAGAGAAACGTGAATGACCACTATCATTCTTTTGTGGATGAGAATCGATACCTTGATCCGTTCTTCTATGGTCTCATCACATACAGTCAAGTTCAGTAACCGCGTATTGCCATGACATGTGCATTGTTAATATATAATTTGTAGAGAGAAAAAAAAACGAATGATAATACTTTTTTTTATTATTATTATTTTAGTTTTAATAAATATTTAATATATAAATTTCCAATATAATTTAAATGACCAATAATATATATTATAAAAATTCTAAGAAAATGCAATAAATAAGTAATTAAATATAAAATTGTAATTAAAATTTATAATTTACTCTTTATTCAATAATTTTATTAAAATTACTTGATATAATAAAAATTTTTTAGTAAAATAAAAAAATTAATTTTTGCATAACTCACTAAATAACTGAAAAATTATTGGTAAAAAACAAATCAAACCTATACTAATTTATTTAAAATTAATTTACAGTAATTATTTTGAATGTCTTGATGAAAATTCTGTCTCTTCAAATGGTCTTAAATGAATCTAAAACAACGAGAAAAAAAAAAATGTATATAGTTAATAATAATAAAAAAAAAAATAAAAATAAATGTTTTGACTTATAGGCAATTTCAAAAAGGTTTTACAGTGTTCCAGTTCATACATTACATAAAAAATATAATATTGTCGTTAAATATTCAAGCACTCTGAGTTTAAAAATTTTTTTAATACAAAAAATAATATAAAATAAAAAATTGGTATTTTGATGAACAGTATACATGTCTCGAGATATTATACAATCGATTAGCTAAGTAATCTTAATTATTTGGATAAAAAGGTAAATAATAATCATTAACAACCCTGATAACCAGTTGAGCTCAATTTCACATAAATCAATATATGGTAGGAATTAAAATCGAAGCCAATTATTATTATTATTTTTTTAAATTTTTATAGCGTTAAATTGAGAAAAATAATATATGAAACTTACCTGTATGTGTAAATTAACTTCAGCTGAGCGACTCAAATATGGAAAATTGCCGCCACTCTTTAAATGAGCTAACTTTGCATTTGGATAACATTTATACATTTCTTCTCTAACTGAAGGTGACAATGCATATTCGTCAAATACATCAATTATGGTAATAGGTAAATTATCCATTTTGTGAGGTTGAACATAAGAATTTATACAATTTATTGTTAATCGTGATGCTAACTCTGATTGAGTTAAACTTTCCAACTATTATAACGAATGAAATAATATTGCTTATAAAACAATTATAACAGGAAAAATAAAGTAAAAAAAATTATACTTACTTTTTCTACCATAAAGTCGACTGCTTCAATCATTTCATTATCGATAAATGTATTTTCTGTAGCATAATTTCCCATAATCATTTTTTTTAAAATTAATGATGGTAAGATCCAAAAACTAATAAAAAATTATTTTATATTTTAAGTATAAAAAATAAAATAAATAACGTGAATAATATTATTAAAAATAAAACCTACAAAGTAGCTGAATCATTATAATTAAATATTGATGTATCAGAAAATGAATTACATAAAATTAATGAAGCAACTCTTGGGCAATTTGAGTTAATTTCAGCAAATTTTTGTCCTAAAAATCCACCTATTAATGAAAATAGAATAATTAAAAAAATGAAATAAAAGTACTAATACTATTAAAATTAAAAACAAATTACCTAAAGATGCACCAAAAATATGAACCCGATCTAATTGTAAATAATCTAAAAGCCTTTTAAAACCATCACACCAGTCATTGATGCTCCAATAGACAGGAGATTCAGCCTAAAATAAAATAATTAAAAAGAAAATGATAAAAATATATACATATGTATATGAATAATGGATTATATTACCGATATGACACGGTATCCTTTAGCTGTTAAACTTAATATTTGTTTGAAAAAAATATCTGCTGTTCCACTGACAGGAGGTAAACATATTAACGGACATTTAATAGTTTTTGGTCCTGAGTCATATATTCTCCAACCCTGAAATGTTGAAAATTCGTAAAAACTCGATTATTTTTTAAAATTAATATTACCTCAATAAAAATAGGGTAAAATAATTGTATAATTATGTGAAATTAATTTATAATAATATCATTATATATTACCTTAATTCCATCATTATCAACAACAATTTTTCTCAATGGGATAGAACTGCGGAAACTTTCATATTCTTTGGAATGTGATAATTCATTATGTCCGATTATCGACATTACATTATATTATTTATATATTTAATTATTTTCGTTTAATAATGATTAAAATGATCATTTATTTTGGTGCATATAAATGTATTAAACGTAAAAAAACAAAAAATATAAAATAAATCATAACATATTAAAAGTTATTAAAAAATTATTTAGAAATAATATAAAATTATAAAGACATAATTATTATCGTAATTGCGTTTGTAAAGAAAAATAATCAGAAGAGAACAAAAATTAACCTGATACAAATATATAAATATATTGTATGTGTAGTTATGTGGGGAATACTAAACTCTACTAAAAATGTCTTTACTCGAGCGCACAGGCGACATCTACGCTCAGTGACAACTATGAAAAATGACAACTGTACAGTTTGGAGCATTAATGCCTTGTTACGTTGTTTTTCACTCGTAGTCAATCTATGGAAATGTATGGTGAGCGCTTGAAAAATAATGTTGGTTACACTGGAGTGCAAATAAAATGTAAACTTTACGTATTTGTGATATTGTTAATTAGGATGGCTAGTAGTGGAAGAATTTGACAGTTTTAGATAAACAAATAAATATAAACATTGCAAGAGGTTATCTTTAATGTAAATAAATTTCTAAAAAAAGTTGGAAAAAAACAGAAAAAATTTCGAAATTGTTCAAAAATTATTTTAATGGAATTTTGAGTTTTGTGAATGTCAAACCTCGAGGTCAGTTATGGACCCCTCTCCGCCTCCCCGCACCCACCTTACGACGAGTATTTGGAGTCTCGGCCCTCTCGATTTCCTCGGGCATATGAACTTTATTTAAATTATTCTTAAATTGAGCGGAAATTATCTTCCAAGATATTGACAAAGTTGTAATAAAAAAGTGTCGGAGAGGGTAGAGAAAAATATTGTCTATTAAAAAAAAAAAGTAAATTTGGGGGGTGGGGATAAATTTTTTTTGAAAAAAATGATCGATTTTCGAGCAAAATTTAAATAAAAATCCGAGTTGATTTAGTTATTTTCTGTCTAGTTTCA